>NC_143395.1:273570552-273873582 GCF_052110815.1 Crocodylus siamensis | reverse complement strand
CAGCTCCCTGGCATTTGTAAAATTAAAAGCAACCATTGCACTTAAGTTTCTTTTATTTCTGAAGCACTTCATCCAGAGCTATATACAGAGCACTAATTGTTTATCTGTATTCTTACTAGCATATATGCTCAAACTTGACAGACCTGAACACTTCATGCTACTCACAATAGTCAAACTTAGGTTCCCTGTTGCCTGACAACCACCAATACTTGTTTTGGCATTCTACCCAGTCATAGATGACATCAACATTTAAGTAGGGCACAATATTTAGGAAATATCTACTTTAGGTGGAAAGCTTGATGGATTCTGCAGCTGGCTCCCACTCTTACTGGAAGTTACTCCTCTTTAACTAGCAGATCCTCTTAAATCATTTACTGCTATTTGAGTGTTCCCATGAAGAAAAACAAAATAACATTTGCTTATAATTCATATGGGCCAGGAAAACCCAATCAAACCATTACTACAGAATATAATGCTCAAACCCAAGTTAGAGCACTGATTTCTAATGTCATTGGCCAGAGGGATTTTCACCTTCTAATATTCAGAGTACCATCTGTGCCAAACCTTTCTAACTACAAGGTGTTAGAAATCAGTAGTAAAATCAGCAGTAAAATTAATGTGTCCAAAGGTAGTCACTTCTCTTTAGGCATTTGAAAGAAGGGGCAATCAGAACACAGTTAGGATCTTATACCAACAAAAAGCAGCGTTTACTCATGATTATTGGTGTACCCCATTTTGCAGAAGAAAAAAACTGTAACTGTCATATTCTTTAAATGTAATTACTTATTAAAAGCTGCTTGCAGCATTTAACTTAAATTATCATGAGTACCAAATGGCCAGGGCTAAAACACTGCTTACCTGATGCAGTCATCTGTGCTAGGAAGAGCAGGAAAAGGGAAGTTGCATCTACCTGTAGATGTCCCCACTGGTCATCCCCAACCACTGTGGCACAAGTGGCCGAGTTATATTTGGCATGCAGACAGTCCTTGGTACTCTGTGTGTGTTTGAATTTCTCTACTTTGTCCACCTAAGAATAAGATCAAATTTTTAAATTCAAAGCAGTCTGGAAGAGGTCTGTCAGACACAAACCATGTCCGAGGGCACTTTTGCTCCAGGAACACCAAGCAAATACGTTCCATTTTCTCCTACTGTACTCTCAGATGGCAGAATTCAGCAAAGCACTTAAGCAAATGTTCATATTTAAGCTCATGTAAGTCCACTGTCTCATTCAGTAAGGCATAAGCTTAAGTGCTTTGCTGAGTTAAGCTCTTAATTATAGCTGTGCAACCTCAAAAATTAATTTGCGTATGTATAACTGCAATTTGTTGCAGGTGTGACCAGCCACATGCAGGACAACAGTTTTACTTCCAGTAAATACGTAAATTTGAACACCCACATCTGTTTTCACAGTCATTTGAATGAAATCTCAGATCAAAGAATTGTACCCTGCTTCGTAAACATAAACAGAGGTAAATATGGGAACACCCCCCTCACAATAGGCTTGTGTGGCAACTTTTAATTGCCACTTGTTTTAAATCAACAGGACTATAGAACCCAAAAGAACTATCGATCTTACAAAATGCCAGTACTCCTTCATTCTTTGCCACAGTATATTCTACTTCATGCACAAATTGCAGTAAGGCAATAGATCCAGCTGAGCAACAGAGACCAGTAAATAATGTAATTATTTGATTACCTGTCTCATCATACACTGCAAAAGTCCCCGCATCAGTTTCACGACATTCTGCAGGAATGAACCCATATAATTATTTTCTCCAATCACCAGCATGATCACCTATATCAAACAGTTCTTAACAACAAGGCTATATATGTACTACTGTCCTGCGGCAAGCATAGACATGAATGACCTGATATGCTTATAGCGAAATATTTTTCTGATAACTTTGTTTTCCAGAGTTTTATCTTGGAACGTGTCTTTTTGTGGGAAAACCAAGATGCGGTCACTGGAAAAATCTAACACACTCACTGCTAGCAAAGCACATCAAAACTCATTATTAAGCTAGGAGGGTTCAAGACTGCTTCAATTCTTTAGTTTTCTAAAAGTATAAGAAACTTATTGGTTTCTATGTGGACAACATTCTTGCACAGAAAAGCCAAAATCTTTTCCTAAAGGCATATTCTAACTAGTTAAGGAAGTTTGGCCTAGTTGAAGAAGTGAGAAGAGAATCTTTTTGTTGTATTCAATTTGTGCAGGGGGTTGAGGAAGTGGGCAAAAACAAATGGATACACCCCAAATGTCTGCAAAGTACCGCACTGGTACAGATGAAAAAACTAGTTAGAACTTTTCCCTTTGTCTAGTCACAGTGCAAATACAAGCAATGCTGTTTGCAAGAGGGACTGCTATAAAGAAAAATCATTCATTTTTGCATTAAATGCAGAAAATAAATGTGTCTTTCAACCTGAAAAAAAGAGAATTTGCAAAAGTTATGCTGTGACTTCAGAATAAGTGACCCAACATCTATGGCACTAGTCCAGGACTCAGGGGTTTAATTTCCTACTTGATATCACACTTCTTGTGTGATCCTTGATGCAACTACATTTAAAAGACTAATCTTGTATTGTTTTATTTTCCAACTGAGAAACAGAAATACAGCTACTCCTCGCTTAACATAGTAGTTACATTCTTCAAAAATGCAACTTTAAGCAAATCAAATTACATCACAGTAGTTACCTACTAGCAGGTGACCCAAACTGCATTATAACTGAATGTTGTGTGATGTAATAATGAAACAATGTTAATCAGGCTGACGTTAAGTGAAGAGTGCACCAAGGTGCGCACCAGTTCAAGGCCCAACGACTCAATACTGAGGTGAAACAGTGGCAGTGGATGAAAGAGAAGATCAACTTGGGGCTTCGAATCCCACTCCCCCATGCAACCACATGCCCTCATTGCCGAAGAACGTGTGTATCCAGAATCGGACTCTTCAGTCACCTGAGGACCCATCAAGCGTGATGGATGTCATCCTCGACTCCAAGGGACTGTTGCTGCCGCTGAGGAAGTGAGGAGTTCCCTACTCCACAGTAATACTGAGAAGCTAAGTAGATGCATGAAAGGTTGTGAGGCACTCTGATACTATGGTAATAGAGACCAGATAAATACTCCAAATCTAAATATTAATCTGGCCTGGGATTGTGACTGCATGTTAGTTTGAAAGCCCTTGCAATATGCTAGGTACTAGGCCAACATAAATAATAAATACCTCATAAAATAATTAAAGAAATGCAGTGGGACCACTGATAGGCATATCGCTATGTGGTAATTAGGTATACCTGCTCAAGTTCATAGGCTTTGGCTTTATCCTCATCCCGGTCTGCATTCTTCCGATAAGCCATTCCCAGGCCCCATACAGCCAGAATACTGTAGATGTTGTCCCGGACCCAAGCATCTTTGTGGTCAACGCTGGCTGAAAGCAGTCCTGTAACTGGATTCTAATGAAAGAGCAAACAAATCCACAGGTATTGTCATTTTAAAGTCAATTTACTGAACTGCAGTAGCTCTTTCCATATCAAACGATGACAAAAACAGCACAAAGACACACCAGACCTCACATTTACAATTTTATTGTACTTTATGACCATTCACAAGTTTATAGTGGGTTTGAATTGAGATCTAAGAGTACCATTACTAGAGTGAAAGGAGAATCTATTTCAAAGTTAACAGCTGAGCAGTTCTCAGTCTACCCAGAAGGATAAGATGGGCATGCAAAATAGTCAGTTCTATCTAGCAATAGGTTGTTTGAAGTAAAACTAATTAAATGGCATGGCAGCATGCTCACATACAGAACAGGCAAGTGGGTGATCTGGTATCCATGCTTAAACGTGTAGCTGCCTTGTCGCGTGATCTTGAGAGTCAATTAACTGCTGTTTCCACTCCCAGAAAAATATGAAAAGTAATATTTACCTAATATACCTCACACAGGGTTTTTGATCTCTACATCCATTAATGTAAGTAAAACCTTTCCAGTCCTCCCTTGGAAAGTGCAGAGAAGAAAATTATTCAGATTAATTATGACCATTATCTATGCTGCCTGGAGAGCACAGCTTTCAAGCAGTTTTGAGCCACCTCTTTTGCTCTACCAAAACATCTATTACCTTTGTAATTTTTCATTTCACTATGAACTTCCTTCAGTTTGTCACCATGATTTTTAAAGTTCCCAAAGCTGCTCAAAGGATGATCAGTGAAGATGTAGGTGGTAACTTAGCAAATGTTTACAGGCTTAATAAGTATTACTATTATTTGGATTCAATAGCACAGCAAGGCCCAAATCAGGGCCTTTTAGATGTACAGTATACATCTGTTGAAAAAATGGTCCCCACCCAAAGAGTTTACACTTCTAATAATAGAGGTTTCCCAGAGTGAGCAAACCCTCTGGTGCTTTACACACTTCCATTCATTTTATGGAGTAAGGCCATCACCCAAACACCCAACAAGGATTGCCCGCTGAAGGCATTCCTAAGCAAGACAAGCAAGATCAGAGGAGAAATTTGAAAACAAAACACTGAAGAAATCTTAAGTCCAGTTTAATCTGAATAGGGAGAACAGCAATTCTTAAAGGCAGATGTCATACTTCTCACTTACTTAGGCAGGGACTTACAATAAAAGGAACTGCTCTGTAGCTGTAATTCTAGCACTGCAGAGATTGTCCAGCTGCCTGAGGACAGCTTTTATCCCCCCTGCCCAGAGGCTCCATTCTCGGCCTGGTGCCAGATGTACAATGGAAAATGCTTCCTGCCGCTATGATGGATATTTCTGGGGGCAAAAAAAAGCTATCCTTTAAAATTCCAGGAGACCCTTCAGCTTCCGGGGTCTGGGCTGTTTTCAATTTTTGCATATACAAACAAAAAACCAAAACAACAACCAGCAGCAGTCCCAGCTTTTCTAATTTGCTGTATCAGGGATCAGTAACCACGGGTTCACAGGCCGGGTCAGGACCCACCAAGTCATTTCGTTTGGCCCACAAACATCAGCAGCAATTCAATGGTAGGGATAAGAGGCAGTGGCAGCTGACCTTGGACCAACCTGTGCTCTTTCAGTCTGCCATTCCCAAAAGGTTTCTGAACCCTACTCTATAACGGGAACCCGGGGGACTAAACAGAGGCACTTCTAACATAGGACAAAATCTGATCCCAAGTGCTTTGGATCAGACCAAGTCAAGAGGCTTTGGAACAGGCATTCTGTAAAACAGAGGGAATTAAAGTTACTCTGTCTACGATGTAAGATTCTTATTCTTAAAATGAGGGTGGGTTTTTTTTCAGTTTCTCCATGGTACTGTACAAACAGTCCAATCTTACAAGGTGCTAAGTGTCTCTGATGCCAGGTAGGTTCAATTTCTGCAGCTATCAACAGGACTTAAAGATGGTCCACGTCTCAGAGTATCATGTCACAATGCCATTATTAACTTTAGTTTAGATCAGTAAGCCCTGATCCTGTAAATCCATCTGCATGGGCCCCAGGTCAACAAACTACAGTCTGTGTGGGCTGGATCCATCAATCAAGCAATTCCATCTGGCCCAGGAAGCTGGGATACCAGCAGCATTCTGGCAGCAACCAGCTCACACAACACCGTGCTGGCAATTGGGCACCAGGATGAAGGGACAGCAGTACAACTTACAAATGCTGGCTTGCTTTGGATAGAGCTGTATTATTTCAGCCTTCCCAAAAAGGTTATCAACCTTGGCACTGGCAGATCTGCATATAAAAAGGAACCCTGTTGAAGTCAACAGACTCCGCAAAGGCACGAAACTCTGCAGCAGAGATCTGATTGCCAGACAGGTCATAATTTGATATGTGGTTCTACACACAATATCTCTATTTACAACTTTTCCAGCTACTCTGATCTCAATTGCACTAATAGGAAAGTGAAGTAAATAACCACTGACTTCATTGGAACTACTACAGACTTAGATCAATATAACTGAGTTCAGCATCCAACCTAGAGTGTATTTTAGCTTTCATTAGTGTAGTTGATCAGATAAATCAAGGCTAAATTAAGTTAGATCACCATTAAACTCTAACAGGGTCTGTTTGGTTGGCTGGTTTGTGAGGAACTGAACACAATCCAGTGCGCCTATAACATGAACTGGAAAAAAGGGAAAAGAAAAATGGTCAAAAGTAGTTTCCATTTCAGCCATCTATTCTTTTCTCATCTAGTACCCCTGGTTTACTTTTTCAAAAGAAAAAGTTAAAATTTGCCTACCAAATAGATATTGGACAAATGACAAAACAGCTGAGGCACTGTTCCTCTCTACATCAGGCTAGGTGAGTGCTTCCATTTAAATCTGCAACAGTAAAGCAAAATGCAATATTTAAAGTTTGTGGGGAAATAAGGGGAAGCTGTTTTACAACAACTCTCTGTGCAGTCAAGCATAGGCACTGCTTTGATCATCTTTTCACACCTATTATGTGATCATTGTCAAGGGAATCTGTTTTTTCTAAAAAACCTCTTTATGAAAATGAGAGTTTACTCATACTTTTTCATAAAATCATGCAATCTGTCCTTGGAAAAATACTGGTCAGTTCCAATGTATATTATTACTATTAACCAATAACAACAGGATAGCTCTCAAAGTACACCTTTCATTATTATATCATAAAGGGCATCCTCTCACAGCGAAGTGGTATAATTTCCCCAGCCCCCATTTTGAAACTCAGGGAAGTAAGTGACCTTGCCCAAGGTCACAAAGCAAACTAGTGGCAGAGCCAGAAACAGAAATCAGTTCTCCTAAGTTCTACTCTAGTGCTTTATTCATAAGGCTCCATGGATTTCTTACACCAATTATATCGCTTTTCATTATTTGTATTGGTTTTAACTAATACCCAGTCATATTCACTCAGAAATGTATATGGCATTAGCTTTCTGCAGGCAATGGCACAACTTATAGAGACTTCAGCATAAGCAGATTTGGGCCTTACCACCCTCCTAGGTAGCCTTGTAGGCCATATCCAGAGAAGTATGGATATGCGGTATGTGACACAGCAGACCCGTCTGCGACGCCACGTGCCGCACATACAGGCATTCCTCACACTGCTACACTGCAGCACGGGGAGAGGTGTTTGACCCCAGGAGATCCCAGGGTCAAAAAAACCCCACACTGAGAAAAAGTGGGGCAGCACACATGATGGCAGCGTGCACCGCCCATGAGCAGAGCCTGGCCGATTGGAGCCACATTCTTGGCTGTCAGCCAGGCATCCTGCCAAGGCTGCCTTACCTGTGGGGAGGCTCCCAGGTAAGACTGCTGGGGCCAGCCTCCCCTACCCACCTGGGGTAACGTGCTGTGCACACCAGAGTGTGCATGGCACAGGTGTTGCAGCAGCACCACCTTGTGCCACTTCTACTTTTCCCTGGGGAAACAAACATCCACGATCATCTGGAAGTGCAAATAAGTATATTTGGGACCTGACTCATGGAAAAATATTCGTGGGCCCATCTTTATATACTACATTATTTTAATTGAAGCATGCCATATTAAAGGACACCACGACTTTTTACACCCAGTGACTGCATGCTGGATGAAGCAGAGAAGCGCAGCAAATAGAGAGCACTATGGTATGTGCTCATGCAGATCTGTGAGCCAAAACATATCTAGTGGGTCACATTTTTTGCCTGCCACCCTTGACATCATCACTCTTTCAGTAAATCCAGCAAAACTGTAAGACAAGGGGCCAAAATCTTGTGCAAGTTAAACAAGGACAAATCTGACACCACTCCACTGAAGTTGATGCAGTAACTCTAGATGTACTTCAGCATAACTGAAATCAGAATCTGGCCTATGAATCTGGTATGAAGTGGGTGATAACAGGCACAAACTAAACAAAGTAAGTTTCCTAGCAACACTGAATCCGGCTCTGTTGTGGATTCAGTCCTGTCAGATGAATGATATTCAAAAGCCGCATATGCTAGAAGTCGCTGCAGTGCATCTATGCTACGGGAGTTTCAGAAGCTCTGTCAGTGATGCAGGATCACATTTCTGGCAGCAAGTCAAGCCACTCAACATTACAGTAAACACAGTGTTAAAATAGCTTTAAGAGCTCACTGTGCTTTCATGCATCATTGATCTATTTTATAAGATCATCTCCTGAGCATGCTTACACTTTTGAAAGAACAATTTTGATGATTGCTTTTGATGTTCACACAAGAAGAGTACAGTATTTGTTATACACTTGAAGGACAGGATATTTTCCAGTGGTTTTAATACATATATCCAAAAATCCACCCTCTATATTATGGAGAAAATCCAGTACTAAATATATTTACCTGTGGCAGCATCCCAGCGCATCTCTGACCAGCCTTTTCTTGAAGAGCAAACATGTTGCTTACTTGGGGTAACATAGACCACTTCATGCAACACTTCATAGCATAATTCTCTCTACATAAATTCTTACAGTGACAGATTGTACAAGCCCAGTGCTGCCTAAGCCAACAACTGTACGTCACTAGATACCACTGAGGCTCATCCAGGGGGCCATGGCAAGGGAAACAGCCACCACATCATCTCGATTCATGGTGAGGGAGTCACCCCAGATGCCAGGAGACCTCCCACCTGGGAGACCATGACATTTTGAGATCTGCTGCTAAGGGCTTAGGCCGCAATTTGCCTGGAACCTCCCCCCGGGCCTGTCTGCCCCAGGTGACCCCATCAGGTGCACAAGACTCTGGTAGCGCTGAGATGCACGAGCACAAGAGCCACCACACTGAGGTCTGGGTCCAGGGAGAGGAGCCACCCAGTGAGTGCCTCTGGGGAAGCCCATGTGGGCAACCAGCTACAGAGCTCAGGCAGGGAAATGCACCCAGAAGCTAACATGGTTTTCTCTGACGTTTGGCATTTTCATTACAGAAAAAAATTAACCTTAAACATTTTCCATTGAAAAACATAGGAAAGACAGTTTGGCAGACAAGGTTCTTTGGGTAGCTGTGATATCTTTTATTATACTAGCTTAGTCTAATAAGTTGGTCTTATTAGTGACTACAGAAAAGATATGATATCTTTTATTACACCAATTAAACACAATCTTGTATTAGCTGGTTTAAAAAAAGATCACATCTAACCACAGAACTTTGTCTGTGTTGGTCCTTCAACCGATACAGCGACAACCAATAGGCGGCTTGATTTTCAGTTGCCAATGAAAAACCTTCCCCTCCCCCTATTTTTTTTTGGGGGGGGGGCGGGGGGGAGGGTGCTAAAAATCAGGAACCTTTTCAATAACATTTTTTCTATGAAGAATTCAAGTAACTTTGAAGTGGTCTATGCCCCCAGCCCCTTTCCCTCCCAGCTAGCTGCAGTAGCAGCCCACAGCATGACCAAGGGACCCAAAAAGGATTAGCTTTGAAAATCAAACTGTCTATTGGTTGTTACCATTTTGGTCTAATGTGGCCTGCCAGGCCATGCTATCCACCCCACGGGTCCCCTAAAAATTTTTTAAAATTAATATTAAACTGCCCTGGGCTGCCTGTCATGCGGCCGTCGATGGCTTGCCAAAACTCAGTTATCAGCCCTCTGCCCAAAATAATTGCCTGCCCCTGGTCTAAGGGCACAGGCAGACATGGCTGTGTGGGTAGATGTGATCTGTTTTATTAGACCAACAAATAAAAGTCTGTGTTGAGTGAGTCTAATAAAACAGATCACATCTTTTCTGCGAGATCTTTTCGACCAACAAATAAATGATTGTATTTAGCTGGCCCAATAAAAGAGACCACATCTTTCCCATGATCTCTTTTATTAGACCTACGAATAAAAGACTGTTGAGTTGGTCCAATACAAGAGGTCACATCACCTTGTCTGTGACCCTGGCGGGAAGGGGCGTGCGGAGCGGTGGACCCCGGAGCCCCCGACTCCCGCACCAGCAGGGCTGGCAGGGACCAGCACCTAGTGCCACCCCCTGCTCCAAGCAGGACCAGCCCCTTCCCCTTCCCCTTCCCCATCCCCATCCCCGGCCCCGGCCGCACGCAGACAGAGCAGGCGCGCTCACCTGGTGGCACAGGACGGTGTGCTGGACCAGGCGGGCGTAGCCGTCCAGACGCACCCCGGAGTTGCTCCTGCTCCGCATGGCCCCGCAACCGGCCGGGCACCCCGGCTCCCGGCACTGCCGCCCGCCCCTGGCAGCCCCCGCGCGCACCTGCGCCGCCCGCAGCCGGCCCCCAGCCAGGGATGCAAGCGGGGCCCGGCCAGCACGGTAGAAAAGGGGACGCACCAAGCACACGCAAAAAAAAAAAAAGAAAAAAGCGGTTGCAGGCTGGAAAAAACTCTCCTGACTATTAGGAGCGTGGGTTTGGGTTTTTGGGTTTTTTTGGTTTTTGTTTCAAAGTCTCTTGAAAAATGTCCCTGCTGTATCGAGCTGCTAGGACCCGTTGCAGCCGGCTCTCGCACCGCCCGGGTACCTCCCCCGGGCTCAGCGCGGGCGGGGCGGGGCGGGGCGGGGGAGAGGTCTGTGGGTGCAGAGGTGGGTCTGCGCGGAGGGAGTTACCGCTAGGTCTGCATGTAGGCAGGTAGGTAGGTCTGGTGATATAGAGAGGTCTGGAGAGAGAGAGATCTCTATTTACAGATCTGTCATCGATCCACTGATCTGTCTTTGTACATTTCTCTCTCTCTACACATCTGTCTCTAGGCCTATCTGCAGATCTGCATACGGACCTGTCACGGGTATATACAGATTTAACTATCTACAAATCCACCTGTATTTCTCTCTCCCTATACAAATCTATCTACAGATCTGTGTGCAAATCTAACTCTTCATACATCTCTATCCACAGATCTACACCTATCTACTGATCTAGCTGCAGATCGATTATTTGTATATATGGATTTAGCTATCTACAGATGATCTGTAGATCACTCTATAGCAGTGGTTCCTGAACTCTGGCAGATTGCACACCACCAATTGAAAATGATACAACCTTAAATACCACCAGCAAATTTTTGTCATATAAAGTAATTACAATAAATCTGTTAACGCGCACCATTGACAGTATGTCTGCATACCACTGGTGATACCTGTACCACAGATTGGGAACCACTGATCCATGGGCAACTCCTGCCTCCTGAGGCTGGGGGGGCCCCAGCTGATCGCCAACTGGGGGACGGAGGAGGGCTCTCAGAGGCTGATCACCAACCCCGGAAGCACCAGTGGCAAAACTGGAAGTGCCGCTGGCCCTTCCCCCCGCTCCCCAGCTGGCAAGGGCCAATCTCAGGGAGGCATATGCTCTTCCCATACCCCTCAACGTGTAGCCAATGCCCTGATCTATAGTTATCTGTCCATGCACAAATCTATCCACAGATCTATCATCCATCTATATATATCTAGGTAATCTGTCTCTTGTCTACAGATCTAGGTATCTAGCTATACATCTAGCTCTTGACAGCTATATCCATATATAGACCTGTCTATCCACAGATCTATATACAGATTTGTATATATCATCTGTACATACAGATTTATCTATCTACAAATCGATGTATATTTCTCCATATACAAATCTATCTACGGTTCTGTGTACAAATCTCTCTACATATCTATCTATACACAGATTACCCGCTACAGCTCTATCTACAGCTCTGTATATACAGATCTATCATCTATATATCAGATTTATCTATCTACAGATTGATCTATATCACTCCATATACAAATCTATCTACAAATCTACATACAAATCTAACTCTACAGATCTATCTGTATGTAGATTTCTCTCTCTACAGCTCTCTAGCTATGTACAGATCTAGCTATACAGATCTATCTATACAGAGATCTACCTATCATCTATTCCTATACAGATCTCGGTAAAGGAGAAATTGCAGTGAGTTATATTGAAAGGGGAGTCATGAGGATGGAGAAGTTACCACTGATATTACTCCAGGTATCTGTCTTGAAATTCATCCTGTTTACTACTGTCCCTGGTGACCTTGGTATGTATAGGGTGTATCTACATGCACGCTTTACTGCTGAGTTGACTAATTAGCTCCACATTAAAATATCACCATCTACATGTGCACTGGAATTAGGGTGCAGTAAACTAATTTACTCTATTGTATGTAGCATAGTGCTGTAGGGGACAAGTACTATCCTATAGTAGAGTTAACACATGCAATTAAACACATGTATAGACAGTGACCGCAGGGTGCAATTTCAATCCAGCCATGAGGAGGAAGCCTGACCTTCATGCCCCAGCCAGCCCCTCTGCTGCCACCTGTGGGGAGGCTCCATCTTGTGGGTGGCAATGCGGCTGGATGAGTGAGGCTCTGTGCTCCTGCTGCTCAGGTGAATGGGGCCCCGGGGCTCCCCACCTGCTGTACCAGGAGCTGTGCATATGGAGCCAGGAATCCAGGCCACTCCTCTCCTACACGTGGCCATGGAGTTCTTATAGCATGCAAAGGGGGGTGGGGCTCAAAAAGAAAAAGGTTGAGAACCAGATGATCCTGTAGAGTGGCGCAATAGAAGCAGGAGGATATGAAATGGTACAAACTGCAAAGTCATGCCTAAGGAACTAATATGGATAACTTTTGATAGAATTTGGGGGCTCATAAATTTGTGGCAACAGAGGAGAATAAGGATCTGGGTCTATTGGTTGAGTATAAAATGACCATGAGCCACCAGTACGATGTTGCTGCGAGAAAAGCTAATTCCTACAAAAGATCGGTTAAAGTAAATTTAGCCATAAACTCTGTACAAGGCATTGATGAAGACATTTACAATTTTGGGTACAGTCCTGATTATGTGTACTCAAATTCTCCCAGTAATGAAGAAATGGATAACTTTTTTTTATAAGAGGATATTAAAAGAGCTTAGCTTTTTTAACTTTGCAAAATGCAGGTTAATAGGACATGCGATTACTCTATGTATACATGGAATGCAAGTGCATTCCAGGGAAAGAGAACAGCTATCTACGATAAAGGGAAATTCTGCTACAAAACCTAATAGGAATAAATTGGTCAAGAATACTTTTAGAGAGAAATTAGGGAAAAAAATTCACGTATCAGAAAAGAGAAACAACCCAGCCAGTGTAGTGGAGGCAAGGACCCTAAATTGTTTCATGACAGAACCTGGGAAGCTTCTGGAGTTGGTAATTAAACCTTGTGATACCAGACTTCAATTCACTGGTATCCCTAAGAGAGGGTTCAAAGGAAATGCAATTGTTGTATGTAGTTCTTTGCATGTGGGACTGGTGTTGAATGATGGTTTCCTGAGCTTGCTGATAATGCAGAGCAGAATCCAGAGGTGGAGCATGGAGCTTGATGCGAATTACAGATGCAGTTTTCTGGTAACATGGAAGGTTGAGCATTGGGGGTCTTTGAAGCAATCTTGATGACTTTTTGCAGACATGCTCTAGTCTTTAGACTGTAGGATGTTCTTTGGCTTGTGTGCACAAGTGAGGAAGGCCGGGCCAGGTAGTTGTGATGATCCTTTCTGTTCATCCCTCTCTTTGGAGCTGCCAGTATGCTTACAAAACTTGTCAGACAATATTTATGCTGCATTTAATTAATCCTGCAGTTCACACTTTTTGATGGTTATCTGCATTCTTAAATTGGTTTCTGGTTCCTTTTTGTTTATTTTATTTTAAATTTTCCTCTGAAGCATCTAGGATTAGATTAGCCAGAGCTAGAGACGGTAGGTTGGTTGGGCTGCAGTGTTGCTCTGATTGGCACCGAGAAACATCTCAGGTGCCCAGCTAATACACTTAAGAGTTAGGAATTAGTTTTCTCTCGTTAGATTAGTAGGGACTGATGTTGTTTTTTTGCCTGCCTTGGTGGTGTGGAGTATATTCCACCACTTAGGATCACCCGGACATATTTCACCTAACAAATTCAGACCAGTGCCTTGGCAGGGCCCTCTCCTGCTCTCTTTCTAGGATGCATTGTAACCTTTGAGGTTTCAGGTCTCTTGTACTAAAAGTTTTCCTCTGGTTATAAGATGTTGCAAGGTGTTTTGTAGCTTCTGTTGTGGGTGGGTAAGAAGGCTGGAATAAATGTTCTTGTGGACTCTCCTGAACTTAATAGCTATTAAATGGTTGCCTGTGATTTAGGGGAACTGTACTCAGTGATACAAATGAACATGAGCCTCCAGTGCGATGCTGCGGCTAGTAAAGCGACCAAAATGCTGGCGTGCATCCATAGATGCTTCTCGAGCAAATCCCAGGACGTCATTCTCCCCTTGTACTCGGCCTTGGTGAGGCCGCAGCTGGAGTACTGCATCCAGTTTTGGGCTCCACAATTCAAAAAGGATGTGGAGAAGCTTGAGAGAGTCCAGAGGAGAGCCACGCGCATGATCAGAGGTCAGGAAAACAGATCTTACGATGACAGGCTGAGAGCCATGGGACTCTTTAGCCTGGAAAAGCGCAGGCTCAGGGGTGATCTGATGGCCACCTATAAGTTTATCAAGGGTGACCACCAGTACCTGGGGGAACGTCTGTTCACCAGAGCGCCCCAAGGGATGACGAGGTCAAACGGTCACAAACTCCTGCAAGACCGTTTCAGGCTGGACATAAGGAAGAATTTCTTTACTGTCCGAGCCCCCAAGGTCTGGAACAGTCTGCCAGCGGAGGTGGTTCAAGCACCTACATTGAACCCCTTCAAGAGTAAATTGGATGCTTGTCTTGCTGGGATCCTATGACCCCAGCTGACTTCCTGCCCTTTGGGCAGGGGGCTGGACTCGATGATCTCCTGAGGTCCCTTCCAGCTCTAATGTCTATGAAATCTATGAAATGATCCTTTTCTCATATACAAGGCTCCTGTATTACTATATAATAAAGTTTAGTGAGAGTGTAAATGCCTGCAGGAGTGGCATCCAGGGATGTGGCCATTTAAGGCAAAATTTAATTTCAAATTTACCTTTAGTAAATATTGGCACTTACAGAGTCCAAGACGAATACTGAAATGTTTCCATGACATGTTTATTAAAAAAATTCCAATGAACTTTTTAAACCAATAAACTTTTCCCTAGTGTTTGTGAAGTAGGTCATGCTCTTACAAGCACCTGTGCTTACACAGAGCTCTGCTGAAGTCAGCCTGGCACTGGGGGCAGTTTGCAAGATTAGGACCTTAAATATTGAAGCTGAAGGTAAACATGCAAGAACAGTTCACAGTGAATTTCCCAATCAGAAACAAAAGTGAAGGTGAAAAATCTACTTCCACTGTCTCTAAGCTGAAATATGCAAAAGTAAACACAAATTGTCAAAATCATATGAGATTTTAGAAATCCTCTTTGATTTCATTCTATACCACGCTATTCACAAAGAGAAGGGTATTTACTTGAAGACAGGCTGTTGTTCAACCTGAAAAACAAGTTAGGAATGATATAATGGCACCGACACCAGATATTTTGAGATTGTTGCTATTTCTTCCTTCAACTTTTATTTTTAGGTGACTAATGAGGAGATAGATACATCGAATCTGTTCACAAGTGAAACTTTTGTTTTTCTAATTAGTAATTGCATGTGTAATGGGACAATATAAATGTGCAGTTTTGAATGGATTCACCACTCCATTACTCTACTCTCATTTTAACAGGCATTTTTAACAGGTGTAGGTCTATTAAACCAGTGGTTTTACCTAGTATCGCCCAATGATGCATCCATGTTAATATGCTCAGTGCATGGAGGAAAAAAGGAAAATAACTCCAAGGGGAACTACCATTTCAAATAAGGTCATCTGAACTACACATGCACACGTAGAGCTGTGAAATCTTACAGTTTCTTCCCCTCCATATAGTGCCCTTGCTAAAACAAAAAGCAACTGTCAGTGTGGGTGGCTTTTTAAGCACACAAGGGAACTTGCAAAATGTTTGAAGGCACAACATCCACATCACTGAGGGATTAGTTTGTGGAATCTTAATAATACTGATAAGGCTTCATTTTATCATATTTTCTGACATGCTTATCATATGGCCTGTGTGACTGACAGCAATTGCAGAAAAGAGAGGGAAATTCAGATTAGTAAATTCAACCTTTGTTCCACAAAAGCATTGCCGTAGACAGTCCAGGATGGGAAACAGACAATAGCCAGAACCCTGAGGTCGAAATTTAGGTACCTATTCAGGGGATCATGTGGGACACAGAGTCCAGCTCATTTCCAGGTATTGGAACAAACTCTGTAGTGCAGTGGTTCTCAACCTTTTGACTCAAGGCACCCCTCATTAAACTCAAGGCATACCTCTTGATTCAAAGCAGAATATGCCAACTCGTAGCTATCGCTTGCTTTTTGAGCAAGGAAAAAGAGTAACTCTTCAGTTGCAAAGAACTCAGAAAGACCATAACAGGTCAAAATGGTTTCTTATTTGTATGAAGTAACTGGTTGGACTTACTGAAACCTGGTGGGACCCTACTCACGATTGGGCAGTAGGCATTGAGGGTTACAGGTTGTACAGATGGGATAGAGTGGGGAGAAAGGTGGGGGGTGTTGCTCTCCATGTTAAGGAACGATATACATCCTCTATAATCAAGATGGGATCAGAGGAGGGCCAAGCCGAGGTACTGTGGGTCAGGATACAAGGGATCGGGGGAAAGTGACTTGGTAGTGGGGGTCTATTATAGACCGCCACACCAGGAGGATGAGCTAGACCTGGAATTCTCCAGACAGCTCTCAGAGGCTGTACGGTCGAGAGATATGGTTGTCATGGGTGGCCTAAACTACCCCGACATCTGCTGGGAGAAGCAGTCAGCCAAGTCTAACCGCTCACGTAAGTTCTTCACCTGCATACAGGGCTTCCACCTAATGCAGGAGGTATATGATCCCACTAGGGAAATACCTTGCTGGACTTGGTGTTAGCTACAGGGGATGACCTGGTAGGGAATCTGCAGGTGCAAGGTAACCTAGGAGATAGTGACTATTGATTGATTGAATTCACTATCCAGCAAAGGGTGCGTAAACTAGCCAGCAGGGCTGAAGTGCTAGACTTCAGAAAGACTAATTTCAGTGTGCTCAGGAGATTAGTTAGTGAGGCATTAAAGCTCAAGAGCACTGGCAATATGGGGGTCCAGAAAGGGCGGTTGTTCCTCAAGGGAGTGATCCTATGGGCACAGAAGGAGACAATCCCATTGCGCATAAAAGGGGGCAAAAGGGCCAAGAAACCAGGGAGGTATACTCCTCCTTGGTAGCTACCCCCTGTTTCCACAGTGGGCAGCTACCAAGTAGGAGTATAGCTCTCTGACTCACATTTGCAGGGAATCAGTTAGGAAGGCCAAAGCAGGATTACAACTTAGGCTGGCGACAAAAATTAAGGACAACAAAAAGTTCTTCAGGTATATAGGGAGCAAAAGGAAGGCACTGGGTAGCACAGGACCCCTATAAGGACAAACTAGGGCAATTGGTGACAGAGAGGGGGGACAAAGCAATGAGTTCTTTGCATCTGTATTCCTAGACACAGGCCAGGAAAAATCTCCCAGTTGGATCATACATAGACACAGGAGGGACACCAGCCCAGCAACTGTTGGTGCAGACTTAGTGAAGGGGCACTTGGAGGAGCTGGATGTGTTCAAATCAGCAGGCCTGGATGAACATCATCCAAGGGTGCTGAAGGAATTGGCCAGTGTAATAGCAGAGCCGCTGGCATGGCTGTTCGAGCACTCACGGTGCTCTGGTCAGACCCCAGAGGACTGTAAAATGGCCAATGTGGTCCCTATTTTCAAGAAGGGGAGGAGGGAGGAACCAGGAAACTATAGGCTAGTTAGTCTCACCTCTATCCTTGGGAAAACTCTGGAAAAAATCATTAAGGATCACATTTGTGGGAGCCCAGCACGGGAAATAATGCTGAAAGGAAATCAGCATGGATTCATTGCAGGTAGATCCTGCCTGACTAAGCTTGTTTCTTTTTATGACCAGGTCATAAAATGCTTAGATGCAGGAGTTGAAGTAGTTGTCATCTACCTAGACTTTAAGAAGGCCTTTGATATAGTAGCTCATTCTGTTCTCATAAATAAACTGACAGGCTGTGATGTAGATGATTACATGGTCAGATGGGGGGCAAATTGGGTTGGGGTCACACCCAGAGAGTGGTGGTAGATAGGTTGATATCAACCTGGAAAGATGTTGGCAGTGGAGCCATGCAAGGCTTGGTCCTTAGACTGGTGCTATTCAGTGTCTTCATCTGTGACTGGGACAGGGTGCTTTCTACACCCTTGTCCAAGTTCACAGATGATACCAAATTATGGGGCAAAGTTAACACACCAGAGGGTAGGAAATGGATCCAGGCAGATCTGGACAGGTTGGAAAAAAGGACAGAACGAAATAGGATGCAGTTCAACAAAGACAAGTGCAAAGTGCTGCACCTAGGCAAAAAGAACCACCAACACACTTACAGGCTGGGGGATGACCTTCTCTGCAGTGGAAAGGGATCTAACTGACTTCAAGATGAACACGAGTCATCAATGTGACTAAGTGATCAACAAGGATAACTGCACTTTATCATGAATTAGCAGAAGCTTGATGAACAGGTCTAGGGAGGGTATGCTTCGCCTCTATGTGGCACTGGTCAGGCCGCAGTTGGAGTACTGCATCCAGTTTTGGGCACTGAACTTCCTAAAGAGGGATGCGGATAATCTTGAGAGGGTTCAGAGGAGGTCCACTCAGATGGTCAGAGGCCTGCAGGCAAGGCCCTACAAAGAAGACTGACGGACCTAGATCTCTTCAGCCCTCTCAAGAGAAGGCTGAAAGGTGATCTTGTGGCTGCCTATAAATTTATCAGGGGAATAGAAGATGCTCTATTTACTAGGACACCCCTTGGAGTAACTTGGAACAATGGTCACAAACTGATGGAGAGCAGATTTAGGTTGGACATTAGGAAGAACATCTTCACAGTAAGGGTTTCCAGAATCTGGAATGGACTTCCGAAGGAGGTGGTACTCTCCCCTACCTCGGGGGTCTTCAAGAGAAGAGGAGAATGAAGTTCTATTTGAAATCTCTGGTTTTGTCTTATGAATCATATATTGGTGCTTGCACACCTAACAGTTTGAATACTCAGTGTTATTCTGTTCTCAGTGGTCCTGCTGCACCCTTGTTGAGAATCCCTACTATCATGCTAATGGGAATAGAGATAGAACACATTGACTTCTTTGTTACACACATCAGAAGACAAGACTTGAAGTAGCATAGACTTGGTGCATTGCTACACCATGCAAGGCAGCCCCATGCAGAAATGCCCTAACTAGCTCTTGAAGTAGCAAAGCTAGTTACCCTAGCCAGAGCATTCTACTTCAGACAGCTCTCCAGCTTTCAGTTCTGGATGTAGTGCATACAGAAACCTATGACATGTCTCACCACAGCATTCCTTGGAGCTGTAATGAAGCATTATAGTGATACTTAGAGGGAGCAGATCTGATGAGTGGGATGGTGCCAATTGGTCCCATTGTTTCCTAAACCTAATGATGAAGTCTTGCATTGGTGTTTTTGAAATAGGTGTGACACTGTAGTAGCTTAATACAGCCTAACCACCCAAGTACTTACAGGGTTTTGGCACTTTGTGCTGAACTCAATGCTGCTGTGTCTACCCAGCAGGCAAGACCCATGTGACAGTGTCTTCACATGCTCAGTGCACATAAATGTCACTAGTAGCTGTCATATACTTAACATAATGGAATGTTTTCACTGCAGACTCAGCTCCCGCCACGTTCCATGCTATCACTCATGGACAGTTTCCAGTACCACAGCTAGATTATTTTAAAAACTAGCTTAGATTTCCTTGCATTATATGCCAGGCTGCTGTTCAGTTATGCTTTGAGACACAAGCTGGAAGGAGCATGGCAAACTACTGCCCCTATTAGTTTTACATAACAAAAGAAGAAGAGAGTTCCCTTTACTAACAACCAGACACTTCCTCTGATAAGGTCCCAGCCTGGTAGTTTCAAGTACAGATCTGATAGCTTTGTTCCTACTGACCTACTACATTTATGTACAACAGCTGCTAAATGTTAACATGTAACAGCACTGACCCATCTGAATGTTTTGGTATATTGATAAAATTATGAGGTTAAAAGTGTAGTTGCACAGTTTGTGCTCTGCTGTTTTCCAGTTCTTAATCCAGCACTGTATTGGCTTAGTTGCATCCATCTATATATTTTAAAGCACGCATCATAAGAATACCAGGACAATTAATAGCATTTTAGGAATTCCTGACTCAGGCATATGAATTCCTGACTCAAGGGGCATGTTCAGCATTAGGCAAGGAGACCTGTCTTTTCATTTTTGAGCAATATAATATATCATGCAGCTGCAAAGGAACAATATAGATGTTAAATAATTTTATGGCAGTCATCCATTTATTACTACAGAACTAAAAACTCTCTTGCTTGTTTTCCACTGCAGGCCTTCTCTCCTGCTCAGGAAACTGCTGAGTTGCAGTATCTTCAGCTAGGCTTTCAAGCGGTTACCTTTTCCCTACTTCATGCTGTGGCAGCAGAGGCAAATATTTTTACCTCCACCTGACTTTTTTTTCCAAGAGAAAAAGTAGTTTAGGACAAAACAAGTAGGGTTATTTCTGGGCATTATAATGCTAACCTGAATAAAAAGCAGGTTTTCTTTGGAATTGTGCAGACATAACTATCAAAGGGGAGAATTACTTTTGTTCAATTTGGAAGAACTGCCAAGCAAGATGACCTTGGTGGACAGCTTTTCAAATCCATTCCAAGTCCTGATTACCAGAAGTTTTTGAGTAGACTACATTGTTACTGTTGGTGGAACTGGGGAGATCATCATGGACACCTATACACGTGCTGGACATCTGCTCCAATGTGTGTTAATTAGAAGATAGCATGACAGCATTTCCCTGCAAAGAATATTTATTTTAAATCCCATTGTTTTAAGAATTGTGAGTGAATAGATAAATCTGCAATTTGAAGTTGTGAAAAAGTTCTACATCATATGCATATTACTTACTATAATTTTTTTATTTTTGACATTTGAAAACATAAATACTAGACAATTAAATAAATGTATAAGAAACAGTGCAAATGAAAAAAGCATTTATGGAAATCCATCAAGGATTATTAGTGTTGTATTTTGGTATCTTCATCATTTACTCATGGCCAATATGCAGTTACAAACCTTGTGAATAAATTAAACAAATAGTTCAAACGGTTGCTGCAAAAATTTATTCAGGTTAGTATCAGGGGCAGGATGACAAATAGAATGCATTTATTGCATAAAAAACACAGAAGGGCTGGACCCTTATGAGAATGGTAAGGTTCAATTGTGGCAGGGCAAACAGATCCTCAAATCTGGTGATGCCAATGCTCAATAGCACTTACAGGATTGCTTCGAGACTGCTCACGGTGAGCTGCCTTCCAAGAATGTACAATATCTGCTGTTCCTTTAAAGAAAGCCAGAATGACCACAGTGTAATGCCATGTAGAGACAGATGTTCAGAGCCAGCTCTGAACAAGCCCACTAGGGTACTGAAGTAGTATAGCTGCACTAGCGTACTGCTCAGTCCAAGCTAATACATCTTGTTGAGACCTTTTTAGCATTAGTGCAACTATCTCTGTGTGACACTATGTTGTGCTCTGTGGACATAGTTTGAGCGATCCCTTTTAGAGGGACTACTATGGAAACTAACTGGTGGCAGTTCTTGCACCCCCTGACCGGAGGCCTCCCCAAATGCATCTATATCTTTATCAGGCTGAAAGTTGAGGGAAGTTTTGCCTGAGTAGGTACTGAATAAGGCCCTTAAGATTTGGTTAATAAAACACAGAACAAAAATCAAGTAGAAATACTCACTATAGCTCAGGAATTGACCTTTTATGAAAATTAATTAATGAAACAGACAATTGTCTTGACCGCTCAAGAATAGGAGTTAGAATTTTTTTCTTACCGTTATTTTTTCTTTTAAAAAAATGACTATTCTACTTTTCTATTAAACATTGCAGCTGAAAAATGGCAGTGTATTTATCTCTGCAGCGCTTAGTAAGGGGGACAACTTGACCCCACTGAAACCAATAGCAAAATTCCTATCAATTTCAATAAGGCCAGGATTTTACTCTAGCTGTACATCTAATAGCCTATTGCCTATTTTATAACATCACTCCTTGCAAAGCATTTTACTTTGAGAAGATCCCCACCCTCTGTATTCTCACAAACAGGCAGCCAGTGGTTCAGCTGTGACAGCATTCCTATTACACTTTAACCACTGTAAAGTATTTCACATACTGAACAAACTATCTCTAAAGATATAAGATAGGATAACATAGGACATTAATTGAACTAATTAACTTTACCAACATTCTGAACTAGAACAAAGTTAAAACAAATATCAATTATTTTTCTATACAAAAGGAATATTTCATTTTATATTCCAAGAAATAAATATTAAAAATAGCATTCAGACACTGAAAGGCAGATATTGTTCTGCTTATATACATTGTTATAAAGTTAGCAACTCTAACCTATAAAAAGGTTGAAGTAGTAATTAACATGTTGACAGAAAACTTAAGAACTTCTTAAGTTTAGCTTGTGCTTACCTACATTTGTACAATATTACTATGTATTGTATTCAGGTATATTATCATAGTTATACTGACAAAGTCAGTCTAAAAATCAAACTTGTCTTTAAATCTTTAAAAAACAAGAAAGAATTAAACTGAAAATTATGCCACTTAAAATGCAGCATCTGAAGTACCTTGTCAAAATGTAGCACTGATTTTTAAATAACTGTCCTTGTAAATCCAAGTTATGGCTGCCTTGAAGCTTCAGTACCATATATTAAATAAAATCAGTTTCTGATCTTCTCACATTATGTAAATCAGTTAAAGTTATCTGTACTTCACTCTGTAAAACAACGTGCTTTTGAAAATCATCACATTCTCTCAATAAAATGTAGGCTTCCCCTCTTTGAAGTCCTTCTGAGTGAGATACGGCTGTTTTTGTTGTCTGTTTCATCCTTCTCATAAAATATAAGCTGTTTTCCTGAAAAGTCATGAAGACGCACATCACCATTCTGTACATTGAAAGAAACACCATTCTTTTCGCTGGGGAGATGGCCTGCAAAAATGAAAACAAGTCAAAGAGAACTCAGAATGAAAAGTCCCATGCGGTACTTGAAATTTTCAGTCAGTATAGTGAGTGCATACAAGTTTCACAGTTGTTGATTGTAGCCGTGTTGGTCTAAAGTGCACGTCACAATTCTTCTCCTTACCATGATTTTTAAATAGGATTTTTTTTTAATTAATTAGGGAATGCAAGTATCTAAGAACAGAATTTTGCCCAGACTGTGTAAAGGCCTTCTAGCCCAACTTACACAGTTAGCCCCTTTCTCTAATACCCATTTCTCCTATTAGTCAAACAACAGTTAATGTACTTTAACTTTAACATTGATATCTAAATCCAAAGCACAAAGAAGCAAAAGTGAACTAAATGTTTTGCACCAAAATGAGCGATACTGTAATGTTACAGGACAAAGCAAATGCTTCAAAGCAAAGTTTTTGCATTTTTTTTATTTAGACTAACTTGAAATATCTAAGCAGCTCTCTGAGTAGGACCTTTTCAGTGAGCTATTCTTACACTTCCCCTTCCTTGCTCTCCTCGTCCCCACATGAGAGGTTTACCTGTAAGCATCCTGTTAGTGATAGCTGGTGTTCTTTGGATATAGCCTTCACACATTAAGGGGAGAAAAAACTCCTATATGGTTTTCTAAACTGTTTTTATATTGGATATCATCACATTTCTTTCCTCTGCAACTATTATTTTCTTGAGTAAGTGATAACCACGGATCCAGGTTTTCTGTTTGACATGGAAAAATGCGGTAAACCCCAGATTTTCTCATTTTAAGGAGAAAAAAGTTGGAAATGGTGGTCTTCCCCTTGCAGGCTGGCAGTGTATCAGGCTACACGGGCCTGGGGAAAGTGGGAGGAGGGCAATCAGGCAGAGGGCACCATGTGCATGTGTACACATGCACACGCACATGGCAGCCAGGCAGCCTGGACAGCAGCTCCTTGCAGGAAGTTCTGGTGCTGGGGGATGGATTGAGGTCCCTGTAGTGAGAGAAGGAGGGAGTTGAGCAGGGTGGGGGCTGCTGCCCAGCTTGGGGCAGTGCATGGGGATTAGAGCAGAAAGCCCTCATCTGCCCCCCACAATGGGCTCTGCTTCAGCTGTGCCATCCGTGGAGGATGGGGAGCCAGGCTCCTCACTCCACTCTGCCACAGCAGCCACCTCCCACATGTAGCAGTCAGGGCTTGAGCACTGCTGCAAGGGGCAGTGGGCTGTGGACCCAGGTTCCTGGCCCCGGAGCCCTGGCAGCTGGGGGCCCCCTCACGTAGGGCTGGGGGGTGAGGAGTGAGGCCCAGAAGTGAGGCATGAGGGCAGGGCCAGGAGCCTGTGGGTGGGGAGTGAGAAGCACCTGCATGGCTGGGGGGCTGTGGCTTGGGAATGAGGGGCAATGGCATGGGCAGGCCACTGACATATCAGGGCTGCTCAGCGCCACAAAGCAGTGGGGGGATGGGAGGGAGCCACACACATGCAGCTGGACCCGTGTCCTGGTCAGTGAAGGGAGCAAAGGGAGCTCTGATTTTCCATGATAAAAACCCCAAAATCCAACACCAAGAATTATAGATATTTAGAATTTATTTTATTATATATATAATATAATATTTTCATAGATTTCATAGACATTAGGGCTGGAAGGGACCTCGGGAGATCATCGAGTCCAGCCCCCTGCCCAAAGGGCAGGAAGTCAGCTGGGGTCATAGGATCCCAGCAAGATAAGCATCCAATTTACTCTTGAAGGTGTTCAATGTAGGTGCTTGAACCACTTCCGCTGGCAGACTGTTCCAGACCTTGGGGGCTCGGACAGTAAAGAAATTCTTCCTTATGTCCAGCCTGAAACAGTCTTGCAGGAGTTTGTGACCGTTCGACCTCGTCATCCCTTGGGGCGCTCTGGTGAACAGACGTTCCCCCAGATCCTGGTGGTCACCCCTGATAAACTTATAGGTGGCCATCAGATCACCCCTGAGCCTGCGCTTTTCCAGGCTAAAGAGTCCCGTGGCTCTCAGCCTGTCATTGTAAGATCTGTTTTCCTGACCTCTGATCATGCGCGTGGCTCTCCTCTGGACTCTCTCAAGCTTCTCCACATCCTTTTTGAATTGTGGAGCCCAAAACTGGACGCAGTACTCCAGCTGCGGCCTCACCAAGGCCGAGTACAAGGGGAGAATGACGTCCCAGGATTTGCTCGAGAAGCATCTATGGATGCACGCCAGCGTTTTGGTCGCTTTATTAGCCGCAGCATCGGATTGCAGGCTCATGTTCATCTTGTGGTCAATGATGACCCCCAAGTCTCTTTCTTCTGTAGTGCTATCCAACGTAGCACTGCCAAGCCTATAAGGGTGCTGCAGGTTTTTCCTCCCAAGGTGGAGAACCTTGCATTTTTCAGTGTTAAACACCATGAGGTTCTTGTCTGCCCATTTGCTGAGCTTGTCCAGGTCAGCCTGGATCACCCGCCTATCTCCTGGCGTGGATGCCAGAATATGATAGTGGTGTTTTATTTTAATAAAGGAAAAATATGAATTTTGAGGGGTTTAATCAAAAAATTTGCAAGAGAAAACCTGCATCCCTGTTGATAACAGCTTTTACTATATATAACCAACAATATAACTGGATGTGGAAAACTTATATATACATCAGCCAATGATATGACTGGATGTGGACAACTTAAAATATAAAAATGTAAGTGTGTATGTGTGTATTTAAGTTTTCCAAAACCAGTTATATCATTGGCTGACAAGCATAGCCTGAACTGCTGTTGACTATCTCATTTAATCAATTAATTGATTTTGCATATACATCACCAATTCACATGTATTTTTATATTAATTTAAATTGGATACATTAAAGTATTTTATGTCAAGACTACATTAAAACATTTTGATCCTGTATTCATAAATAGCTGATTTACTATCCACTTTAAATAACCATAACAGAACAGAAAGCTGTTTTAAAATAAGAGGATCCAGTTTGAGAAAGGAAATTTTGAAACACGTACCATTGCCATTTGCATGTACTGAGTAATCATTATTCATTAGCAGTGTGGTAGAATTAGTGGAGTTACTGTTTGATTGCAAGGAATTTGAAGAGCTGGATACTCCTTGGTTTACAGTCTGCTTCTTCAAACCATTAGTGGCAGTTCTACTCCAGTCTATGGTAAAATAAATCATACAGAAAATATTGCAGTATAGCTAGGCACAAATACAAGACTACAGTTAACAATACAGTTTTAAGTTAAATTATTGCAAGGATTCTTTTAGTATATCAGATAGAAAACTATGTTGTTAGGAAATGTCTATGTCTATTTTTCTCCTTTGATATACCTTAAGGTCATAAATCATACTTTTGTGACTGTAGGCTAGATTAATGATTACCAGTAATTGCAATAAAGTATTTTACCCTCTAATTTTAAAATGGATAAAAGATGTATGTAATTATTAGAGGACAATAATGGCACAATTAAAGAACACAAAAAGAAGATTAGGAAGGCCTACTCCCTGCTCGGCTTCTACTAAAATTATTGGTAAAACTACTATTGACTTTGAAAACAGAGGTAGATCTTAAGGTTTAATTTAGGTCACAGTCATATAAAAGGCTCTTTCCAGAGGGTTCATCCTTCCACTAATGCAGCATCTCATTAAAACTATGAATCTTATACAGCAGTGTAACAGAATTAAATTAATTGTAGTATCTGTGCATCAAACAAATGATGCTTTAAGGGAACAATGTATTTCTGGAAATTTAGTTCTGCTATTTATTGAACACAAATATTTACTAAGAAAAACAGAGACCTAATACTGACTCTATTTACTGAATGGATTATAGTACTTATATTTACCAGAATTTTCAGCCAGCCTGAATTTCCCACAACACAGATATCGTCTCCACTGTTTGCGGACATTTTCCTTTGCAACACAGTAGAATATAAAAATGAAGAAGCCTGCAAAAGCAACAAATATCAGGAGGAATATTTCAAAGATCCATATTTTTTGTTGATTCATCACTTTTTCAATTAATATATCATTTTTCTCTTTCTTCAGATGTCAAGCTGGTTTTCAATAAAATATTTAATCTTATTTGGCAGAAACATATATAGTCTGAATACTGAACTTTGGCTAGTATCTGAAAAGTTTTTTTCAATGTATATGAAAGATATGTATCAGATACACATATGTAAGGAGTTTAAAGATAACCAAAATTACAAAGTATATTAGGTACCCTATTTTCAAATAACAAGGAAAGAACTTTGAGGAACCACAATGTTCTCAAACCTTCAGTGAGGAAAACATGACAATGTTATTTTAGTGATAAGGTTTCTAACATAGAGTATAATAAAATCCCAGCTGGCTGAATATCTTTGACTTCCTTGGCATAATCTGTAGAACCATTCTCTCTTTTAATTTTAGGTTAACTTTGCTGGGTCTCCTTGTGATGTAACCAATAACATTTACAGACAAGACCCTGGGATATAAGGTGGGAGGGGTAGGGTGATAGGCTAGTTTCTGAGAGGCAGGATTCATGAATGCCTGCTGGACATGGCAACAGACAAGAAAGATCAGGGAATACCTAGTTTGTGAATCTGTCTGAGAATTAGGTACTGAGCCATACTGTGTCATCAGGACTTGGGTGTTTGCAAGAACATTCAGCATCAGAAGTTTAGGTGCTGTGGGAATTTTATAGGTGGAAACTTAAGCAAGCAGAGAATTAAGGCACCTCCAAACATTGGTGATGTGTAGGGGGTGCACGTGCACCCCCTGAGAGCACTGGTGCACCCCCTGACAGCCAGCACTCCCTGCTTAGGTGACAGGCAGGGGGGCAGGCAGGAGTGATGGTATCCTCCATGACCAAATAAAACTTTGTTTCTGTAGTACTTATGACTGAATGGATCTTCCATTCACATCTATCAATTTCCATCAGTGTGTTAACTAATCATTAGTACTAATTAATCGGAAAAGTGGACTGTTACTTTATAAAGTGTCTATTTTTACATACATTTGCTTTAAATGCAAAAATAATAAACAATGTCAGCTCACAGGAAAGATGTAATTTTGATATATATGGCTGTTAAGCACTGAAAGGAAATACATCTTTAAAACACCAGATTCCCTATATTTTATATCAAAGGCTGTAAAATGAACGAAGAACTTACCTTGCAAGGTGTTAAAGATGGCAAAGAGATACATAAATATAAGATTCACTGGCCCCCATGCAAAAAAGGCAAATCCCCAGGTAATTCCCAATAAGAATGTGAGGCCAGCAACACTCCTCAGATCTTGAATACTGGTTTTTCTTTGAGTACCAAGTTGCTTTTTCTTTTTGATTCGACAAAGTTGGATCAGCACCACTATGAACATGCTGACGTTCAACAAGAATATCATGCAGAAGTATCCCACAACAGTAATGTAGAAGGCAATGGAACTGTTAATCCAGCAGCTAGGATATAGGAACCAGGGAGAAAAGACTGTCAGTCATTCATTACCAGCAATGGAAATCAGAAACTCATAGAAAATTAGGGTTGGAGGGGACGTCAGCAGGTCATCTAGTCCAACCCCTGGCTCAGTGCAAAACCATCTTCAACTATATCATTGCAACCAATGCTTTGTCTACCCAGGTCTTAAAAACCTCTAAGGACAGAGATTCCATCACCTCTGGAGAGCCTGTTCCAGTGCTTTACTACCCTCCCTAGTGCTGAAGAGAGGGGAATAATCACTTCCCTTGACCTGCTAGCAACACTACTACTGATGCAGCCCAGTATGGTGTTAGACTTCTTCACAACAAGAGTGCACTATTAGCTCTTGTTCAGCTTTTTGTCCACTGTAACCCCCAGGTGCTTTTCTGCAGAGCTGCTGCTTAGCCAGGCAGTCCCCAGCCTGTACTGGTGCATGGGATTATTCTATTCTAAATGCAGGACTTCACACTTGTTCTTCATGAGGTTTCTTTTAGTCCAATCCTCCAGTTTGTCTAGGTCTCTCTGAATCCTAGCCCTACTCTCCAGCGTATCTACTACTCCCCCCAGTCTAGTGTAATCTGCAAACTTCCTGGGGGTGCACTCCATCTCATCTTCCAGACTGTTGATGAATATATTAAACAAAACCAGCCCCCTGGTAAACAATGTCATTAGGCAAGACTACATTTTATTGAAAATAATTCATCATGAGATTTTCATATTCAAGAGTTCAAGGTACCTACCTGGGTTTTAACAGTGGTCTTTATTATTTCAATTTTTAGAGAGTTTACACATACACATTTGAGTAGTTTAGGCTTTCTTTCTACTTTTGGGTTGTGATTTTTAAACTCGGGTATGTCTTTTATACACATTATTTCTCCACTTCCCTTTTTCTCTCTCTCTGTCTCCCTTCTTTTCTTTACCACTCTAATTCTATGGCTGTCTTTTGGGGTTTGGCTTTTTTGTGACCCAGACAAGAACCTGACAAGTTCAAGATAGCATAACCTTAATCTATCTTACAGAGATTTTGTTTTCCCCATAAGTACTCCTCCCAGGAAAGATGCTCACTCTTTTGCATACACACGCTTCCATTAGAGAAAAGCATTCCATTAATGATCACTTTTGAAATATTCCTTGCTTGACTTACAATTCATCTGGTGTGCCATTTGGAAATTTTCCATATGATCCAAGCCCATAGTTATCTGGTGTTATAGCCAATACAATGGCTACAATAACTGCTGGTACACCTAAAAGATTATGAATACCAAACACATACGAAAATAGTGAAAACAGTGTGTCATTCCAAATGAAAGTGGTATGAGGAGCTAAAGCTAATATATTGTCCTAAGAAACCTAGAGTTAGTTTTCTAAAGTTGTTATATCAGTTGACTTCAGTACTATGTTGCCAATTTTTTTTACAAATCAAAAGGAACCTGGGATTCAAAGAAAGAACTATATGAACACAGTAAACCTGAGAGCTTATTTTGTAAACTAAAATATACATACTTGCATGCCCTTTCAATTTAATCTTTCTAAACAAGAAAACACATTCTATGTGACTTAATTTAATTATATTCTGTTATAACTGAAAGCAATTTAGCCACATGGATTTAACATCTTGTGCAGTATTACAAGTTTAAGATTGATTTTGCTTTCATTTAAATTTGTTTTGAACCAAATTATCTCTATTGATTTCAGTGATTTCACTCATGTTATACTTTAAGGGAAAAGAGAAGTGATTCTGGCTCTAGGTTTTCACATCCTTTAAGCAGTAAGGATTTTGTTGCCTTTTATTAGAGATAGCCCAGAGGTGGAATATGAAGTCAACATTCTGTCACATTTTTAATTATTTTCCCAGTAAAAATGGTTGGATACCATTCAGGGTTGGATACGGAAGAAAGCACATGCATAATGAAATGCTAAACAGCTGTTAAAATTGTTTCAGAGGAATAAGTATTATTCTTCTGAACTGCAATAGTACCCACAGTATACAGTACATATTCCAACAAGTTTACAGTCTGAAAAATGCTGCAACAAATTCAGCAACTGCAGGAGTGGGGAGGACTCAGTTGATAATTTACTTGACACCACACACATAAGACTACCAGAGGGCAATAGATATCCTAAAGTTGCTTAATTGCTACTTTCAAATAGGCTTTCATTCACCTAAGTAATTTGGGAAAAGGACAATTTTATTTTAGATTCCCAAACCAGGAAAAATATACATACCCCAGCCAACAATGCAGAACTTAAGGATATATTTCCGTATGTATGTATTAAATACTTTCACGAGGGCCAAGTACATGTGGAAAGCTTCAAGACCCATCCAAGTGAAGGAAACCAAAAGAAAATAATGAAGGAACACAGCTACTGTGATGCACAGGCCTCGTACATTATATAAAGCAATCCATGAATCAAGGAGGAAAACTAGATTCAGCAGGAGTAATGCAGCACAGAGCTGAATGAGGATTTTGGAAGGGTAGTCTCTCCGGAGTTTCCTGAAAAGCAAATAAATTAATGATATGATACCAGCTTTCATTCTTCTGTGGATAAGATTTTAGATCCAAGACTGACTCAGTTTTCCTTTGTCCTTAATGCAAACTATTACAAACTACATGTTTTAACACATATGGTTACAAAGAATTTATGAATGAATGAATGAATGAATAAATGATGACCTGATATGCTTGTTACTTCCAGATTCTAAATTGTTATCCATATATTTACAATCTCTTAACTTCCAGTTACCTTTGTTTGACATTTGTTTTAATATTTTAATCCATACTTTTCTACTTTGCATGTTAGGTTTAGCATTACTGGAGAACTTACCTTGGCCATCCATAAATAAATTATCTAGGATTAATGGGCTAGAATTGGTCTGAGTCTTTTCACTGGACTTCTTAACAGGGAAAATAATAACCTAACAGGAGGCTTGTAGGAGAGTAGAATGAGTCTCACAAATCATGCCTAGATATTCTCTCTCAAAATGTAAGGGCTAAATAACCAAGACTAGAAACCTAATTAAATTTTCTGACAATGTATAGTGAAAACTATTAAACCGACAACCTTGAACTTAAGACAACCCTCTAGTAGTTAGAATTCTATACATGGGTAATTTATGAATTTGTTATACTTTGCCATGTATAGAATCTAATTATTGGAGGTTCATCTCTAATTTGTAACCCCCACTGCTGCAGCAGGGAAAGCAGTGGCTGGGAGGCATGTGGTAGGGGTGCAGGTGGTAAGCAGCAGTGGAGGCAGAGTCAGGGGCAGATGCAGGAGGCAGAGGCAGCAGGAGGCAGGCAACAGCTGCAGCTCTGACCCCAGCCCTGATCCTGGGTTGGGACTGGAGGAACAGCAGATGCCTTCTCCCCATCCCTCTGTCCCCGCAATCTTGTACTTGAATTCAAGATGAGGGACATTTCCCCTACGTTAAGTGGGGGGAGGGGGGAAGACTCTGTCTTGGATCCAAGTAAATAGGGTAACTTCACAAAAGCAAAACATTTCAACAACATGTTGTTCGTTTGGAACTGTGTTTCTCTTTTTTAAAATAAGATAAAATATAAATGTCTTTGTACATTCTGCTGTTATGATGGCAGCTTACAGTAATGCTTTCCAGTTAATTATGTCTTGGATTCCAGCTATCCACAGCTTCACTATAATTATTTTGTATATGAAAGTACTGTTCAAACCAAATCTTGACACTGTCCTCAAATGGACCCTTTTTGTCTCGTGCTAATATTGTTGAAATAGTGTCTACTGGAAAGGACTCAGTGGGCACATCTACACATGCTGCTATGATGCCATTGTTACTATGCCATCATTTAGTACTTCCTGTGCTGTGCGCACTGCACCTGGTTATTTTTAGGCACTACTTTACCATAGTGATGCACTATAAAGGGGGAGTGCATTGCTTCAGTGATGCAGCTGCAGCATCATGGTTTTTGCCCGTGGTTGCTATGTTGCTATAGGACGTTGCTATGGTGAGATAGCATCACATATAGACGTACCTAGTCATCCTTAGCCATGATGGTTACAAACAAACATGGTCAAGTTTGTAATATAAATATAACTGAGAATATACTTACTCAAAGGCTACATAGGTCACAAGAGTAACGGACAGAAAAACTGCAGAAAGGCCACAACCTATGTAGCTAATAAAAGTCAGGACCAGTTCTTGTTTTGCAGATAAAGTAGTATTTCTAGACAGGTCCTAAAAAGAAAACAGAAATTATCTTTAAGCAATACTAATTCTACTGAAATATTTTTAAAACTCATTGAAGCAAATCTGTTCATATTGGATTTTACAAAAACTGGGTGCATCTACATGTACACTTTACTGCAAAGTTGACAAATTAGTTCCACAGTAAAGCATCACTGTCTACATGTGTGCCGGTATTAGCGTGCAGTAAATTAATTAACTCTGCCATAAGACAGTAGTGTTGGGGATGGGACTATTTTACAGCAGAGCTTTTTGCTGCAATGTAACACATGTGTGAACAGTGGCCGGGACAGCAGTACTGAGCCAGGGCAGAGTAGCCCTGTGCTGACAATAAGCTTGGGGAGTCATCCACACAGCTCTCCAGGTTTGGCACTCTTGTGACCAAGCCAGCCCCACCCTCTCACTGCTGCCACCTAGAGCCTGGGGCTGACCCCCTGAGCCTGCTGCCAACCCAGGGTTGTTCCACCCCAGCAAAATGTGCTGCTGTCCCAGGCACAAATGTAGACAGTATGCCCAGGAGCAACGTACTCTGGAGCAAATGCTCTGGAGTTTATCACGTTGCATTAATTGTATGTGTAGATGCAGCCACTGACTGTTAAAAAATACTAAACCTGGCAGCAAACCTGACCTCAAGGCAATCCTTTAAATATAGTATGTGATTAGTTTAATTTATCCCCACTTTCTTCCCTGCAGAATAATCACTGCCTAAATTTCAGTAATGACTACAACTACTTTTGATTTCAATAGAAATATTCACATCCCTAGTCTAGCAAAATACTTACATGTACTCAACTTTAGGAGTGCAACTAGTCTAACTAAAGTGAATGCAACTGCTCATATGAACCCTGCTAACTGAGAACTTATTTTCTTAAAGTTAAACACAGGATTTAGTGTTTTGCTGAAGCAGGATAAAAGTGCACCATGCTGGAATGTAGTCTATAAATCATTACCAGCAATACTGCAAAGCTTGTAAGGTGGTTGCATGAACAGACTGTTTCATTTGGTGTCCTTTCTTTGACTGTGCAGCCTTCAGATGACCAGCCTCCTTGACCACCTGTTTAAGACAACAGGAACTTATTACTGATAAAAGTATTTCTTAATATGTTAATAAAGAGTTAACCCAAGTATGACACTTAGGAAAGGTATTATCAAATACTTACTATTTTTATTAAAGTCCCAAAATGCACATCTAACTGTTAAATTATCCTGTTTTGGAGGGAAAAAATGAGATTTTAATAAACTACAAATTAATGAGCAAGGTGGTTATGTTTATTTAAAAAATGGACACAAGAGTAAGTACAGCAATGCTACACAACTTAAGGGGAAAAAACCTTGTTTCATGTTAAAATATACTGAGGAATATCCCCAAACCAATGCAGAAATATACAAACTCAAATTGGGCTAGATGGAAGGTAGAACTATTGCCTTCAGGTCATGTACGTTGGTTATGCTAGTGGTAGCAAGAGGGGATTTTTCTAACTGGGTGCATCTACATGAGACATTTACTGCACGGTAGGTTAATTAGCTGTGCTGTAACTGTCTCAGCAGTTAACCTCTGTCCCTATTAGGCTGGAGTAAACTAATTTACTCTACAGCAGAACAGTACTTATAAATACAAGTACTATTCGACTGCAGAGTAAAAAACTCCACAGCAGTGCATGTGTAGACACTGCCCCATCTGGATGGTCATAAGTGTGACTCAATGCAGGGGCTGCCAGCTGGATAGCCCCACAATGAAGCACCTTCATGCCCCAGCCAGCCCCTATGCAGTATGTTGAGCTGGGGAGAAGCAGCCCAAGGCTGGGAGGCTCACCCCTAGACCCCCTACCAGCCAGGACTACTCCAGCCTGATTCAACATGCTACACTCCGGGCATATGTTCAAATGGCAATAAACTCCATGGTTTATTGCTCTGGAGTTTATTGCTCCAAGGTGCATGTTCAAACAGTGCACCTGGGAGCAATAAACTTCAGAATTTATTGATTCATATTAATTGCACATGCAGAGGCACCCACTGTGTTCTGTTTTGTTGCTTTGTTGACTACAGAAGTTTGAGGTTTTATTATAAACTTTCCTATTTGTTCATAACCTAAGTATTATCTTACCCTCTGTCCCCCTCTTTCAAATTTTACTCAGGGTCTCCATGGGATTACTTACTTAAGTAAAAGTTACTCAGGAGTATCTGTAGAATCAAATGTAGTTTAAAGAATACGGAACTTTAATGTGAAAATACTGGCAGTGCCTCAACCCCACTCTTGAAGGGAAATCACATAAAATGATGCTGACAGAATAGAAATTAGTTATGTTGGAAACAGCACAGAGTGCTATTACTATTATTGACTGTAATCAGTAGTTAATGAGAAATAATATTAGTTATACAGATGATATGAACATGAGAAGTGTCCAAAGTCTCAAAAAAGTAAAGCAAAAGAAGCAGGATATTGAACAATTCTAGAATAAGTAAAATGTCATTCTTATACTGGCCAAATATAAGCCATACCTGATAAGGCCTGGTGTTCTGTAGAGTGACAGTAACATTTGCCTTCAAGTTGTTAACTGTGAGGTTAGCCACACTGGATGATATGACCTTGCTGATTAGAGATAGATTCTCAAGTGAGGGATCCTGAGGCAACAAAAAGGTAACTGAAGTTAAAATTATTAAAGGAGAACAAATTGTAAATACAATAATACATACACATATCTTCTGTTATCTAGTAAAAATGTTTAAATAATTTTTTTCCTGCAAAAAACTGTGCTAATTTACTCCAGCATTTGTAATTAGTGCTAACTACTGAGTTTAAGAACATGATGGACAATCTCCCATTTCCCACTGATAGTGTAACAGAAAGTTACCTGGAATACAGTTGTCTTTTCATAAAAATTGAATATAATTCTAGAAGCCAGATCAGTCTCTTCAGAAGGTAAGTCCATGAGTAATGATGAAGGAAGCGTAATTGCTCCAACATTGTTTGTAGGTGCTTGAATGCCTAGAGTAATCTGAAAATTTAATACAAAAGGTACTATAACTTGAATTGTTAGGGAAAATCTAGACTGTGTTTTAGGCTTAACTCTATAGGGGCTACATACACAGTAGCATATACCAATGCCACCCCAGGGATATCATTAGGAAGGAATCATAAGTTAGTCTTAATTGTTGCCTTGCTCCCCTCTTGCTCCAGGACAGAAATATAGTAATTTACTGCAGTCCTGGAAAGAGCGCGTCTTACCTAAAACCCTGAATTCAGCCAAGAGTCTGGATCAAGCTTGTCTAACATATGGCCTGTGGGCAGCCGTGCAGCCCACCAAGCCGTTTTCTGAGGCCCGCAGTGCTGCGATGGGAAATGAAAGTAAACACTGTTTACTTTCATTCCCATTCCTTGGCCCTCCCCCAGCCACTTAGCAGCTTCCTAATGGAAGCTTGGGATGGGATGAGCCTGGCTGGAGCAGCAGGGGCTGAGCTGCATTTTCCCCCTACCTGCGGCAGTCAGTCCCAAGCTGCACACAACTCCGGTGCTGACTCAGCCGGGCTCCTCCTGTCCCCAGCAGCATGTGGGAACCCGGCTTCAGCTGCATGCTGCTCTGGATGGGACAGACCCGCCCAGGTCGGCACCAGCTAGCAGAGGCAGTGGCAGAGCCATGTGCCGCTCAGGACTGACCAGTGCAGGTAGGGGGAAAGTGCAGATGAGCCCCTGCTGCTCCAGCTGGGCTCATCCTGAGGTTCATTTAATATTTGTAAAATGCTTGGAGAGCCCCACATAGATGCACTGCATAGAAATGCAAAATATATTTTGACTTACTTGGTTGGCACCTTGAGCTGAGATTTTCAAAGCTGAGTCAAAAGGCCAACTTCCATTGAAATGAATGGGATTTAGAGGGCTCCAAATCTTTTATGACAACTTTGTAACATGCCTATCTACCCCTGTTTGTAAATCTCAGCCATAGTTTGGAAGCTCAGCCAGAAAACATAAGAGCTTCTGAACATAAGAGCATAAAAAGTGCCATGCTTGGTCAGCCCCATGGTCCATCTAGTTCATTATCCTGTCCCAAACAGTGGCAGAGGTGGATGCTATAGAGGGAGAGTTGTGAACTGGTTAGACCCATTTCATTGTCACTTCCTGCAACTTCATTGATGCCAAAGGTCACGTGACATCACTTTCTGATGTGATACCACTTCCTGTGAAGTCTTTGTAACATCAGGCAAACAAGATTTTAAGTTTTAGCTAAACTTTAGTGGTGCATTTTAAAGTGACACAGGGCATGTATACATGTGCAATTAATGCCCAGGACTGCTCCAACATTACTTCACGTGCTGTGGAGTAGCTGGCTAGGGCATGAGGGTGCTTCAGGATGGAGGCTGCCTGCCGGCTAGCCCCACACTGAAGCACTCTTGTGCCCTGGCCAATTCTGTTACTGTCTACATGTACATTTAAGAGCAGTAATTTACTGCACCGTTAGATAGTACTTGTGTCCAACAGGACTATGTGATGGCTCAGTATATTAGTCTAAACCAGCCTAATTACACTACTGTGCAGTAAAATGCATGTGTAGACACATCCACATTTTACTTAAGTAAAAGTGATCTCCCCTGCATGGTCAGGTAACCATTGTAGCTAAGATTTTGTAGTTGAAAAACTTAAAAAGAAAAGCAATAGTTCAGAGTTTAGGAAATGTGTAAGAGACCAATTTGGAAATGAAATTTTTATATCCAGAGAACCAATACAGCCTGGCAGCAATAGTGCCAGATTCACCATGATGCCACAATAATGTACTTCAACCCCAATCACTTCTGAATATGGTAGTAGTTTCCAGAATCATTGGCCATGACCCCACAATCAGGGATATGTGTTTGCTGTGGGGAATAAAGCATTGGCACAAATTCATGCCACTGCTTTTTGCCCCCATGCCCGCCCCTGCATGTGGAGCTAATGCAGGGGAAAAAGCTCTGGGTGGGGTAGGAGACATTGGGGTCAACACCTGGCCTGGCTGGCTCCAGCAGCCTTACATAGGATCCTGGGGCTCCAGAGGTGGTGATCCAAGCATGTGGAACCGGCCAGCAGCTGGAGTGTTGCTCTGGCTGGCTAGGCTCCAGTTTCAGGCAGCACACACTGCCACCACATACACCACCCCGCTTTTTACTGGCGCAGGTTTTTTTGACACTGTGATCTCCTTGTTTGGGCTAGAAACCATTTGGTGAGACTTTCTATTTCATTAACAGCTCCCTAAGCTTCCAACACATCATTACTTAAAACAGGCGTGGCCAATTTGCAGCACATGTGCTGCAAGTGGCATGGACAGCCTCTGTGGCACATGACAGAGCAGGGAGAAGACAGGCAGCACAGCAGCAGGTAGGCAGGGAGCACAAAGCAGAATGGCAGATGGGGCAGGGAACACAGGGAAGGAAGCAGAAAGCAGAGCAGTAGAACAGGCAATGAGCACAGAGCAGGGAGCAGAAAACAGCCGCAGAAGTGGAACATGCGGGGCTAATTTGTGACACACCTCCCAAAAAGGCCGGCCCCACTGACTTAGCAAATGTTAATTTATCCAGGACTTTCAAACCCTTCAAACCCTTTGCCTATAAGAGATGGAATTTTCTTGGATTTAGGGGCATTGGCAGGGACAGAGGGGAAAGAGGGGGTAAAATGTTTTGGAGTGAGACAATGTGTAATTAAAAGCTTTCCAAGCACATTCTTATCTTGGCAAGACTACCTGGCCATGAGTGACAAAAATATGAAAGCCATCAACCACGAAACATAATAGCTTTTTCCCAGCACCCACTAATGCTTCACCAATACTACTTCTAAAAAAATGAGGCCATCTGGTAAAACTCCTTGAAAACTTCACTAGGGAGTGGGTAATTAAATGAATCATGGTTCTAAGATGCTAAAGGGAAAATGTTTAGTCAAACCCTTCTGTGTCCTAGCTGTTCTCTTACTAACAGCTTGTTAGGGAAATCGTGGTTTCAGTTGGGACTGTAGCTTGGGCCAGACTCATTACAGTACAGAATCTCTCACTCATACAGAACCATGGAAGAATGAAAGGAAAATAATGTTTGGGTCAAAAATCACTAATAAAGAACCTGTAATTATAATATAAATGCACAACAAACGTATTATATTTTTAAGAATATTTACATGCAATGAGCAAAATGCTATGCAACACTCAAAAACATTCTTCCTTCCTCGTGTTTGTCAGTACAGATCTAGATTTAAAAATCTTCTTGAACAACTCTTGTTTCAAGATAACAAATTAAGTCCATCCTTAACATTCTGACTTTAATTGTGGGAAGATTTAGATTATAGGTATTTTTACCTGAAGATCTGATGAATCTTGGACAGCAAAGGACATTTTGCTGAAGCTGCTGCTGTTGACTTTAATGACTGCCAGAGCCAAGGAAGGGGATGTAAAATTTATGGATTTTGTTGAAAAGTTCAGTCTTAGGCCAATAGTATCCACAAGTTGTATTATTCTGTTAAAAGACAAAATATACTTTATATTACAATGTCCATCTCTCTTAATTTTCAAGCAGCTTATGAAATGGCAAACTAAGCATGCTCTGAAAACAATCGGGGCCAATATCAATTTTACTTATGTCAAACAAATTAGAATTTTCACTGATTTCCAATAAGATACATCATTGCAGAACTAGAGATATCAGAATAATACCCTTTGCCTTTGATGTAAATTTTCAGTTTGCACGAGAAACTGATAGCTTGGCTTAATGCTTACAAAAAATCACCTATAGCAACTATAATTTTATCATAACAATTAATACAACACATATTTATTCTGTTCAGAAAGAGACATACCTTTTAGACATTGACGATGGTATACACACTGATGAATTTAGGAGTCCACTAATGCTGTTCACCATTTTTTCAGCAACTTTTGGCTCTAAATTTCCTGCTGACAAAGCTTTTTCCATTTCAGATACTATGTCCTCAGGTGTGGAGGCATTAATTGTGGCACGTGTGGTATCTCCTGGGACAGAAAAAAATTCTGCATTAACTGATATATTGTGTAAACTAAAGGGAACAAATACCAACAACAACAAAAAAAAAGCCAGTATGTGATGACTGTCATTTTGACCAAAACACCAGGCTAAACCCATGGGATGCAACAGCTTGAGCCAGAGCCAAAGCTCTGTAGTTACACTGTAACAGAGTGATGTCCTCTGCAGGGCAGCACAGAGGTAGATTTGTATTACACAACAGAGGTTTCAGAATAAATTATCAGTAAGGCCCCAATCCTGCAGGTCCTTATATCGTAAAAACATTACCCACATGCATAAAAGACTGTAAAAATCAGGGCTTAAAAAGTCAGGTTTTTAAATACAGAAACATATGATGAAATGCATAATAAAACATGATTCCCAAAATAAAGTCACTGCTTTTAATATGACTTAACATACACACACCAGACTTTACAATAGTAAAATACCAAAAGTGTGCCATTTTTTTCTTTCAAAATCCCCAGGAGTGAAAGTGACATAATTTGTTCTTCTTCCAGGAAATTCCCTACACAGTAAATCAAATCCATAGAGCAAACAGTCATCCCTAGTTTGATCATAGCCTGGAATTCATTCTGTTCACACTGCAGCCTGCTAATTCTAATAAAGCATCCTAAAGACTGACAGTTGTTGTTAGCAAATCAAATATAAATCAACTATTGGGTATTTGTAATTTTCATATAATCCTCAACCCAAAACTATCCAGTCTTTATATCCACTCTTTAATTTTTCTGTACGTGGGATACACTTATCAATTCTGAAAGCCATATGCCCATGACATACATTTCCAAGTTACAAATGAATTACCACAGAAAAGATGTTATCACGTTCTGTTACAATATCTGTAATGAATTACCCAAGCCATGTCTATGATGATGTATTCCAGACAGCTACTTAGTCCATGAAAGTTGTTTGACACCTATCTGAATAGCTGTAACTGAGAAGACATAATTATTCTTCTCTAGTAAATTATTCTCCTCAATATTTATGGTCCCTTAGCTGCTGCCCCTGCCCTATGGAACAATGGGTTCTCCAAAATGGAGTGCCTGCATGGTTGAGGGAGAGGATGCAGATCAGGTTGGACAGAGCAAAAGGAGACTAATGGCATTTAGAATGGCCTTGATTTTTACAGTCCTTTATGCACACCTAGGTTGGGGGGTAGCGGTGGGGGGGGATGAGGAAGAAGGACTGTGTCTCAAAACTCTAGTGATTGTGAAGAGTAAAATGATTATAGCTAAGAAATTCCTGACTAAGCCTGAATTTCTTACCTCCCTGTTGTCCCCAAAAGGGCTAAATAGAAAGACCGGAGAACCCATAATGAGCCATGAATTTAGGGAAGCATTAAGTGAATAGGGAATTCAGGCAATCTTGAAGCGATGTTGTTGCTGTGATCATCCAAAAAACATGGAAGAGGCAAGAATTGTTGTGGGTGATATCTTTTATTGGACTGACACATGGGTGGGATAGACAGGGAAAAGCTTTCAGGTACCACAGTACCCTTCCTCCACTCTCTGCCTGGAATTCCACAGTTCTGAGGCTCTGGTTCCACGCTCTGTGCTAAATGTACTGCAGAGTCCCATGTCTCAAGAAAGGTTTTAAAAAGGATTGGATCCTGGGAATATGCCTTGAAGGGAACAAGAACAGTGACTGGACTCAGACCAGACACTGATGACTGAAGAGCAGGTAGGACTCTGCAGCCTGGTTTACTCACAAGAGACTTATCTATACACTGTGGTATTGGGCCAGGTGAATTTTGCAATGCCAGTCCTTGAACTATCCTAGGGTGAGTATCTTACTGTTTTATGTTTGCCTAAGGTATACAACAGTTAGCAGCTGTCTTATCTTACCTGCACAGGCCACTTACAGAACTGAACTTGTACTTGTGAAATAAAGTTTTAAAAACAGATTTAAAATACATAGTTCTAATAAAGAACATGCCTTAGAGAGAAGATGCCAGTTTCTCCATTTGTCATATTTACCTGTGTTCCCATTGGTCGGGCTATCATGGCCATCAGCAGTCGGATGAGTACCAGAAGTAGTGGTGGTATTAGGTTTTGCCGAGGCAGCAGTAGCAGGAACCAAAGTTGTTGATTTAGTGGAAGAAACAGGAGGAGGATGTATGATGGCAGGTTTGTTGGGAGATATAGTGGTAGTATGGGTAGAGGGCATAACAGAGGGAATTTTAGTAATGGGTTTGGTGGGAGATGTGATGGTAGGTTTGGATGAAAGAGGAATTTTAGTTGTTGGATAGGTAGATACTATAGAACTGTGAATGGTAGTGGTAAGCTTGTTGAAAGTTTTAGATGCAGGGTTAATTGCAAAAGTCATTTTAATGGTTGGTTTTGTGGGAAGGGGAAGAGGGGAAACAGCTGTAGATTTGGGAGGAGGTGTACAGGGATGAAAGGTAACAACAGAATGTTTAGCAGAAGAAGCAGCTGGAGAAGTGGGAGGGCAAGCACATGCAGCTGGGTCTTGTACATTACTATAGAAAATAAGACAAAATTACAAGTAAGTGTGTTAAGTTTAGCGTTGTTTATAGTTTAAGAAACACAAGTTAATAAAGCTCTAGTATAGGAAACTTCGGAATTACATGCGCATCATTATAATATAATATTAAATTATCAGTGTAATGCATAAGTTCAGTTGGGTTTGGTATTCTAGTAACAGACACTGCTCGTTTTTGTCATATTTAGGGTGTACGGTCTCCAAATTCTATTATTCAAGAGGAGTTCAACAGTAATTCAGGTACTGTAAAAGTAACACTTCCTCAGTATACTTTGTAGATGATACTCTGACAGCCCTCTCCTGCAGGAGAAACTGAGAGAGAGCTCTAAGACAAGAAATTTCTGTCAGATTTTTGCTTGTGGAGATTTCCCCCCCACAAAATTTTGTTGGTCGAGTGTTTGCTACTGCTAAGGCAAAAGCAAAGTGGTCCTTAAATATGAAAAAGTTAGGTTTTTTAATTCATACTTACTGTTGCAATATTTGTAACTCTTCAGAAGTTGAGGGACAAGACTGCAGAGCTGAACAGCAGTACTGTTCTATGGTGACAAAGAAGCATTACCCTAATTTGTGTTGTAGGACAGAAATTTACTCATACCTTTATGCACAATAGTTGAAAAGCATGGTTTTAATTTCATACGGCATTTCATAAGGTTTGTATGCAAGGCACTTTGTAAAACAAAACTTAGTCACAATTACACAAAACTTTAAAATAAATACCAGCACATTTTTGTTGCGTGGCCCAAGCTGTTACAGACAATGGAGATAGCTCATTTGGAGTGTTACAAACAAACTGTATGTGTAACATAAAAATTCATGTCTTGTAACTGAGAGGAAAATGGAATGAAGTACTCCTTCCCATAATTGCAATATCAGAATCAAGATTTGGCTATTTTTAGACTTGTCCATTGAAGCCACTATTTCAAATATAGTAGTAGCTCATGTTCCATTAATTTGTTATACAAAACGAATCGGTATTTTTTCTATTAAAAGGTTCCTCCCCACCAAAAAAACCACAAAAAAAATCTGTCATTAAGTACATTTCAACATCTATCCAAAATAACAAACATGGCAGAGAAACAGCTCACATACATTATATGCACAGTCAATTTTAATTAACCCTTTTACTTTAAAATAGATAAATTACTTACCAAGAACTGGAGCTTTTCAAGATGTTGTCCATACGCCCATCATCACTTGGGACTGTCAAGGCACTCTAGCACATGGGCTTGGAGACTTTTTGTCTTGGCAGTACTAGTAACCTGCCTTGGCCCTAACTCTCCTAATTCTCTGCTCTGTAAGGATGCATACTTCCTGCTCTTCACTTTCATCTCAACCTATCAACTCTTAAACTGAATGCAAGTCCAAGAAAGGGGGAGAGAGGATTGGGGGATACAAGCATATGGACAAATCTCAGAAAACTTCAGCTACTAGTAAATTATTTTTCTTTCTACTTCCAGTGATTTTCCTCTTCCAACCTCACTGTGGATGACTCCAAAGCAGTACTTGGAGCTATTCTTGGAATAATTTAATGATCAGTTTGCCAAACACAGCATCTGCCCTGGAGGCTTCTGCAATTGCACAGCACTTGATGTAAGTATCAATACAGGTCTAAGTGGCTATATCAGTTGCCCAATGATAGAAGGCAGCTGAGGGTCCCATTACTAAAAGATGTTGCCACAGGAAGGTCATGTACAAATACCAGACCCCAGGAGGTATCTGTGAGAGAGTTCTAGAGGACCTCCTTTAGTCTCTGGACTGTTGAGCTGGATCTATGTATCGAGTGGACTGTGGCTGGAATCAGAATCGGACACATTTTCTATAAATGACGTGGTGAGAGCCAGATCCCAAGTTAGGCCTGATGCAGTAACAGAAGGTTGTAGTATCACTTCCAAAGGCAGGCTGAAGTTGTTCAGCACTACAGACAGACACAGGAGCTAAGCAGAGAGACAATGATGCTAAATCATGCCTGGACTACAATTCTTTCACACCTACAGAAAGCCAATGTCAGGGATTTTGGTGTTAGAATGGAAGTCAATACAGCAGCCACTAGAACAGACCTCTATGGAAGAGTCCAAGGAATACCTGGGCTGTTTATCCTGGGCTTTCTTTGGAGCAGGCTGAGGATGACCAACATATCTGGAGGATGGTGCCAAACCACTGATATCCAGCTGTGACAGACTATAGATTTTATTGTAATATTCCTGTTTTAAATATGTTAATGTTGTAATAATGTTTCATGCCTCAGTTTCCTCGACTACCTTGTACACTGGAAAAAAGCATTAATAGAGTCCCTGCTAAGTCCCAGAGATGCCTACCTGCTGGAAGAGACAAAACTAACCTCTAGCAAAAACAGATTTGTTGACACTTCAGCAGGGTGAAGTGACACATGTACGCAAGAAACACAGACTGAGATAAGCATCGTAATGGATGAAGCAACCTGAAAAGCAGTGTTGGCTTCTGACCTGGAGATGTTCTGAAGTATAAGAACACCTTAGCTACTTTGGGAATACTTGGGGGATGCATGGTTGGGCTAGATTTAGGGACTATTCAGAGAGACTAGACAAGGCTGGAAATCCCAAGCAAGCACTCCCTTTGGAGAACCCATGACATCAAGTTTCTTTGACCTTTGGTGGTAGCCACATGAGGTCTCAGAGCTTCTTTGAGCTTCAACAGTATTCTCTTGAGGATGGGAAATAGAAATAAGCATGGCAAAAGTGAAGCAGGCTCTCTCTTGGAGCTGGCGTCAGAGCTGCAACCTATTAAAAGATTTAGAAGTGCCAAGGTCAAGGATGATCTTGCTGATGAACCAACTGGAATGAGTTGCACTGAGCTGCATCTTAGTCCCAGAATCAGAGCTAAATCTGATGGATTTGCCCAGGAGATTAAATTGCAGGCTGGTCTCAACACATGATGGACATATTTTAAAACTCACTGTTTAAGGAAGAACTATGACAGTAGTTCAGGCTTTTATTCTCTTGACCAAAAAAGAGAGAAAGGCCAGAGTAATACAAGATAATGACACAAATAAAATTAAGTGTTTTTTAAACAAAAGGAGAACAATACATTTAAAAGGAAATGTAAAGGGAACAGAACATAAATAAAAAGGATTAGAAGCTTCAAAGAAACTTCAACCATAGCTACAGGCCTCAGATTATGAATATGTCTGAAGATGATACCTGTTGAGATGAGCCACCATTTGGCTTCGTGGCCCCCTAAGGAAGGACAGAGTTATAGCACACCCAGTGGAGAACTGCCAAGGCAAAAATTCTCTGTGCTTTATTGCTTTGGTACATATGTAACAACAGTGACGATGTGCATATGGACAATAAGTCAAAGGAGAGACAGTTCCAAAGAAAAACATTTTCAAGTTACCTTTATAATGATATTTGTTAGACTGAAGACAGTGACTGTAATAGAACCATATTAAATATTTATGACAACTTACCTATTTGACTTATTTCCATGTTACCTCTTACAGTTGCCATTGAATTGCTTATATTCATTGTCCTTGCTACCTTTATTATGAAACTGCAGACTGGTAAGCTGCAAGAAGAAGAAACACCATTGAAAAGATCTGACTTTATATGTAATATATAAAAATACTGCCAAATGTTGACTTAGTTAAAGTAGATTTGAAACATTTTTCACAGGAGAAATTTTCAAATCTGGGGATAATGTTAATGTTAACAAACCACTATTTTCACTCTAGAAAGATAAAGACTGATAGCTTGCTTGGTGCTCATTTGCTTCCTATTTACTCCACAGTGCTGTCCAAGAACTAGGGACAGTTTTCTGATTCTTTTTTCCACGACCCACTCTGGTAAAGACTGAAGACAGAGTGAGGGCTATTCTAAACTGTACTACACCTGTCAGTGATCTCTAAAGATGGCCTCTATTCAAAATCCCTACCTTCTCTGATATCTGCGGCAAATTCTTTAAAAGAAACAAAATGTTGTCCTCAGTGGGTGCATCTACACGTGCAATTAGCATGACGCAATAAACTCTGGTGCGGTTGGGCAATTTGAACATCTGCATGTGCACCCGAGACTTCAGCAGTTTGAGCTGAGGTGGAGCAGCCCCAGGTTGGCAGAGGGTCTGGGGGGTCAGCCCTGAGCTCTGAGTGGTGGCATTGGGTCCTGGAGGAGCATGCTGGGGCATGAGGGTGCTACAGTGTGGGGCTAGCCAGCAGATAGCCCCCCGTACTGTAGCACCCTTGTGCCTGAGCCAGTCCTGGTCACAGTCTACACATGCGTTTGAGTGCACATAATTACTCTGCCATGGGATAGTACTTGTTCCCAACAGTACTAAACTACAGCAGAGTTAATTAATATACTGCACCCTACAATGAGCACACATTCAGACTGTGACACTTTACTGAAGACCTCATTAATTGACTGCAATAAAGCGTACTTGTATATGCAATGTGTGTGTGTATGTGTATGTGTATGTGTGTGTGGATGTACCCATCTCTTATTTCCAATTATTTCACTTCAGGCAGGATGTGGGCCATATATAACTTCTGAGCTAGTCTGAATCTGACTCATTTTGGCTGCATTCCTACTTTGTTCAAATCACCATACAAGATCTTGGGGAATATAATGACTGCTTTTAAAATTTAACATGACAGACCTTTGGTTTTCTGCAGCACACTCCATAACTGAAGACTGTAAGAAAAAATGGATAAAATGAAATTATTCTGCCAATTATATTTGGCAATTATGATAACATCAGAAACAAATTGGAAATTTCACTTTCTCAAATATCTAAAACGATAAATAAAACTGCTTACCTCACTTATCTTTTGCAATGTTTTGTTGAATTCTGAAATTCTTTAAAATAAGAAGTTTACCATGAATAGTATATTCTATTTTTGTTTAACTACTTCATTTCACATCCAACAGTAAGACAAGTTAAATGATAGCAAATAAAGAATATTAAAATATCTATCATTGTTTTCAACAATATGTTATTAATGTCTTCATAGCTCTAGCTCTTATTTTTTAAATGTTTACATACTTTAAAGGGAAAATAGTTTTGCAGGAAGAAACATCCTTTTAAAGAAAATCATTGATATTTTGAATCAGGTTCTATAACTCTGCTTTGCCACTTGATATATCACAGCATCGGCAGTTCACCCATCTGTCATCCCACACGAGTTTATTTTCTCATTAATTCACTTATTTTGAAGTTACTTAAAAGACAAAGGGTAGGGAGAGATGAAACAGTTATATTGTACCAATTTAAGGTGGGGCTGGGAAGGCAGGAGAAGAGGGATGTTCCATGCACCAAGCTGATTCACTGTGAGATTTTTCCTATGTTGCAGTAAGCGGAAGCTAAACTGCAGAAATTTAGTAGCTCTTTCATTCATGGGTAAATATAACTACCACTTACTGCAGGACAGAGTGTACAGACATCTGGTACATTCTCACACATTAATTCAGTATTGTTGTTCTGTCTGTCCAAACCCAGCAGAAATACTGATGCTCTCCTAGCAAGTCTTTGTAACATAATTAGGGCTTATAAATAAAGCCATGGTATGAGACTGGAAGGGTTAAGTTATCTATCATAATTTTTCCCCAAATGCTCACTGAAAACTAGGTCACAATTAATGATTAATATCTTGGTAGCTCTGAAGGGTTTGTTAATATCTTGTTAGTTTTGCAACCTAGAAACATAATCCACCCACTTGTTCCCACTACAAATCCAGAAATAAGGCAATGTAGCTGCTATAGGGAAGTATAAGGTATAGAGCAAAAGTTACTCTCAGGGCACTGGCATGCATTAAAAGAATGGCAAAATCAGGATCTAAGGAACTTCATAGGCTCATCTGCAAAAGGTGTTTTATAAATTCCCTTTGAGGATTAGAATGGAGAGAGTGGTTTTCTTGCGAGAAATGAGCCCCCACAGGTAACTGGGTATTCTTGTCTTTGATAGATTTTCAGTGTGCATTCATTCTGGTAAGCATTTGTTGTTTTGGTTTGGAGAAACGAAGCAGCAGGGTACCAGAATGAATGCACACTGAAAATCTATCAAAGACAAGAATACTCAGTTACCTGTGGGGGCACATTTCTCGCAAGAAAACCACTCTCTCAGTTCTATTCCTCAAAGGGAATTTATAAAACACCTTTTGGCAGACAAGCCTATGAACTTCACTTCATCAACCTACTGGATACAAAAAATCATGGACTAAATATAGACATTGGATTGATGACATATTATAACCTACCTAACATCTGACACCCCAGGTAACCTCACTACTATTTACCAGCTATATTATCACCATGTCTACATTCTTCTTTCTCCCACACCTGTCTCTCACCCATTGACTGGTTCAATTTGCATTTTCACTGACTAGCATTCTCTCATGCACATTGGCATCTGGCTTCTATTCTATTCCATCCAAGAAGAGTGCAGACCAACTGCAGATGCTTCCTCAGCCTGACAAAGGGTGTTTGTATCGGAAAGCTTGCAAAGATTTTTTCCAACTATTTTAGTTGGTCTAATAAAAGATATAGGATTTACCCAAAGAACCTTGTCTGCCTATGTCCTTAGACCAATACAGCTACAACCTATACCCCCAAAACCAAAATTACACATTTTCTATAAACGTTATTTCTATAAATGTCTATAAGTATGTTCAAATCACTGTGAATTTTGCTAGGCTCAATAAGTATTCACATCCCAGAAATAATTATTCACTCTGGAATAACTACAGGAATAATGAGAAGTAGAGAGTCTGCTGAAGACAGAACACCTCTCAAATATAGACACCATTCAATTGAAACTGAGGAGTCAATTTATATCCATAATTACATATTACTTACGTTGGGTCTTGTAGAGTATGAGTTGCAAGTGGAATTAATTTTGTAACTTGTTTGCTGCTGATATTATTAATCTGTCAGAAACACAAATATTACATTACTAGATAAAAATATAACTCTTATATATTATTTAAAAAGCACAACGCTCAGCTTATTCAATCAAATTTTAATACACAAAGCCCATGGCTGGCAAACTTTTCAAGCTATGTGCTGGAACAACCCGGCTTCAAGTGCTCCATAGTCCGAATGGCTTATGTGGGACTCTGCAGCAGGGGCAAGTTTTCCATTTTCCCCACACTGGGGCCAAGCCATTAGACACTGTACCCACCTGGCTGCAGCTTCTCCCAATCCCCAGCTCCCCAGCTGTGGTTTGGGTGCAGCTTCCAGATGGCAGGAAGCTGTGCTGGAACAGGTAGCTGGAAGCTGCATCCATGCTGCTGCTGCTTCTGCACTGCAGCTCAGAGGTGGAGTTGGGGTGTGAGGAGGGAGAAGTGACAGCAGTGCAGCTTCCTACTGGCCATAAGCTGTGCCCACACCCCAGCTGGGGGGAAGGTTAGGCTGTACAAGGAAGAAGCAGCAGCAGCAAGGGCACAGCTGGAAGTTACCTGGCTGTAGCACAGCTCCTCACTATTTAGCCCCAGCATAGGCATGGCTACAAGAGCAAGCATAGGCAAAATCCTTGGGCTATGCAGGCCAGATCCCGTTGGTGGGATCCAGCCTGCAGTCCCTATGTTGCCAACCTCTACCCAAAGGTCAAAACCACTGTTTAATGAGAAAACACTGAAATAGGATGATTATTGTCAGGAAAGGTTGAAGGAATTGGATTTATTTAGCCTAGAAATAGGAAGAGTGAGGAGGGACATTATATCAGTCTTGTAATACATAGAATGTTATTATAAAGAGGAAAGTGATTTACTGTTCTCTGTGTACACTGGGGATATAACAAGAATTAATTGGCTTAAGCTAAAACAGGTTAGATAGTGATTAGTTTAGATAGTGGTTGCAGGGAAGCAATTTTAAGCATGGGAACAGGGTTCCTAAGGGTTTGGAAAAGCTTCATTGGCAGATTTTAAGGAATGATTAGAGCGCTAATTCTCAATTGGGGTAACACAGCATCTTGGGTGCCATAAGATTCGCTTAAGGGTGTTGCACCACTTGGCCCCTGTGTGAGGAAGTAAATCCCCTCCTGCCCTGTTTAGTGCCCTGGGCCTGTCCAAGTTACCCAGTGGCACATGTGGTTGTCTGTCACTGCTGCCTCCCCCTCCCCTGCCCAAATCCCATGTGGCCCATGTGCTGTCTGCTCCTATGCTTCAGTAGTGCATTGTGCTGTAGGCAGATGGGTGGACCGAGTCACGCTTTGGAGCCTTGCTCATTCCCTCCACTCCTTCTGAGCTCCCAGGGCTGGTGAGAGAGGCCACAGAATAGTTGCTCACAGATGAAACCCTGCAGGATCAGTCTCAGCAGTGGGCTGACCTTGACCTCTTAGGTACAGACCAGGGTTGGGGGGCAGGAGGACAGAAACAAGGCAAACAGTGGAAAGAACAGGGCATTGCAGGATCAGGTCCTGTATCTGTCCCCAGCTCTTACCTACTACCAGCTAGATCAGTGGTTCTCAACTTTTTTAGCCTCAGGGCTCCCTCCATACCTTTTCTGAATTTAGATTCTAGCTCAGTGATTTTTGATTGAGGTGCCACAAGATTTGGAAAAGTTATAGAGGGGTGCCTTAAGTCTAAAAGTTTGAGACCTTCTGGGCTGGAGGAATGGCCTTGGTAAATTGCTCCTGCTCCAGTGCAGGAGGACTGATTAGAGATTTCTACCTTCCCTATATACCTATGATAATTCCCAGCAGTTAAAGCATTTCTGTGATTACTGCACCCAGGGGACATATTGCTAAAAGTGGTAACTGGAATCTACAGCCATGTGTACATGAAATGAGGGTCTTGTGTACACAACACTTTAAAGAGCATTAACTGCTTTTGCACCACTTTAACAGTGTTGGTGTTTGCACACGTCAGCGGCTTATTGTGCAGTAATTCCAGCTGCTGTAGCAAATTCGGTGGCATAATGCACCTTAAATGACTTGGGGCACAGCAAACTAAAACTCCTCCAAGGAGATTTAATTTGCTGCCCTACAGCTGTGGAGCGAAGGCTCTGTGCAGCTCAGGGGCTCTGTGGGAAAACTGTGCAACGAAGCCTGGGAAGGCAGGCTCTGTCCAAGATCTTTTTTTTTTCCCACTGGAGCCTGCCTGTCTGAGCTGCGCGGGAGCCCAGTGCTTCCCAGCGTGTCTGTGGTGCCCCCCTGGGACTGCTTGAGTCAGGTACTTGTGGGCGGGGGCCACAGAGGGAATCACCAACCCCCACCACAGCCCAGGGACCACTCTGCCTGCTGGCAGCTTGCCCTCCCCTCCCCTCCGCACCACTGGAGAGGTAGGTAAGTTTGGGTGTGTGCACGACACGGGGGTTAAAAAGGCCCTAAACTGAAGCAGTGTTTTTAAAAACCCACCACTTCAATTTAGGGCCCCTGTTCCATCTACACAACCTCTATAGCACTGATAAAGATATGGCAACAACTGTGGTAAAAACTGCAAAGCAGCTTTAAAGATACTGAATGCTTGCTGAACCAACTGTACAAAATTATACCAGTATAGTCAAATCCCCTCAACTGGCACATCAGCTTAAAAAGTAGACAAGTCTAATGAACATGCAAATTTAGAATTGTCTTGCCATATACTTCTCCACTAAATATTAATTCTTGTGTCACAAATTACATGTAAGACAATACACAAAACATTTTAAAAGTATTATTAGGATATGATTATTTAAACAATATGGAAATAAATACATTTTTAATCATAAGATTACAACAAATTTTAAAGAAGTTCTTTTAAGACTTACTATTTCAACATTTAATGAAGTATCGATTTCTTCACTGGACTGAAATTTTACCTTGCCCATGTAGAAAACTAAAACCAAAAGGCAAATAAGGTTAGTCGTTAATATTTATCATGGTTACATTTCTAGAACTGTCTTGAGAACTCAACAATCAATCCATTCAGAGCTCATGGACATGGAGCATCCAATGTTTGTTACTCATTTCTTGAAGGTATCTGTTTGTTAGACACCCTCTTCTTTTGACATCTCAAACTCTGAAAAAATTTCACTCCTAAAAGTTATCTTCCCACTTCCCAGTACACTCTGTAGACCAGTGGTTCTCAATCTTTCTTGACTCTAGGCACCCCTTGTTGGACTTTAGACACCCTTCACTGGACTCGAGGCACCTTTCCATGACTTTTGTGAATTGAGTGGCATGCAATTTCAAAGACTAATTTACATATTACAGTGCTTACCACCTAGCAGAGAGGCTGGGCCATGAGGGTGAGCTATTGACCAGACAGGAACAAGCCTTAGTCTGCATTTATCTGCTTATTTCCTCACAGCAGCAGCAGGGGCGATGGGTGGGATGGTGGTTTTACCTACTCTGCCCAGTCCCTAGGAGTAGGCATGGGGAGGGAAATCCCCCTGACCATTGCTACTGGCATAGTCACTGTTTCCAGCTGAGCCCAGCAGCAACTCTCCCAGGAAAAACTGAATGTCCCTATGTAGACTGGGCCTGCCTCCCTCAGTTGGGACAGCAGCAGCCACTGTGATGGCAGCAACAGTCTTTGTCAGAGATCCTAGCCCTGCAGGCAGTGCAACCACAGGATTCCACCTTAATGAGGCTTTTTTTTTTTAAATCTACCTTTGTGATCACTGTTTCAGGTTAACTCTGGGACCTGCCTGGGAAGTGCACATGCCCCTCATATTGTTTTTGCAGCTAGTGGTGCAAAAGCAAGTGGAGTTTGCTAGGCTCCTACTTTCTACATCATGTGCTCCAGTACTTGGGCTTGTGCCCTGCTGTCTGACTGACGTGCATTCTTGTTTTCTCCCTGTCTTTAAGGCAAGAGACAAAAGTTACACACAAACTGGCTTAAGTGATCAAAAACCAGTTTAAACCTGTAACCGAACAGAAGTTCAGCGCACTTAAACTGTTTTCAAAATGGCTGAAACTGGTTTAAGTTATAGCTGTTTGGATATAGTATCAGACTTAACTGATTTAGGTCAAACTGGTTTATTCAACTTCTGCCCAGCTGCCCTCCCAGTTCAAGCTAACTCACAGTCCCTCAACATCCCATGATGCTTTGCAGCCTTGGGCTGTGTTGTCTTCTCCAACAAGCAGGGTTGTCTGCTGTACCCCTCTGCTCCACAGCCAGAGCACTATCACTCCAGGTGGCTGAGGAGGAGGTGGGGGAAAAAAAATTGCCTCTCTGGACCAGCATCTGACCCAAAGTCAGGTGCTGTTGGTTGGAGTGGGAGGGAGGTGGAGAGGAGCACTCCCAGACCAGGTGCTCAGGGTGAGTCTGCAGTGTGGGCTTGAGTCTGCTCCCCAAAGCCAGGAGCTAGGAGCCATGCTCCCTTCTCAGCCTCTGGCCTGGAAGGGAAGAAGGAGAAGCCTGTATCGGGGGTTGGCTCCACCCCCACAAGGCTGGGAGCAGGCATGGCATCTCCTTGCCATGTCCCCTTCTCAGCCTCTGGGCCAGCTGAGAGGGGGCTGTGGCTCCCAGCTCTGGAGGGTGGAGCCAAACCCTGCTGCAGAGACTGAGAAGGGGACATGGCAGATGACTCCAGCCCTGCTCCCGAATCTGGGGGGTGGAGCCAAAATCCAGTACAGCTTCTCCTAGCAAACTGGGAGGCTGAGAAGGGGTGTGGCTTCTGGTTCCGGGCTCTGGGGGCACAGCCAAGCACAGGTGCAGGCTTCCCCTCCCCTGCTACCTCAGCTAGCAGGGAGGCTGAGAAGAGGGCATGGTTAGGATATTCCAGCCCCACTCCCAGCTGAGGGGGGGCAAGCAAAGCCCCCAAGTTGAGCTTCCCCTCCCCCCACTCCCAGCTGTTCCCAGCTGCAGATCTGGTGCCAGGCAGGATGGGTGGGTTCCCCCCCGCCACCACCACCCTTTGCTCAGCCCGTGGGGAGGTGAGGAGAGTATGTGGCTTGGGTTACCAGAGGGCTCCAGCTCTCTGTAGTGGCCAGCAGGCTGGGAGGTGTGCTTTAGTGCTCCCTGGCTATTAATATAGGCCACTGCAGGGGTCTGGCTGCCTTTCCTGTTTGAAAAGTGAATGTTAGTTCACTTGCTTATCAGTTCAATCTATGCAGTTTGAAAAAACCTGCAAAGATTGAATCAATTCAGCCCCAGGATTTGGACTGTCTGTACTTAGCCTAAAGAGGCAGTGCAGCTGCTGAATCAACCTGCAGAGATGCGTGTGCCCAGGTGATCTCAGGCACCCTGTGTGGGGTGGGCAAGAAGCAGGCTGGGTGGCTTGGTCAGCTCCCTGCTGCCCTTTTGGAGTTTTCTGGCTCTTTGCACATTAGACTAGAAACAGATACCACCAAATGGAGCAATTCAGCTATGCCACAATCTGTCACAGCACAGCTGATTCCCTTCACTGGGAGAAACACTTTGCCTCCTGTCCAACCCTTAATGGTGTGGGACAAGAGGCAACATGATCTCCCTGCTTTCCTTGCTGCCTCAGACCTTTCCCTGCTGCCCCAAACACTTCCCCACCCACATTCGCCTCAGACCTGCAGCATGGAGTAATAGGCATCCACCCCACATTTACTGGTACCTTTTTTGTGCCACTGAACAGACACATGACTGAATAAATAAAAAACCACTTCCCTGCCCTACAACAAAATAAAACTGCTCTCTCTTCCCTTGTCCTGCCACAGCTGCTTCCTGCTGTGGCCCCGCATGCACCTTCTCCTGGAGACAATTTCACCAATCTGCAGTGGTGGTAACAGTGGTGCTTGCATGATGGCACCCTTGAAATGATCTTACAACATCCTGTTGAGAACCACTGCCCTAGACTGACAAGCCAAATATAAGAATTTTAAACTTAAGATACTTTATAGGTATCTTTAGAGGTATTTTATAGGAACACTGCACCTGGCCTCAGTTTTTAAGAGAGAGAAATAAGTTGAGGTGATACATTCAAAAAGAAAAAAAAAGAAACAAAGGAAAGAAAAGCACTAACCTGAATCATTGCAGATGACTGATGAATTACATAAATGATTTGGTTCTGTTTCTGTGGGAGTAGAAAGTAATTCAGTTCATTTGAATATAATTTTGTCCAACAGGCTTGTTCAAAATGAGATTTTTAAATGGACATTTTTATAAAAAACTTAAAATGTTTCTAAAATAGTATGCAAAATGTTTTAAAATCCATGTTTTCATCTGTTTTACACATTCCTAAGGTCCAAGCCAGTACTCAAATGAATTAAATATATATCTGCCTAATCATTCTGTAACATTCACTATAGTGTACCTATACCCATATATAACCATCTCTATATGGTAGGAAACATCATTCAGTGTTTAGCCTTCCATGTAAAAATAGAAAACAAGTAGGAATTATCCATATTATTACAAAGAAGTACTTGAGACAATGTGTCAAAAACCCCTGTATTTACTTGAATCTAAGACAACCCAGAATTGAAGACAACCCCCCAAGTAATTAGATTCTATATATGGAAAATTTATAACTGAGTTATAATTTTCTGGGTATAGAATCTAATTAGCAGAGGTTTGTTTTAAATCCATGCCCCCCTCCACTGGTACAACAGGGAAAGCAGTGGCTGGAGGGCAGGGGGAGGGGTCATGTGGCCCTCTTGCCTCTGTCCCACCCCATCTACTTCTTCTCCCTGCAGCCTTCCTGCCCCACAGCCACCTGTACCACCCACTCCCAGTTTCCTACAGCCATTGTAACTCTCCCCCACAATCCCTGCCCCTTCCCCCCGCTCTTCACAGTCTCTGACTCTTCCCTACCATCTTAGTGTCAGATGTTGCTTGGGTCATGGCACACAGCATTGGTGCTGCTGACTGGCCAGGCAGACAATGGAGTTTCCATGTGCTCTGCACCCGGGAGAAAATCCAGCCTGAGTTGGAGCCAAGCTGTGCCTTACAGGTGGGGTATCTACATATACATTAATGCACCATTGTTATGGCATATTAAGTTTAGTACCTCTAATATGAGGTACTACATAAATGTGCAATAGCTGGCACTAATGCACAGCAGCAACAGTGCACAGTCTTTTCATGATGCTTAATGTGCAGCAGACCAATTTGACTGTGTATTAGCACGGTTTTTGCTGTGGTGCGCTAATGCATGGTATACTTAGTCTACTGCACATTAAGGATCTCATGTATATGTGCCCAATAAGGAGGGAAGGGGAAAGAAGGCAGAGAGGGGTAGAAGATGCAGAGGGCAAGCAGAGAGAGGGGTAGGGGGTTCACCCCTGTGCCCCTGCCACCTTGCACATGAATCTAAGATAAGGGTTACCTCCCCACCATGCAGCTAGGGGGAAAAAACCCTCATTTTAGATTTGAGTAAATGTAGTAAATTAGGAAGTTAGTTTAGTAGCTCTGATTCTGGCATTCAGTAACAATATAGGAGGTTCTCCTTTTTAAACATTATCCATTTGACCATTTGTATAGCTATTATCATTAGAAACATCTGTTTCTCTAATCCCCCTCACACATGCAAAAAAGGATACAAAAACCCTTCGTCTCCCAGATTCCAGAACTCTGCAGGTACAAGCAAACACTGCAGAAATGAAACCTTTGTTTAAAGACTGTTTAGTCTTTGTTTCCCAACAATTCCTGGCTTCTCTGTTGAGGTTGTCATCTATTGCCAAACTTGATGACAGACTTATTTTTTTTACTTTTTTGTGATATAGAATTTTCCCATTATGAAAAGGACTAATACCCCTAACTCATTCATTTTGAAATGGCAAAGAGACAGCAAAGGAATTTAGATTGTTGCCAACATGATCCATTTTAGACATATTTTTGAGGAAATAAAAGGTTCTATGCTAGTCATGTGAGACACTGTTTAAACACTGTTTGAGGCTTTAATTTATTTTATAAAAGGATTTATTCAGATGGTATTACACACACACACACGCACACACACATGCATGCGTGCACACACACACACACACACACACACACTCAGAGATCAGTTTTTAAATTAAAGTAAGTTTGCCTTACCATTGATATTGGTGGGAAGTGGTTGAACAGTATTGATAATTATATTTTCAGATAGTGTTCCTAAAATAAATTCAGTTTAAGAAAAAATGAATTAAAACAGTAAAGACAAAAGATGCAGCAGGCACAAATGGGGCAGTGCTGGCTGCTTTGGTCCTGATGGACACAGTGTGGTCTGCTGGTGTGGTGGCAGTAGCTATTTTTGTGCCCTCCTCCACAACAAAGGCAGAACCCAGGCTGCTGTCTCTGTTGCCCCTCAGTTATTCTACTAAGACTGTAAAAAACCAGCACAGAACATTTAGATAATGACACTAGGGTGAAAAGCAAGATCTAACTTTTTTCTGTGCACAACCTACCACGATGAAGTCCTGAAATTTATAAGTCTAATAAAATAAATTTAGCAACTTTTCTAAAGTCTTGAACTCTTTCATTCTTCAAAGACTGGCCATCATGAATGATTTTTCTTTAGCCCATACTCATATTGGGATTCAAACCATGTCAGCCAAAGTATTTTAAAGGCAACCCTTAACTGGTCAGACTAAAGTATTTTGTAAGACTCTTTAGCTAACCCTGAAAACTACCCCTTTTAGTTGCTGAATGCTTAATGAAGGAGCTCCATAATATTAAAAAAAACAACTTATAGGTATTTGAAATGGAATTATCTGAACACGTACACAGTTAGACTAGTTGCTAGTAGGAATGACAATAATAATAATAAAAATCCCATTACAATTTATTAATATAGCCCTCTAAAACTTACACATCATACTTTTATGCCATCACAGCACAGTTCATCTGTGCTCTTGTGGAACATATGACATCAAAGATATTAGCAGAAAAAAAGTTTTTGGATTAAATGTATGACCTTCAGAGTAAGTCCATGAAATGCAGATGACTTAAATAAGCTGTCAGGTATCTAACTGCTTTCTGTTTAGACTTTCTATTGCCTGTTTTTTGTATAAATAAGTACTAGACTTATTAAAGGTATGATTGAAATACTTCACAATAACATTTCTGTAAGCAAAAGAAGAATTAGGCACTCTCTCTACAAGCAGAAAATTAACACAATTTAAACCATGAATCATGTGCCCATAAACCAAAGTAATGGATATCATCTAAATATGTTTAATAAATACAGTGCATATTTAAAATATTGTATTCATTCTTAGTATTCTCACTAAAGTTACTTTTTAACAAAGAAGCATTATTCCTATATATTTTCTAAATAAAAAGTATGAAGAATTACTACTAGAAAATAAGTACACTTCTGTCTTGTCTCAGAAATATACTTAAAGGTCTGGCTAGAATAAAGTTTTGGGCTGGGTAACAGAACAATGTTACTATCATATTTTTTTAAACTTTCTGTTATGATGTAGCTAAACAGTTAGGGTAATAAACATTTTAAAAGACCAGGAATAGGAAAAAATTGGGCCAAATGTAATCCTGGTTTACACAAACATAACTTTTCTGTATATTATAGTATTTTTCCCTAAGACAAAATCAGAATATGGCCCTCATTCTATATTTTTTATCTTTAGAAAACTCTCACCTCTACTATGTGTCGTTTCTTCTGAAGTTGTATCTGAGAAAAAATACATGAACAGTAAAAATAATGAACATTAGAAGTTAAAATATAAGCTCCATAACTCTAGGCAGATCTTTGAGAAATCTTAATAAAATCTTCCATAAACATTGCTGGGGTAAGTGATAAGTGCAGGTAAGTAAGAATGATGTCTCATATGAAATAAAAGAATGAAAGCAAAAATCTTTGTTTTGAATATTTAAATGTAGACTCCCCAAGTTTAAAGTCATTTTACACCGGCAAAATATTGCTCAGCAGTGATATAAATCCTTACCTGATGTTGTGGAAGTATTCAAATCAAGGCCATTAATAGTTTCTGAAGAAAAATGGATATAAATAAATATTTATATATACATTATAATTTAAAATTCTATGAAATACTGATCATAAAATGAGCTCCCACATTTACATTCAATTTCTAGATCAAACTTTACATATCTCTCTATCTACCTGGGGTGCAGGGTACTAAATTCTCGTCTGAATGTAGGCACTTAATGTGATGGCAGTGCCACCCACTTGTTAGGTAATGAACTAGCAGTTAAAGCTAAGTACAGATGTTCAAAAAGCCCAAGGTGGAAGTGTTCTAAGTGTCACCCTTCACTCTAAGCACCCTAGATTAGGTTTGGAGCAGGTAGAACAGATGTTTGCCAGGGGGGAGGCGGGGGGATGTTGGTTGCGGTGGGAAGGTGGGGTGCTCAGAGCCTGCCTGCACTGGCTAAGGCCAGCAGGCTGGGGGCACTCCTTCACACTTCCCAGGAGAATGGCAAGCCCAGCCAAGCAGCTAGCCAGACCTGATTAGCCATCCCGGCCCCTCTCCCCAGCCAACTGGGGAGCCCACACAGCAGGAGGGCTCTGTTTTACCCCGCCTCCAACCTTAGAGCCACATGCGAATTTTCACTGTGCCAGGAACTGGGGGGGAAAGGAAACAGGGATCCCCCACCATATGGGCCCCTCCCAGCTTGCTGGCTTAAGTCTTTGGGAGAGCTGGGCTGGGGCACATAGCAGGGGGGCTTTACCCTGCCCGGCCCCAGTTCCCAGCACAGCAAAAAGCTACCGGGGGGAGGTGGGGTGACACATGGAGCTCCCCTGCTACATGGGCCTCACCTGCCCCCCACCCCCCAACCCAAGACAACAAGCTGGGGGGCACACATTCAGGGAGGACTCCATTCTGCCCTCCCTCTACCTCTCCCCCCTGCTCCCCTGCCCAGCGATGCCACAAGACAGCCTTTTTTTGTCTTTTCTCTGTAACAGTCTGGGGATGGGGCTGGGCTGGTGCAGAGCAGATAAGCACTGCCTGAGACTAGCATGCTGCCCAGAGGCTCCTGGGATGATGGGGGACTGGACTTATCTTGAGTAACAAGGGGATTTGGTGCAGCCATTTGACAGAGTATTCTAACTTAAAGCACTTTAGTCTGATATACTACATCCATCCAGGTCTCTCTCAGACTGGGATCCACCAGTTTTAAAGTGGTCTATGTGCAGTGAATGTCTGTTTGGTTACAGGTGTAGAGCACTTTCTGAGTGCTTATCACATGATAAATGTAACATCTGTACCTGGCCTTAGAGTTCCAATCCTATTCCTTGGCCTGTTTAGGCTTTTTGCAGTTGGCAGACATCGGGTGTCTGGACCATAACTCAGAAGCAAGAACTTCTCATTCATGATTCCTTTCTCTTGTTCTGTATCTGGCACCATGATTCTTGTGCTCTGACTGACCACTGGGTCAACTTCTTGAACAGGAAGGGTGCCCCTAAACATTTTTCTATAGTCTGATGGTGAGAAGATTCTGCTGGGAAAAGGAACATGTGGGTTTGGTCTGTATTCCCTCAGACTTCAGAAAGCTATGTGTGACTTCATAGGCAAAGACTCTAACCATTGAGCTATTTTATAAAAGTGATTTTAATTGAAAGTGACCATGGCTGCTGCACTACATGCTGAACTCTGTGCTATTAGTATGTATCAGGCATATGTGGAGCACACCTAATGTAGCAGGTTTCCTCCACAGGCTTAGACAGCTTTAGAGATAAATATATTTCTGATATAAATCAACACAACTTTACTTAATGCAACATAGTTCTGTCTTCTAATACCATTTCTGCCTGAAATCCTACTGCTAGTTTTTATTTTTATAAAATCATTCACCTGAAGTATGGGTAATTTCTTCTGAAGCTGTATCTGAGAAAAAAAATTATAGAAAAAATATATAAATTACAGAATAAAAAAATCAAACTGTAAGCTAAATATATCTAGATATGAGAAATGTTAATCAAGTCTTGCCTGAAGCATTAATAGGGTAGGTGATAAAAGTAACAATAGATGATTCTGAAAAAAAAAGAAAAGAAAAAGAAAGGTGCAGCATACAATTAGCACTTCAATTTTTTTTAGGTTTTAAGGTAAGGTTTTCAAAAGTTCAACACCCACACTGCAGTATGAATTTTAAAACACAAAACCTCCAATTTAGGATCCTAAAAATAGTAAACAGATTTTCAAACTACCTTGTACACACTGAAAACAGTGGGCATAGAATATTTTTGAAAGATTTCCATTAGTGCTTGAATAGCTCTTGGTAACAGAGCTCTTTTGAACATTTTGCCCTGACTTTATTTTTGTACTAATTAAAGATACTACTTAGGCCAGTGCAGTGCGGTGAAAAGCAATGAGCTTTCGCATCAATCTTCTATTGCCAAGCAGACTTGAGCTGTGAGAGCCCCACCAGTTTAGTTCAATGAATGACTTGAGCAAAGATAAAATATACTGAATTAAGGCAAACAGTAGATAATGTGATTATCATCTCTTGTGCTTTGCATTGCTCTGCTAAAAAGTGGGATGGATGCAGATAAATACAAGAAACAAAACAAAAATATGTATCTTAAGCAAAGCAGAAACAGAATAATAAAAAGTATTCTTTTAAATCAGGGATGTATGAATTAATTGTTCAAATTCATTCATACTTATTCATTAATTCACACATTTCTCATAGCACAACATAGAACTAACTAGAGTGAGAAAGCAAAGTAGGGCAAATATGCCCTCTGACACATCAAAAACTTTGAAGAGCCATACATAGCACTGCTTGTAAATGTGCCAGAAGAGGTCAGTTCTGTTTTCTCCACAACGTGTGCTAATTGGTCAACTGTCATTGTGGGAACTGTTATCATGAACATATTAAAAAGAGTGGTTTATGGAACCATAGAGAGTTGTACACCAAGACAAAAGCAACCTACTTCATGACACAAAGAAGGGGAACAACTGAACTCTTTTTTCAAAAATCATACTTGGAAATGTATTTATTTGTACAACCCATTAAAATCCCTTAAACAGCAAGCCTGCAGAGAGAGACTGCAATTCAGTCTTTGCTACAGAATTTATTTGGTGTGATTGTTATAGATACTGAATTAAATTGATGGCAGGGAAGATAACCATCCTCTACAACAAGGAAGCCCTTTTTTTTACCAAAATATATGCCTGTTCAGTGTCCTGCCCTCAAATAAGTAAGATGACCCTGTGCATTACAATAGAATGCAAAGGATTTTATTCTGATGCAAACAGTAGAAGGCTTAAATATAGTAACTCATTTACACAGTACTGCTTTGTGCACACCAAAGAGGACACCTATCTTACTGTGGCAGAAGGCCACTTATGTTTTTCCCCAAAAACTCTGCTTTGTGACAATTTGGTTAAGATGGGCCCTGAAGAGGGTACACACCTTACCCTATCTCTTTAGGTAACCTGAGCTGGATACATTCCTGAGGGAGGGGGGAAACCTGTTCCCTCTCTCTATGTGACTGGCATCACGTACCTGGCTGAGGGGCTTGGGCTCCCAGGGGAGCTAGGAACCACCAGTCTGCCCAGCAACTAGTGATGCATTTCAAATTGGTTGGCTGACAGCCAACAGGTGCTGGCCTCCATTGGACCAGGTAAATGAGGTCATAAGGGCTATATAAGTTAAGGACTGCCCAGGAGGAGGGGGCAGCAGCCATGAGGCAGGCTCAGAGAAAGAGAAGAGCTGGACCATCTGAAACTTGCTCTGTCTCTCAAAACTCATGATCAAGGAACTGCCTGCCTCCAGAGGGAATCTCCACCTGCCTCTGGATGATACTTGTGAGTAAGCTACCTGAGATGTAACTAGATATATAGCTTGCAGTAACTCAGATGTGTGATCAAAGGCTACCCAGCTATGCCAGTTTGCTCTATGGGATTTCTCTGATATTGCTCTATTCTGTACCCTATTCCAACCCTACCCCTTGTAACCAATAAAGTTCTCCTTTGTACCTAGCATGGGAGACTTATTGGGAGTGGGTCTAGATTATGCTTTGGGGTCCCCTTGGTTCGGATGACTAAGGGAGACCACTACTTGTGCTTCTGACTGAGGGAAGCATCCCAAGTTTTTGAAGTGAATCAAGTACCTTCAAGGGCTACTAGGCCTGCATTTCCCAGGGTGTGCAGAGCTAGAATCAAGCCCATCCCTGGGTGGTGGCAGTGTTACCCCCCAGGCTAGCGGGTGTGCTCCAGGAAGGGGGTTGGCCAGATGTTAGGCACCCCCCAGGGAGGTACTCGGAGTCTGGAAGGTGGTCGGGCACAGTGAGGTGGGTGGCTCAATGCAGGAGTGCCCCCTACTGGCCCGCCACACATAAACAGTAGAAGGCTTAAATATAGTAACTCATTTATGCAGTACTGTTTCCTACACACCAAAGAGGACAACCTATCTTACAAGAACTAATATTTATCATTATACTAGAAATTTTCTTACCAGCGATGGTTGTTGCAACTGGTAAATTAGACTTTACAGCATCCACTATAGAGAAAAAAAATTAAACATAATTTGGTAGATGAAGTTAATTCTAGTCAGTTAAACATAAAACCATCCTCAACATTTTTTCCTAAGTCCATTGAGAGTTAACTGGGTGTAGTCATCATAACAGGGTAATCAATCCCAGCCTGCCCATGAACAAGACCGCTTCAGCTCCAAAAGGAGAGAAAGATAACATCATCTCTACTGCAGTGCTAACAGAATCATTAGGAAATTGAAGGGAATTCAGTCTGAAATTACCCATACTCATAAAGTGGGTCTCTCTTCCATAACTATTAGTCAATTTTCTTTATGAAATGTTGAAGAAACTCTGTTCACTTTTGTTGGATGGAATATGTTGCATGCAATACACTGGGCCCAAGACATAAAACAGTGCAGCTGTTAGATGGGGGAGCTATGGGGCTTTAGGAACTAAATCATTTAGGAAAGAGAGACCTGATTGTGGAGAGGAGGTTGTGACTCGGTTAATTTCTGTTGCTTCCTGTGTTCAGTGTCCAGTCTCCAGCGTGTATGAAAGGCTACAAGGGCCAGCTTCCAGAGCTAAATTAAATTTTATGCTGAAGGCCCTTATGCTTATAACAAGTAAGGGGTCCCCTTACTTTTGTGGCCTCTATGACTCCACCCACACATTTGTGAGGAGTAGCAGGGAACACACTGGAGCATGCTGAAGAGGCTCTATCCCAGGTGATTTGCTTATGAGATGTGAGCTTCTTTAACCCAGACTGAAACCCATTAAATGCCCAGTATGGTCAAGAGCGAGTGAAGGTACACAGGGCTTTCTAAGTGTTTAAACAAATACATGATACTAAATATTATAGCTTAAAAAGCCCTCTTCAAAATGTAAGGACACAGAAGTCCAAAGCTTGTAAATCGATCATTTTGTACCATTCAAAATACAGTTTAACTCTGGTATAAAGCCTTATCTGTGGTTGTGAGAGATTTGAAGTCAGGGACAGTAGTAGCTTCTGCAGGAAAACAGTGTTTTCAGTTAAACATATAATTTCATTTAAAAAATCTGTTTTGATTACTAACTCTCTCTCAAGAGTTTGTTTTCTATTTAAACTTTTTTCTTGTTTGCCTTTAAAATATGCTATAACTTCTTTACATAAAATTACTTCATATTAAATTCAAATTCAGCTTTATGTTTAGAATCACATTGGTAGATCTCCAGTAGGTCGCCCTTCTCTGGGCAATTACTGAACCTATTTAAACCATGAAACCTGTGCCAATAAACCAAAGGGATGGACAAAGTTTAAATATGTGTAATGACTTCTGGGCATTAAAAAATTGCTTCAGCGTTAGCCTTCTCACTGAATTTGCTTTAAAAATATACAATATCTAAATATAAAAATAGTGAAAAAACCACACATAAATAGGCACTTTGCTGTAGGGTGTAGGCAGCATTGTCAAAGCTCTGACTAAAAAAAGGAAAAGGAATTATTTTGGTAACTACATAATACATTTAATTTGGTTAAAAAAAATTAACTGAGAAGTCACTAAGCAGCCAGTATAAATAACATTTTTAAGGATATGAAAATAATTAACTCAGGCCAAAGCAGCACTAGATACAGAACTATTTTCTCTGCTTGTACCAGGTCTGAATGTGACCCTCATCTACATTTTAGACTTGTACAAAACAATTCTCACCTGCAGAGTCTGTAGTATCTTCTGAATTTGTATCTGATAAAAAAAATGAAAAAGATAATAGTAAAAAGAAAAAAATAAGAAAAATTACAAGGGAAAACATACGCTACATAAAAATATAGCAACCACAAAAACAAAAGAAAGGAAAAATAGCCACCCATAAAAGAGAAACAACATTAGTGCTTTCATTTCCCCACTTCCTTCCTGCTCCCCCCCAAGAGTTTGGGGGTGCATTTTCCAACTCAAGTCTCAATTCCAAGGAGAGAGAATTCCAACTTGGGAACCTAAAAGGAGCAGGCAGACTGTCACAGATGCACAGGAAAAAGGAATAGGTGCTGATTAGCTTTACTAGTTCATTAGGGAATACCACCCAGCAGCAATCATATAGTGTAGGTGACCATTATTCTTCAATTGATCTTTCACATCTACTTTGGGGGAGGTCTGACAGCAGCTTTCCCACTTTCACAGCAACTCCCAGCCCATTGCCATCACCTAATCACCATCTCCACTTGCAAGGACTAATGGGGGAATCTATGACCTTTTAGCCCTTCTTTCTCTATGGGAGCAACTTTAGGGAATCCCACCACACCTTCTCCCTCTTCCTTAGGGGCCTTCTCCATAAGTTGACCTCCAATTTCAGTATATTAGGGAACCAGCCCCCCTGCTCTGGGATAACTCTCTGAACAGTCACCTGCTGTGTTGAAATCACTTGAATAGGACATGCTAACATATCTAACCTGGTCTTTGATCTGCTGTAGGCTAGCTGAAAAAACCTCCCTTGCTTCAGCAGACCCAGTGGTAAAGGGAAATTTATTCCTAGCGCTAAGAAGAATATGATTGGCACAATGTTTATAACAGGGCACATCCAGACACGCACTTTCATGAGCATTAGTCTATTTTATTGTGCAATAAAGTGTCACAGAAACATGCTCTTTAGCTAATCTGCATCAAAATAGGTGAATGCACCTTTTTCTAGTACCTCACAATGGAGGGCATTTTAATGTGTTCTGGGAGACATGGAGTGGTGCTTTAATTAGCCAGCACTTTTAACTAGAGGTGCCCAAGCATCATGCGTATCAGCATTCTCCACTCTGAAAGATGGTGGTGGGGTGCTTTGAACTCAAGTTCATTGAACGAGCTTTAGTTCAAAGTGCCCTGCCACCATTTTTCGGTGCATGGACACCGATATACATTATGCCAGATTCTGCTGGAATGTGTTTATTTCCATGCTCCAGCAGATTCAATTAATTGAGTCTGCTCAGATGCACTGGATTTCCAGTGAGTTGGAGCCAGCTCCCTGCACATGTACAGGAGTCCCGAGGTACTAAATTTAATGCACATTACCTAAAGCACATTAATGCATGTGTAGACGTACTCACAGATTACAAAGCTTGGTCCTAACCTTAGTTCCCTGTGGGTTAGGGTACAGCTACTGGCTGGAAATGACAGAAAATTGTAACTAGAGAAAGCAAAAGAAAAAATACAACCCAGAATCAGGGTAAGAAGGTGTGCTTCCCCCTACCCGTAGTGATACTTTTAGGCAACCCCTCAGTCATGGATGCCCTATACTATTGATTCTCAACCAAAGTGCTGCAGCACCCAAAAGTCCCATGAGATCCCTTTAAGGGTGCCATGGGGTGTCACAGAGTAAGCAGTGTCAAGTGTGCAAACACCTACATATGATTCACATGATGAACCCAGTGATTTCAAACAGGAATCTATAGGGTCCAAAACATTCTGACCTGTTGTGGTTCTTCTGAGTTCTTTCCAACAGAAGAATTGTTTTATATATTTTTTCTGCAGTCAAAAATTGAGTGTAAATGAAGAGCTAGCATTTTCCAAGGAGTACCTTGCTGTGATTCTAAAGAAGTAGAGAACCATTGTCCTATACCCATCCCATGACAGAACATGGTGCTTGGGGGGGGGGGGCGGGTTCTGCAGGAAGATTGGCAAGTATGGCAGAAGACCAGCTTGACTTAGTAGGGAACTCTTCAGTGAACTAAAACACAAAAGGAATGCTCAGGCATGTAGGGATGAAATCAGGAAGGCCAAAGCACAATTAGAGTTGCAGCTAGCAAGGGAAATGGAGGATAACAAGAAGGGTATCTACAAGTATATCAGCAACAAAAGGAAGATCAGGGAAAGTACAGGTCCTTTACTGAATGAGGAAGACAACCTACTGGCAGATGATGTGGAAAAAGCTAAAGTACTCAATGCCTTTTCACCTCAGTGTTCACAGACAAGGTCAGCTCCCTGTCTACTGCACCTAGCAGCACAGTTTGGGGAGGAAATGAGCAGCCAATAGTGGTGAAAGAACACGTTAGGGACTGTTTAGAAAAGCTGGATGTGTACAAATCCATGGGGCTAGACACATTACTCCCAGGGGTGCTGATAGAGTTGACAGATGTGATTGGAGTTGGCAGGCATTGGGGAATCCCTGTTCCCCTGAGCACTACCAGGAGTGACTAAAAATAACGGTCACAAGCTGGCAGAGGACTAGACTAGACATCAGGAGGTGCTACTTCACTGTCAGGGCGGCTAGGATCTGGAACCAACTTGCAAGTGAAGTGGTGCTGGCTCCTACCCTGGGGTCTTTAAGACAAAGCTAGATGAACACCTTGCTGGGGTCATTTGACCCCAGTACTTTTTCCTGACAAGGCAGGGGGGCGGACTTGATGATCTGCTCAGATCCCTTCCGACCCTACTAACTATGAAACTATGATTGCAGTATGACTGACCATTGTCTTTGAAACTCATGGAGATAGGGAGAGGTCCCTGATGATTGGAAAAGATCAAAATATAGTGCCCATCTTTAGGAAAGGGAAGAAGGCAGATCCAGGGAGCTACAGATCAGTCAGCCTCACCTCAGTCCCCAGAAAAATCATAGAGTAGGTTCTCAAAGAAACCTTTTTTAAGCACTTAGAGAAGAAGGTAGATTAGAAACAGTCAGCATAGATTCACCAAAGGCAAGTCATGCCTTACCAACCTGATTGCCTTCTATGATGAGATGACTGGCTCTGTGGATGCAGGGGAAGTTGTGGACATGATATACATTGACTTTAGCAAAGCAGGTTCTTTGGATAGATATGATATCTTTTACTAGACCACTTTTCCCTCCCTTCCCCCCTACTCGTATCCCTACCCTTTGTATTCCAAACTTTCACTCATTTGCATCTTCACAGACTTCTTGTTTACTTTAGCTTCTTTCCTACCTTGAAGAACTTAGAACAGCAGTGGAGTGGATATCACATCTACCCAAAAAACCCTGCCTGCCTACGTTCTTAGACTAACATGGCTACAACCAACACCCCTTGACTTTAGCAAGGGCTTTGATATGGTCTCCCCCAACATTCTTTCAAGCAACCTAAGGAAGTACGAGTTGGATGAATGGACTAAATGGCAGCTAAAAAGCTGGCTGGATTCTCAGGCTCAAAGGCAGGTCATCAATGGCTCAATGTTTAATTGGCAGCTAGTATCAAGTGGAGTGCCCAGTGGTTGGTTCTGGGGCTGGTTTTGTTCAATATCTTCATCAACAACCTGAAAGATGGGATGGAGTGCACCCTCAACAGGTTTGCAGATGACATCACACTGGGAAAAGTAGTAGATACGCTGGAGAGTAGGGTTAGGATTCCAAGAGACCATGACAAATTGGAGGACTGGACCAAAAGAAATATGAAGTTCAATAAGGACAAGTGTGAAGTCTTACACTTAGGACTGAACAATCCCATGCACCAGTCCAGGGTAGGGACTGACTGGCTAAGCAGCAGCTCTGCAGAAAAGGACCTGGGGTTTACAGTGGACAATAAGCTGAATATGAGTTAGCAGTGTGCGCTTGTTGCCAAGAAGGCTAACAGAATATTTAATTGCATTAATAGGAGCACTACCAGCAGAATGAGGGAAGTGATTCTTTTCAGATGACCCCAGCCAGATGCCTATCTAGCCTTCTCTTAAAGACCCCCAAGGTAGGGGAGAGCATCACCTCCCTTGGAAGCCCATTCCAAATTTTGGCCACCCTCACCATGAAGACTTTTTCCTGATATCTAGCCTAAATCTGCTCTCTGTTAGTTTGTGACCATTGTTCCTTGTTACCCCAAGAGGCGCCCTGGTAAACAGAGCATCTCTAATCCCTTGCTGCGTCCCCCTAATGAATTTTTGGTGGCTACAAGCTCACCTCTCAGCCTTCTCTTGCGGAGGCTAAGGAGGTCCAGGTCCCTCAATCTCTCCTCATAGGGCTTGTTCTTTAAGCCCCTAACCATATGAGTGGCCCCCCTCTGGACCCTCTCGAGTCTATCAACATCCTTCTTGAAATGCGGCACCCAAAACTGATTGGGGATGATCTAATTGGGGATGTCCTGCTTTGAGCAAGGGGTTGGACTAGAGATCCCTTCCAAACATAATTTTCTATGATTCTGAGGCAGAAATTCTCTTTCAAAACTGTTTTGCCTTACCTAAATGTATTTATTTGCATTATCCATTAAAATCTTTCAACTAGTACTATGTTCGCCTAAATCCAAGATGACTTAGAATTTAAGACAACCCCAACAAATAGATTCTATACATGGAAAACTTTGTTCTATTTTTCATGTATAGAATCTAATTATTGGAGGGTTTACTTACATTCCCCTACCAGTGCAGCTGGAAAAACAGTGGCAGGGATGGAGGCAGTGCAGGACAGCAGATTAGGGAGGAGGGGAGTACACAGCTATTACTGCCACCACTCCCCAGCCAGAGTGGGGCTGATATGGCAACTGGAAGTAAGTGGGAGTAAGGGGATAGGGGGCAGGGGCAGTGTGGGGAAGAGGGGTGGAGGAAGAGGGATGGGGGAAGCGGGCAGCGGAAGGGCAGAGACAGTGGGGGATGCAGAACCAGGGTCAGAGCTGGAGCTGCAGCAGCTGCCTGTACCCTCCCTTCCCTTACTCAAATCCAAGATGAAGCCATTTTTCCCCTCCGGGGTGAATTTGAATAGATACAGTATATATTCTACTACTTTGTATTCATTTGAATAAGAGCTAGACATATCTGTCCCTTGCATAATAATAAACCTTATGGATTGTTAGGACTACTTATGGTTTCCTTATACAATTATAAGTAATCAAAATATGGGACACTAAATGGAAAGTGCCTTTTGGTCTTCACTATAGCATTTTGTTTGATGTGAATAGTTACAGACACTGAATCGACTTGGGGACAGAAAAAAATCCATTTTCTATAATGTATTTATATAATCAAAATACAGACATTGATGGAGTTGGGTTTATTGTTGTAGTTTAGAATTTGATATAGAGAAAAGATTGACATAAGTATTAACATGTTTGGCTATGTTTTTATCTGAATAAATGCAACTATGTAAAAGTCAAGTCAGTCTTACCAATCAATACTGGTACGTGAGAGCATTTGCCAGAAGAGGGCAATATCTGCCCACTAGAAATATTTTATCAGAACTCCAGCTCCACGTAAGAGAGAGATACAAAATCTTTATTCTAATAGCACCTGAATACCCAGACAATCCTTAGGGATATAAAAAGAATTCAGATTGGATTGCCCACATTCTGTTTTATGAATATTCAACCATTTGTTTTTTGAAATCCCATTACTGTTGGATACTATATTATAACTAAAAAGCAGCAATTATAAAATATAGCTAAGATGGAAAATATCCTCACAAAAGAAACCAGCCTAGCAAATAATCCTTCCAAATAAGGTTAAGAAATTTAGAGATAAAACTTAAATATATTATTATTCCTACAAATAGTCAAGGGAAAAATAAGACAAACAAAAATACCTATATAAACAACTATATTAGTCTGTTTTGCCTTACCTAAATATTTTAACATTCTGGCTCAAAACCTGAAGTCTGCTTTTTTAGAGATGAACAAAGAAAACTTTTTAATATTCTTAAATTTCCACCAATGAAACCTTGACTATGGAGTACATGAACAACTAAGATAATGAAGATTTTTAAGGAAAAGTAGTGTACTGAGAAGATTCCGCTCTGGTTTAAAAACTGCACAGTTCTACTGAATACAAAGAGGTTTGACTTTTTTATATCAGTCTGAACTTGTATCTAATACTAGTGTGTGTTTGTGCGCATGTAAAACAATTGTCGCCTGAAGTATTTTTAGTTTCTAGTGAAGCTGTAACATTGAAAAAAATAAAGTTCAAAAAATAAAAAATTTAAACATAAGCTAAATAAATCAGAATATTAGAACTGTGATTATACCCTTGCTTGTGGAACAACTGAGGTACTTGATTAAAAAAATATATATTTTCCAGCAAATAAACAAGGAAAGCACTGCTAAAAATAATTCTAAGAATTTTGGAGCTAGATTTTCAAATGTTCCAATATCCACAGCTGGAATTATTATTGAAAAACTAAAAGGAAAAAAAATGTAGAGGCCTAAAAAAAGTGACCAACTTTTTAAAAAGATAAAGCATCCACTGACAGAATTGAGTACTTAAAAAATCTAAACAAGTATCTGAACAGGAGTTGTTGGCAACCTCATTTTTTCGAAAAACTTAGCTTTAGTGTACTTTTATACTTAGAAATGACACAGATTAGACTGAGATAGTGTGGTCAATAATAATAAGCCTACCCACCACTCTTCTATTGTCAGTAAATCTTAAGTTGTGACAGCTCCCCCAGTGACTTTCTTAAGCAAAGGTGACCACTGAATCTTCAAAAACTGATGCACGATTGTCTATAATGCCTCAAAATACCCTTTTTGCTAAAATCTGAAAAATGCACAATATGCTTTCACTACACATGGAAAACAAAAGAAAATTATACAGAAATGTGAAGAGCTGTCAACAAACAGATTTAAAATGTCTTTCCTTATAGTGGAATACAGATGGCAATGTAGCTCAGATGTGACACCACATGATATCAGTGACAACTTTGAAGCAGCCTACACAACTAAGTCAATGCTGTAAAGGTATTGTCATCAAGGGAACAAAAGTTTTCATCCATCAAATCTGATACCACTTATCGGGAACATCGAGATATTACTAAAAGAAATTTTGACACATTCAATCTAATAGCATTGTAAAAGATGTCATGGGCTGGAAAGAACTTTTTTTTGTATAAAAAAGATATATTCATATGCCAAGAGTCTTGAATATTTTTTTCTTCTGTGTTCATGTTAAATAGAGTCAATGAACTTGGCAAGTCAAGTTCTATGGCTTATTACATTAATATACATTTTAGTTGTCTTTAACTTTTGTTTTAATTACATTTATACCTTTGTTTAATTAAAATACATTTGTGGCAGTTTCCCATAAACTACAGATTAAACCAGTTAGTCAGTTTTCTACTTGAATTGTGTCCAAAACAGTTCTAACTCTAGTTCTTTGTGACTTTTAATTAAATACACAAGTGCATGACAGATCCTTTGGCACTGAAACCTGAAATTGAGAGCAACAAAGAAATCTACCCCTCAAAGCTCTCAATGAAACACATACACTCCTACTCCATCATGCACCACATCTGAAAGTCTTTAGATCACAGAGAATATTTGCTTTGCCCTGTATTTGTCCTTGGCTCACTCTGTTGTTGTCTATATTTCATTATTATAAGTTTGTGGCTTGATTTCCCTTTCATACCAGTATAAAACTACATTGAAGACAATAAAGTTAAAACTGATTTAAGAAAGAGGAGGGGCAATCACAAAATCTCTTATATATAAGGATTATGACAAATAAGAAAAATATTCTATATTTTTTTCCAGGTTATATCTAAAGAATGCACACGCACACACTTAGGCAAAGATAAGCACATACCTGTTTGGTTTGCCTTGGATCTTAAAGTTCTGGCTGAAAGGAAAGTTAACAACACAGTATTAATTTGAGATTCAGAGAAATGATAGGTTCCTTTAGCCAACCATTTCATGTGATACTTCAAGTTGGATAGTATTTTTTTCTCCTTTGGATGGTAATAGGATGTTACTGTGCACTCTTCTATAAAATACAAAGGAGTATGCAAAAAGGGATGACCTCTACCATCAACTGGAGAGGGTTCAGTATTAACTTATACATTGAACTGTTATTACAGATGGGTAAAATATTCTTTTAAGTTGTACATCTTGTGAAATCTGATTAAAAAAAATCAAGGCGTATCCTAAAATCAGCAAATACTTGAGCTGTGTTAACTCAATACATAGTGGGCAGGGCTACAGAAGACGCTGACTGTGCAGTATGTCACAGCATAGACAGCGCTAACATGCTACTGTGCAGTATTAGTAGCGTCACCTAAAATACATTCGCTGGGGCTCCTGCACAGTAACTCCAGTTTCTGTACATTTATATAGTACTTGCTAATACCGTACAAGAACTAAATGAATGTGCAGTAATGACTGCACCATATGGTCTTGTGTAGAAGGGCTCATAAAGGTATAGCCAAGTTCTCTCTCATTTGTGTACTAATGAGGATCGGTTCCTATCCGCAACAGATGCAAAAATAGTGAGTTCTTCTTTTACATTCATTTGATACTTGTGCCAACCATGAAAAATGAGGACCTCCATTTGTTCTCAGAACAGATGCCATGACATGTTTGTTTGGAGTATGTCAGAACTTATTCAGTCTCCTTTCCAGTTCAGTATTTGGCCTCTGAGGCTCACAAACAGGATGTCAATCACAGTTATTTGAAGCAACTTGAGGTATTTAATTATCCAGGATGAAGTTCATAGGAGAACACAGCAGTTACATAGATTTCATAGACATTAGGGCTGGAAGGGACCTCGGGAGATCCAGTCCAGCCCCCTGCCCAAAGGGCAGGAAGTCAGCTGGGGTCATAGGATCCCAGCAAGATAAGCATCCAATTTACTCTTGAAGGGGTTCAATGTAGGTGCTTGAACCACCTCCGCTGGCAGACTGTTCCAGACCTTGGGGGCTCGGACAGTAAAGAAATTCTTCCTTATGTCCAGCCTGAAACTGTCTTGCAGGAGTTTGTGACCATTCAACCTCGTCATCCCTTGGGGCGCTCTGGTGAACAAACGTTCCCCCAGAACCTGGTGGTCACCCCTGATAAACTTATAGGTGGCCATCAGATCACCCCTGAGCCTGCGCTTTTCCAGGCTAAAGAGTCCCATGGCTCTCAGCCTGTCATCGTAAGACCTGTTTTCCTGACCTCTGATCATGCGCGTGGCTCTCCTCTGGACTCTCTCAAGCTTCTCCACATCCTTTTTGAATTGCGGAGCCCAAAACTGGACGCAGTACTCCAGCTGCGGCCTCACCAAGGCCAAGTACAAGGGGAGAATGACGTCCTGGGATTTGCTCGAGAAGCATCTATGGATGCAAGCCAGCATTTTGGTCGCTTTACTAGCCACAGCATCGCATTGGAGGCTCATGTTCATCTTGTGGTCAATGATGACCCCCAAGTCTTTTTCTTCTGTAGTGCTAACCAACGTAGCACTGCCGAGCCTATAAGGATGCTGCAGGTTTTTCCTCCCAAGGTGGAGAACCTTGCATTTATCGGTGTTAAACACCATCAGGTTCTCGTCCGCCCATTTGCTGAGCTTATCCAGGTCAGCTTGGATCACCCGCCTATCTTCTGGCGTGGATGCTTTGCCCCAAAGTTTGGTGTCATCGGCGAACTTGGCCAGTCCACTCCTGACTCCAATGTCCACATCATTAATGAAGATGTTGAACAGGATGGGTCCCAGGACAGAGCCTTGAGGGACCCCACTGGTCACAGGGCACCACGATGAGTGACTGCCATCGATTACAACCCTCTGGGTCCGACCACGGAGCCAGTTTCCCAGCCAGTGGATCGTGATGGAGCCAAAGCCACAACCGGCCAGTTTGGCCAAGAGGTGATCGTGGGATACCAGATCAAGGCTTTTTTGAAGTCAAGATATATGACATCAATCTCTTCTCCCTTGTCCAGGTGATAGGTCACCTGGTCATAGAAGGAAATGAGATTGGTCAAACAAGACCTACCTGCAACAAACCCATGCTGGCTATCCCTTAGAATGTTAGCCTGGGCCAGTCCGTCAAGGATGGCCTCCTTAATAAACTTTTCTAAGTTCTTCCCCAGGATAGAAGTCAGGCTAATGGGCCTGTAGTTAGCCGGATCCACTCTCCTCCCTTTCTTGAAGATCGGCACCACATTGGCCTTCTTCCAGTCTTCGGGCACTACACCAGAGCGCCAGGAGTTTTCAAAGATCCGTGCCAGGGGCTGGGCTATGACGCTCACCAGCTCCTTGAGTACCCTGGGGTGCAGATTGTCAGGGCCGGCTGACTTGAAGGTATCCAGCTTCTCAAGGTGTTCCTTCCCGAGGTCAGCATTGATGGAGGGTAGGGGATCCCCATCACCCGGATCTCCCTGTCCCACAGCAGGCATGGGCATCCCATGGGACTGATGAAAGACTGACGCAAAGTACCTATTTAATAGGTTGGCTTTTTCCTGGGCATCAGTTGTCAGTTGCCCCATCTGGTTTAGCAGGGGTCCAACATTGCCCTTGCTTTTACTCCGGCTCCCCACATATCTGAAAAAGGACTTTTTGTTGTCCTTGATGCTTGAAGCTAGTTGGAGTTCAGTTGCAGCCTTGGCTTTCCAGGTTTGCTCCCTGCAGGACTGGACCAGTGCAGAATAATCCTCCTTGGAGGTGAATCCCATCCTCCATCCTTTGTAGGCTTTCCTTTTTAGCCGCAGGAGGTCGGCTAGGTCCCTGGAGAGCCAGGAGGGCTGCTGTGTCTTCTTGCTGCCTTTCCTCCGTGTTGGAATAGATTTAGTTTGTGCATTGAGGATCGCTTCCTTGAGAAGCAACCACTCTTCTTGAACTCCCATCTCCCTGGGGTCACGGTCCCTGAGGGCCTGACCGACAAGCCTCTTGAGCTTATCAAAGTCGGCTTTTCTGAAGTCAAGGACTTCTGTGTTGCTGACTGACTTGCCAGCTTTACGGTGGATGGTGAAGGTGATCAGCTCGTGGTCGCTGTCACCCAGCTTCCCATCGATCACTAGGTCGCCGATTAGGTCGTACCCCGTAGCCAGTACCAGGTCGAGCAGCGCTTTGCCTCTCGTTGACCCATAGACTTCTTGAGTCAGGTAGAGGTCATCCACACACGAGAGAAAGCTTTGCAACTGCTTGGATTTTGCTGAGTGATCTTCCCAGGAGATGTCTGGGTAATTGAAGTCACCCATGACAACCAAGGTCCTGGAGCAAGTGGCCTCAGTCAGTTCCCGGGTGAACTCCTGGTCAAGCTCGGGACTTTGAGTGGGAGGTCTGTAGTAGACTCCCACCGTTGTGTCCCCTGTGCCATTTTTCCCAAGAATTTTTACCCAGAGGGTCTCTAGCTGTCCATGCCAGTCACCAACATCAGCTTGCAGGGACATGTAGCTTTCCTTCACATAGAGAGCTACACCCCCGCCCTTTTTGTCAACACGATCCCTCCTGTACAGGGTATAGCCCTCTATACCCGTGGTCCAATCATGGGTGGAGTCCCACCAGGTCTCCGTTATCCCAGTGACGTCATAATTCTTTGCACTGAGCAGGAGGACAAGCTCCTCCTGCTTGTTATCCAGGCTCCTGGCATTAGTGTACAGGCAGGCAAGTGTGCCCTTAGGGGCTCTTGCCTTGCCCACAGATTGTGCCAGGGCTGGGGCAGGGGTGGGCTCCCTTAAGTGCCTTGGTCCGCTGGCTTTGCAAGGGTTGCTCAGCAGGCCAGCAGTGGCAGTCGTCCCCCCATCCCCCAGCGGGCTTAGTTTAAAGCCCGGTGGAGCGGGTCAGCCAGCCTGGCTGAGAAGAGCCTCCTCCCCAGGGGAGAGAGGTGGAGGCCATCTCTTCCCAACAGCTCGCTGCCTCTCTCGCCAAAGAGTGAGCTGTGGTCATGGAAGCCAAAGCCTTCCCGATGACACCAGCTCCGCAGTCTTTGGTTCACTGCGTGGATCCTCCTCTCCCTCCTCAGCCCATAGCCCGAGACTGGGAGGATTGATGAAAACACCACCTGAGCTCCCAGACCCCTAAGCCCCGCTCCCAACTCCCTGGAGCGCCTCATGACCTGGCTGGGGGTGCTCTCAGCCGTGTCATTGGTGCCTACGTGAATAAGGAGCATGGGGTAGTGGTCTGTGGGCCGGAGGAGCTGCGGGATCCTCTCTGCAATGTCTCAGATGCGGGCCCCCGGGAAGCAGCAGACTTCCCGGGCTAAGGGGTCGGGGCGGCAGATTGTCAGTAACACAACTAAATCACATGGGAACCAGGGATCTGGAGGTAAATCACATGGGATTACCTCTTCAGTAATTTTTTCCTTTAATCCTGATTCATCCATATAACCTGCCCTGCTAAATAGTTTCTACACAGCAGGGTCCTTGTCCTTTTAGGGATATTAGGCACTGTGAGCATGACTGAGTTTGACCTTGGGGCCTACTTACACAAAATTTATGTGGCATTTAGGCACATAAGTAATAGGCCTGTGCAAATAGGGAAGTATTTGATGCGGATTCCGCCAACTGGGAGGACAGAAATTTGATTCAGTGACCCAAACCACTGTCCCTGTTAGATTCAGCTGATTCGGAGATTTGGATCAGCCAGGGCGAGGCGCAGGAGAAGCCCCCATGGCTGCTCTGCCTGGCCCTAGCCTCCCAGCACTTTAAATAAAAAAAAAAAAAGCCCTGTACTCGCCGGCTGCAGCACCAGTGATCAGGGCCTCTGGGGGCTTGTGACAGAGCCCCCACAATGCAACACAGGGCAATGGGAATTGCCCCCCACCCTACCTGGCACCCGTGCAGCAGCTGCACCATGGCGCAGGTGCAGTGCAGCTTGGCAGGGCACTGTGTGCTGTCTGGGTGGGGCTGCTAGGGCTGAGTGCTGCTGGGCTCTAGCTGACAGGTGGAGCTGCCCCAGCTCCCAGACAGTGCATGGCATCCTGGCAAGCCATGCTGCACCCGCACAATGTGACAGCTGCTGTGTAGGTGCCAAGCAGAGGGGCAATCCCTGCTGTCCCCTGCTCCCCTGTGCTGCATGGGGGCTCTTCCATGAGCCCCCAGAGGCTCTGATTGCCACTACTACAGCTGGTGAAGGTGAGGCTTTTTTTTTTTTTTTTTTTTTTTTTAAAGTACCAGGAGGCTGGGGCAGGACAGGAGATGGGGCTGGGCAGGACAGCCATGGGGTCTACTCCCATGGCTTCCCCCTCTGACTGTGCCTGCCTCTACCCCAGTGGGGGGAGCTTCAGGGTAAGCCTCCATGGCTGTCCTGCCCAGCCCCAGCCCCTGCTCAGCCCCAGCCTCCTGGCACTTAAAAAAATAAATAAAAGCCCTCCACTCACCAGCTGTAGCAACAGTTATCAGGGCCTCTGGGGGCTCATGGCAAAGTCCCCCCACATGCAGCACAGGGCAGTGGGGAGCAGCAGGGATTCCCCCACCCTGCTTGGCACCTGCATGGCAGCTTTCACATTGCATGGGTGCAGCATGGCTCAGCAGGGTGCCACGCACTGTCCCAGAGCTGGGGTGGATCCAGCAGTCACCTAGAGCCTTGCACCACTCAGCCCGTGGCCCCAGCTCCCAGACAATGCGCAGCACCCTGCCGAGCCACACCACACCATACCACACCCACATCATAGGGCAGCTACCAGACAGGTGCCAGCAGGGGGGTGATCCGCTGCCCCGCGCTGCACGGGTGGGTTCTGCCACAAGCCCTCAGAGGCCCTGATCGTAGTTGTTACAGCCGGTGAGTGTGGGGCCTTTTTTTTTTTTAAAGTGCCAGGAGGCTGGGGCTGGGTGGGGGATGGGGCCGGGCAGTGCAGCCATGGGAGCTTGTCCCGCGGCTCACCAGCCCAGGGAGAGGCAGGCACAGCCGGAGGAGTTGCAGGAAAACCTGCAGCTGCCTGTCCATCCCTACCTCTCCCCAGCTGATCCAAATCTCTGAATCTCTTCAAATGTTTTCTGAATCAATTCAGAGGCTTCAGATTCAATTCGGACCTTTTAATGGGTCTCCCGATTCAATTCGGATTCAGAGATTCAGCCCCTGAATTCGGCTGAATCTCCTCTGAATCGAATCAGTGACTGAAGCTTCACACAGTCCTAATAAGTAACAAAGAACAATCTCACCCTGCTCAACAAAATTCATTAGGTGCCTAAGTTTGTTGGTGCCTCCATTTTGCACTTCAGCATTGCTTAGGCACCAAAAACTCTGGCCTTGAGGCATGCATGTAACTCAGGATCTTCCTTCTCCTGGGGGAGTTCCATAACCAATAGGCTACAATAGCATGTTCTTTCTGGCTCCTTCCCAAGATCCTTTACTCATTTTACATTAGACAGTCATTCATTAAAAGAAAACCAAAACAAAACAGGCACAAAAACAGGCATAACCCAGGTGGGGACCAAAACTACTTACTCTTTGGGGAGCTATACTGGGGCTGCCCAATGCTAGGGCTGTCCAACTGGCAGCCTGCAGGTCACATGAAACTCACGATGGGTTAAGACTCTGAAGACCAGAGTCTCCAGGCTCCTCCCTTCCTCTCCGTCTTTTGCTTTCTGCATTCCATGGGGGAAGGGGCAGAGCAGCACAGGACTGAGGGTGAACCTGAGGCCATGCATGTGCACAGTGTAGTATGGAGAAGGCACAGAAACAGATATGGGCATGCAGTGCACTGAAGGAGGGATGCATGGTACAGTGGTGGGAGGCACTAGCATGCAGTGCAGTGGTGCACATAGTGCATTGGAGAGGCTGTCTATGCGATGTGTAGCCTGTGGTTCACCCTGGTACAGCCCCTGGGCATACGGCCACTGCTAACGTAGCCTGCAGGGGCTATGGACAGAAAAAAATTACACATAAACCAGTACAAGTGTTTACATCTGTAACACAACAGAAGTTCAGTGCATATAAACCACCTTCAAAATGACAACCTCTTTTCTACCTTGAATTGCTACCACTGTAGTATCATCCTTACTCACCTTTGACTTTGATTTCCCCTGCTTCCTCCCCCTCCTTTGCTTTACCTTTTGTTTTCCTAATTCCTACCTATTTAGATTCTCACTAGCACCCTGTCACACTTTTAGCTTCTCTCATTCCTTGGAGTCTCCAAACAGCAGAGACTCCCTATGTCTGAAGAAGGGTGATTGCTCCCGAAAGCTTACTAAGAACTTTTTTCCAGCTACTCAGTCAGTTTAATATAAGATATCACATCTACTCAAAGAACCTTGCCTTCAAAATGGTAGAAACTGGTTTATGATAAATCTAGATGGATGTAGTATCAGACTTAACTGATTTAGGTTAAATTGTTTTATTGAACTCCTATCCCAGATGTCCTCCAGTTAACTCACAGTCTCCCAGTATCCCAGGATACTTTGCACCCCCCACAATCTCCCCCTCACAGGTAGGGCAGGCTAGTCTTGGCCCAAGCTGTCCAGTCCAGCTGAGCAAGAAGGCATGTTCTAGCGCCCCCCTGGCCTGAGCCACTGCAGGCATGTGACTGCATTTCCAGAATTAAAAGTGAATGTCTGTTCACTTGCTTATCAGTTCAATTGATGCATCTTAGAATAACCTGCAAAGACTGAACTGATTCAGCCTCAGGCTTTTTTTTGGCATCTGTACTTAGCCTGTCCACTGAAAACCTGACCACTGTCCCTGACCTAGGCTATGTCAAGATCTCTCTTACTCATTCTCCTGTTGACCTCCTAACTTCTACTTTTGGCTACCCAGTGGGGCACCTGTCTCTCCCTGTTCCCTGTATAGAGTACTTACATGCCTATACTCAGTTTAACCCCCAATCAAGGCACCCATATTTTAAACTAAAGACCAAACCGCCTTCATTTCTATACCAGTAATTATATCAGGGATAGGCAACCCCTAGCATGCATGTCAGTTAGTGGCATGCAGAGACATTTTTCTTGGCACACCACGAGGTGAGCAAGGACATTGTTTAAAAACAATTTGTGTTTAAGTTGCTGCTCTGGGCTCTGCAGAGTAGCCACAGGTCCCAGTGCCAGGGCAAGCACCAGGGCAGAGTTAGGAGAACACAGGCAGGGACTCTCTGCATTCTGCTGACCCTGCTCCTTGTCCCCAGGCTGCGCCTTCCAGCCCAGCACAGACCAAACCCTGGAGGGGACCCATGGGTGGGTGAGGCCAGGGCCCAGGCAGGTGCTGTGGAGGCCTGGTGCACTGGAGGCTCTCAGACAGCTCAACCCAGGTGCTCCACACAGTGGCTGTTTCCAGAGCCCAGGGGGCTCCTGCAGCCAGGCGCCTGCACTCTACCCAGCATACAGGGAGGCTGAGCCCAGAGCTGGGAACCCCATGAGCTCAGAGCTCCCTGAGCTCAGCATCCCACCCTGGCCAGGCAGTGTCCCCTCGCAGGCCAGGCCCCACCTTGGGTGTCACTGGGCATCCCTGCCTGCCCGCCTGCCTTGGCCCAAACCTGAAGAACCCCGGGGCAACCCCCATTTCCCACCCAGCCCCTGCTCTCCTCCAGCTGCTGCTTTCCCAAGGGCCCTCCCAGGCCAGCCTGTCCCCAACAATTCTCCCCATGCCTGCTTCTCCCCATGCTGCCCAGTTGCTGCCTCAAGTGGTGCTCACCAGGTGAGACAGGGTGTCTGTCTGCTTGAATTCTGACTGGGTCCAAAGCTTGCCCACCCACTGGGAGCCTCCAGCATAGTGGCCTTCTGCAGTGCCTGTCCAGGCCCTGGCCTTGCCCACCTGCAGCTCACCTCCAGGGGCCAGGGGCTGGCAGATGCTGTAGAGGGTCACTGTCCTAGAGGCTCCCAGCTGGCTCAGCCCTGAGTGCTGCTCGCTATGGCTGTTCCCAGGGCCTGGGAGGCTCCTGCAGCTGAGCCCTTGCACAAGGAGTGACTCCACCCTGCTCACACTGTGCCTGGTGCTCAAGGAAGCCAAGCTCAGAGCTGGGAACCCCCTGAGCCCAGTGTTCAGCCCTGGCCAGGCAGCATCCCCTTGTGGGCAAGGTGGCTGCCTGCAGCCCATCCCTGCAGAACGACGCAGGCCAGCCAGGCCCCACCTTGGGTGCTGCAGGGCACCCTCACCTGCCCACTGTGGCCCAAGTCTGAGGAGCCCCGGGGCAACCCCTACTTCCTGGCCAGCCCCCGCCCTCCTCAGCTGCCACTTTCCCAAGGTTCCAGTCGAGCCGACCTGCCCATGGCACCTCCCTCCATGCCTGCTTCACTCCACACTGCCCAGACTCTGCCCTGAGTGCCTGGCCCCATCACTCAGTGCCTCAGCACTGCCCCCGTTCCAGCCAGGCCCTCCCTCCCAGCCCTGGGCCCAGGCTCCCCCCACTCCAGAATTGTTGGGGAGACCTGAGCACCCCAACCATGGCAGCTGCTGCTGGGGTGTCACTGCCTCCCTCCACTGGACACTGCACTGAACCAGTGGACCCAAGCCACGGCCAGTAGTGGTGGAAGACATGGGGAGCGAGGGACGCACCCTTATTTTTCCTTCCCCCCCCTTCACTTTCTTTCTGTCTGTCATTTTCCTTTTCTTCTCTTCTCTCTTCTTTTTTCTTTTTTCTCTCTTCTACTCTTTCTCTTCCCTTTTTCTTTTTTCTCTCCTCTTTTTTCTCTCTACTCTTTTTCTTTGCTTTTTTCTCTTTTCTCTCTTTTTCTCTCTTCTCTTTCATTTCTCTTTTTCTTTCCCTCTTTCTCTCTCTCACCTTTTTTCTTTTCCCTTTTTTCTCTTTCCCTTTCTCTTACTTTTTCTCTCCTCTTTTTTCTCTGTCCTCTTTTTCCGTTTCTTTTTTTCTCTCCTTTCTCTTCTTTTTTCTCTTGCCTTTTTTCTTTTTTCTTTCTCTCTTCTTCTCTTTTCTTTCTTTACCTTTCTCTTTTTTTCTCTTCTCTCCTGTCTTCGCTTTTTTTGTTTCTCTTCTCTTATTCTCTTTCTCTCTGACTCCTTGTTTTCTCTTCTTTCTCTCTTTCTCCTCTCTCATATCACAACATGCTTAACAAATAAGAATACACAAGAACAAGGGTAGTATGTGAAGTTTTATTTATTGTCACCACGTTTAGAATTTTTAGAAAACCTGATATGTACTGTAAGACAGCAACATTTATTATTATTAATTATTTTAATATGTGGTGCATTCTGCCATACACCCCCACCCCAGTTTTGTTTTTCTGGCATGCCAGCATTCCAGCACCTTACAGGGTAGACATTACGATTTTTTCAGCAGACCAGCCAAAAAATGTTGCCTACCTCTGAATTATATGTTTATAGGGGTTGGAAAGGGAAACTTTAGATAAATTCAGCCTTTCATCCTATAAGCCCACAGAACACAGTGGAAGTCTGCTAATACCAGGTCTGGGTTTTACGTTTTACGTTAATTACATTAGTTTGCATAGATATAAAATAATTCTCACCTTCTGTGCTTGTATTTTGTAATGAAGCTGCATCTGAGAAAGAAACATATATAACAATAATGGAACAAATTAAAATTACAAAATAAAAAGTTAAAGCATTATGTAAATAAAATTAAACAGGGAAAATGTTAACAAATTCCTGCTTGGAGCATTATTGGTATAGGAGACAAAAGTAATAGAAGATACTGCTACAACAAATATATAAACAAACAGACACATAATATGAGCGCTTTAACTTTTTATGAGGTTTTAAGACTGGATTTTCAAGCACTCCACACTCACAAATGGGGACAAAATTACAAAAACTCAAGTTTAAATCAGCCATTAACAAATGAAAAAAGATGCAAATATGTGCTTTGGGGTTATATGAGAAATGATGAAAAATTACATCAATACAAGCAAGAACACAGAAATTCAGAGAAGAGCTTTTTAATTTTTTTTTTTAATTGGGGATTTATGCAGCAACTTATTCAAAACATTCTTGTCCATCACAAAGTGTATTGTGTTCAGAGGGCAGTGCACAACCATAAAACTGGAGGGACTGCCAAAGGTCAACTATTTGTTCCACCTGATCAGAAGCAAGTTCAAGCATACCTAGACCATCACATACAGATGTTATTCTAACCCAGGGATACTCAACCATGGGCAAAGTGCAGCTCACAGAGCCATGGTATCTGGCCTACAGGGCTCCTAATGGGTCAGTAAATTTAGCAACGAGGGAGTGTTGGCAATTAATGGTTCCATTCTTCCCAACTACCAAATTCCCAACCCCAACTCTAAGCCCTGCATAGCTGGGTTAGGGCTAGGCCATGCCCCTGCTCCCCGCCTCAGTGATATTGGGGCCAAGTCACATGCTCTCCTCCTCCCACTGCTGTGTCATGGATGGACCATGCCCCTTCCTTTCCTGCTGTGGCTGGATTCGGGCTGGGCCAAACCTCCTCCTCTTCCCCTTCTCCCTCCCCCCACCTGCTCTGTGGCTGGATCAGAGCTCGTCCATACCCCTTCTCCTACACAGGAGTGGATCAAGTCCCTACCACTGCTCCCCTGTAGGGCCACATTGGAGCTGAGTCAAGTCCCCTTTCCCCCCCCGTGAGGTTGGGCTGCTCCACCCCCCCCCCGACCTCACAGCTCCCTCCACATGTCCAAATGGGATTCAACTGTGACCCCCTTCCCAGCACCGGATTAGGACCACCAGCCAGATCCAGCCCACAAACAGACCAGGCACTACCCATCACAGGTCACAAGTCAAAAAGCTGAGCATTACTGTTCTAAACTGCTCTTAAAAACCTCCAGTGACACAAATTCCATGGGCTTCTTAGGTAACCTGCTTAATTAACTTTTTCTATGAGGAAAAGCTGTCCATCATCTAACCTAAAACTCCCCTGCTGTAAAATTCTTACTATTATTTCAGTGGATGTGGTTAACTATCTTTAGGACAACCTTTTACATGTTTGAAGACTGCTATTTCTTCCTTCAGTCTTATGTTTTTCTAGACTAAACAAATTCTGTTCTTTCAGGTCTTGTTTTTAAACACTTCATCATTTTTGCTGCTTTCCTTTAGATCTCCTGCCATATGTTTATATCTTTCTCAAAGTATGCGATCAGAAATTGGACACAGATCTTCAGCAGTGCCTTACCAATGCTTCTGTGTCTTACTTATGATGTACCAATTAATACGACACAAAATGCCATTTGCCTTTTCTGCCATAGCATCACGTTATACACTCAATCAGCTTATGGTTCCTACTCTCCAGATCCTCTCTCTACTATTGCTGCCTAGCTATCAATTTTGTATTTGTTTATCTGATCTTTTTCTAAAGCTTTTATTTGAAATTTTATTTACTTAGTTGTATTTTATTGAATGAAGACTACTTAATCAGTCTATTAAGATCATTCTGAATTCTGTTCAAATCCTTGAAGACATTTGTAATGACTCATATACAAAGCCAGTCTGTATATTTTCTCTTTAATTATCCAAGTTCTTAATGAAAATACCATATGGTATTAAACCAAGGACAAACCCCCATAGGACTCCACTCTCTATATCCTCCAAGTGTGATAGTGAACAAGTTGAGTTTAGTATTTCAATCAGTTGCGTATGCCCCTCTATCATATTTTCACTTACATCATATTTCCCTATTTTGCATGCAAGTATGTCATATGGGACTATACTAAAAGCCTTACTAAAGATGTATCACTTCTACCACTTCCCCTTTATCCTCCAGGCCCATTGCTCTATCAAAGTGGGAAATGAGTAATTTTCTAAGGGCTTATAAATGTATTAATTTGTACCAGTATCTTCCCAGGAATCAGGACCAGTGTTTTTGACAAATGAACCCTGTACCCTCCAAGAGTGCTGCACTGATCTCTTTCTCCTGCCCCATCTGCTGCTCTGGTTTCTGCTTCTTGCTCAAATCTCCTACCTGTCACACACACAGGTTGCCCATGCCACTTGTAGCACAAATGCTGCAGATTGGCCACCCTGATCTAATTGCTCTATAATTCTTTAGTCTCCTTCTTTTCCTTCTTTAAAAAGACAAAAAATACGATTGCTATTCTTCTATCATTTATGTCTTCAACTATATTCCATGAGTTCTCTAAGATGAGCACTTATGGTCTGAAGATTGCTTCAATCACTTCCTTTAGTACCCTAAGTGGATTTCTTCAGTTTGGAAGACACAATGCATTAGGTAATAATTTAACAACATTTTAAGAAATCCTACACAAATGTATGTTAATATGTTAAAAAAAGTGCAGATTATTCTAAAGTGTTTGCTAACATAGTATTTGTTACCAATACATTTGATAATTGAACTAAAACTATACTTAGTTAAAACAAACAAGGAAAGACTGCTGTCCAAGACACAAACAGCCTATTTCATATCATAAACAAGGGCAAAAGAATTAGTATTTTAAATGTTCCACTATTTTGAAAATAAATATATTTGGACTACCCTCATACAATCTCTTATTTAGTACTTCCTTATTTTTTGCCCATGAGATTTTAAGAGCCAGATACAGGTAATAATGATTCTATAATCAATATTAATGATCCTATAATCAATCTTCAGTTTATTTTTAGCATCAACACAATAATTAGGAGCAACTGAAATGCAACCTAGTTTATTTGGCGGCAAAAAGGGGGCATCTGTTTAGCAACACACACATACATACAAACACACATTTGTCTATATATTATATGTGTGTATGTGTGCATGTATATGAGTGATTTTCTTCTATGGTTCCTTTAACATATGACTGAAGAAGCAATTTCTTTGTGTTTGAAATGCAGCATGCCTTTTTCAATGAGATGGGAAAGTCTTCCACCTTTTTTTTCCAATTCCCTCCCTCCCCTCCACTCTCACAAATTATTCACCTTTTATGTTAGGAAGCTACTGGTCAAGCAACTCTCAGCTATCACTCCTTTCCTGCATGTAGCTCATCACTACAATGCTTGAGTGACCTCATTAGGGATAGCAGACTTTGCTTCATCTGATTAGGAGATAATACAAAGGATTTTAATCTTACGGAGGGGAAAAAAACCCACAACCCTAAACTGATTAAACCATTTACACAGCAGTTTTGAGATTTACCAGTTATCTAAAAAGATATAAAAATAAATCTGTGGTTTACAGGAAGTAATTTTCTTACCAGTTATGGTTACAGGCCGTGATAGAACTGATAACCGGGAATGTACAGTGCTTGCTGCAGGGAAAAAAACACGTACAGAACATTAGATAAACGTGTTTGTTAATGTTGTAACTCTATTACCCATTTCATTCAACAATAACTGGAATTATTCACCAGCAGAGGGCAATACCTGCCTGTTAAGAGGACCCATGCAGAACACCTGTGATGCAAATCTGTGTTGGAATACCTACCCAGCATTTAGACCCCTAACAGACATTGCACTTAAAATGTGATTATTCTGTTAATTACATCTTAAATGGTAAAATGGCCATATATTCAGGCTATTAATTGCATGACAAAATGGGAAACCAGCCACTAAATTATGCTACAAAACAGCGGTAATATTTTTGTGGCTGGTTTCCATCATGCTTTAAATTGAACATATGCCTGATGCTGGCTGAATGGTGGCATCTGGATGACAGCTCCCCTGTGCTAGCAAGCTGACAGCCATGTGGTACAGCTCTGACAATGGGCCTAGGCCAGGGGTCTCAAACTCATCCAGGCCCATGGACCAGATGAGTGATATGGTGCTGGTCCACAGACTGGATTGGGCCCATGGACCCCCTCTCTTCCCCTCTCCATCATACTGGATCTGGCATCTGTTCCTAGTTAGACTGTTTCACACACGGCACCTACTCTGAGAATGACACCACACATGGTGCCTGCTCCAGCTGCATGTGGCACTCCACCTGGGTGAAGCAGATGCTACAGGCCTCTGGCCAGCCTGGGATTGATGCTACACGTCCCCAACCAGGCTGCACTATACATAGCATCTATTCCAGTCAATCCCAGATCTGTGTCACATGCATCAGCCTGTGCAGCACAGTCCAGAAGTGGCTGGAGTGGGCACTGCAGACAATGCACATCCTGGGCCATTCCCACAGGGCTGGGCTGGCATGCACTGTGCTCAATGTGAGCCTGCTTAAACCTGGAGACATATGTTTCACACCCCTAAGCTAAGCACCTAAGTTCAACCTAAGGCTCACTTCAGTTGGTAAGTATTTTTTGGATCTGCCCCTTGGTACCTAGAAAGATTAAGAATATTGGCATCTCATTGTACTTCCTATTCATTGCAACTGGAGAAACTGAAACCATTTTCAGAACTCCAGAAGTCAAAATTTTTCATAACTCCACAACAAAGAGAAACCATATAAACCTCTATTGAATGAAACAGTTCACAATAGAGTGCACAGCCACAGCACCATGTGGGCACTGCGGACCCACAGTTTATGTGAGGGCAGCATTTAGACAGGAGTCTTCCAAGAGACACCTTAAGAACTAAGTGGGGCAGGGGTCAGCAACATATGGCCCATGGGCCAGATCCAACCAATCAAGCAATTGCATCTGGCCCATGGCACAGTATCATAAGACAAGTGGGCAATGGGGGCACCAGTGTCATCCCTAGAGGGGATGTCCCAGGTCCCCTCAACTTAAGCACCTTCCTTCACTACTCTGCTCCACTTTTTATATAGTGTCACCTACTGCCACCTTGCTCTACCTCTCTCTCCTGCACACCCCTTTACTGTAGCTGCCACATCTCTTGCTGCTGAGTTCATCATTTGCAACAGTTGGTAGAAACGGGAATCCATAATTAGGGACAGCAGCAGGGGCAGCTATAGTAAGGGGGGCACAAAAGTGAGAGAACATCTCTTGGCACAAAGCAGGGAGGGCTGGGACAGCAAAAGGCAACTTGCATTGGCAGCTAAGGCAGTGGGTTGGAAGTACCATCCCATCTTCCAACCCAGCTTATTTCAGCAGTAAGTGTTGCTGGCTGCTGAAACAGGGAACACATTCTTCTTCAACACAGAATTTCGCTAAAGTCACAGGGTGACATCAGTGGTGCTTGAGACTACATTTTTGAGGAGGATAAAAAGTGACAGAAAGTTGTTTTGATTCACTAATATATTTGAGGAAAACAAATCTAGATGAGATTCGCAGAATGTGATCAAAACTTTTTGTGCTGAAATTTTCCTACTGAAAATACTATTTAATCAAAAGTGATTTTTCAGGGGCAGTGGAATATTAATTTTGACCAAAAAACTTTACTTTTCCATTAATAAATGTAAAAATTAAAGTTTTCATTTCAAATAGACATAAAATAGTTTTGGCTTTAAGTGATATAAATGAAATGCCATTTCATTTTGAAATGTCCATTCCAGATGGCATTTTTTAATTTAGTCCAAATCTTCTCCTAAAATTATTGCAAGGAAATAGGTATCAGTACATATTGTATTAGTCACCACCCAGCACACTGCAGCAGTCATGTTCCATTTCTGTATAGTGTTATGGCACTGACATGGTAATGGATACCCCTAGCATGATTGAACTGCAAAGCCCTATTCATGAACATTTTTTATAAGCTCTAACAGAGAGAGGCTGCATATCCAGTCATAGACCAGTATAGAAAAATTAAAATGGATGAAGGGTTATTAAATGCTTAGATTCCAGTTTCATCTATTTTTTTTTACAGCAAAAGACAAGGTACTATAACAATGAACCAACTCCCCCATTTTTTAAAAAAAAAGAAGAATCCTATCATGCAAGGCTATTGATATGGTAAAAAGTAAAAGCACAACACTTAAATTCTTATGCAAACATCAATTTCTATGCACTTTTCATGCAAGTTATGCGCCTCAGGCACATATACTAGGTTTACAACAATTTCAGTTTTACATCTTAGTGCTTTCAGAAAGTTCCAAGGTCCATGCTGACTCGTGCTAGAAACAGATGTTGTCAAGTGAAACAGATCAACTGTTGTGTTCTCCCAGGGTTTGAGGAACCTGGTCCTGCATGCCCCAAGGATTCCCACACAGGATTGGGCTCTTCAAGGCCTGAAAGTGCCTGCCTGGCCTCCCCTGCTTATTAAAGATGTGCCCCTGGGATCTCTGCAGTACATCTCTGCAAGCAGGAAACAATAGTTTCTCCCTTAGAGAGATGTGCTTCTGGGATATCTTCTAAGCAAGGAAAGCTGAGCCGACCTCTTAAGGCTTGAGGAATCCAATCTTGTGCAGCAATTCCCAGGGTGCACAGGGTTCAGTCCTTCAAACACCTGCCAGGCTGGCTGGAGAGTGTGGGCAGTTTGAGGCTGATCATGCTCTCCCACCACAAAGCAAACAGACATCTGCCTCAATAAAACAGAACAAATTAATATCATCTTCATCAAAATTTGTCGCTGCATGAATTTGTGGCATGAGAAGAGGCATAGACACCTGTTTGCTCGGCCTTTGTGCTGCTGTCAAATGTCATGGAGGTATAAATGCAACAAAAAGTGACATCTGCTTCCACCCGTAGAGGTAGCATTATAGATAAATGGTGGGTTGTCTCTGTTTGGCTCAATATATCACAGAAAAGACAGAGGGGTAACAGGGCAGTTCCACGCCCTGGGCAGCAGCAACACACAGGGCATCACTGGTGGTGTCGGTAGGTGCAGCAGTAGCTATTTTTGTACTCCTTCCTCCCCAAAGACACCTAGCTGTCCTGGGGCTGCTGTCCTGGGTTACCCAACCCAATTATGCAATTGAGAAAAACAGGTTCTTCTAGCATATACTTCTCTTCATTTGTGATCTGTTAGCTACATAAACTGGCTAAACGATTCCAACAACTTTCACAGAAATATTATTTTTCTCTCTAACTTGATATTACATGAGAGGCAAAAGTTTCTTAGGGTGATCTCTTTTATTGGACTAATTTTGTCATTGGAATAAAATTAGACATGCTTTTGACTGCATGACATTATTCATCAGGTCTCATAGCCTTTTCAGATTTGGCTGTGAGTTCAAGGAATTATTTAAACAAGACCTTATGTGAATTTTCCTCTGATATAGGTTAGGGGATGAAGTGAATTAGATTAATTTATCTTTTCTGGCAGAAAGAGGGGATGCACAGGGAAGCTGCCTGCCAACCTGGGCAGTCTGCAGCCGGGAGGCTTCAAACAGCTGCTGCCTCTCCGCCCCAGCTGCAGCCCCAGGCTTTGGGAAGGCAGCAGGTGCTGGGACTGCACCTGTCAGGCCCAGGGCCAGGGCAGGAAGGCTGGCAGAGGTGTGCCAAGAAAAATGGCCTCGCGTGACATGCTTGGCATGAGTGCCAGGGTTTGCTGACCCCTGCTCTAGTTTATATTGTGAATTTGGCTGCAGTAATCCGGGGAGGGGGGGGCAGAGGTGTTGAAAAGGATAAGCAAAACAATGAGGAAACCAGGGTATAGCCTGTAGGAAGTGACGTGAATTATGTTTATGTAAAAGAAAACAAATTTTAAGCACTTGCCAGCAACTTTCATATCACTGTAAAGTAACCTAGTAGCATCTTACAATGACACTGGTTCGGTGAGGGAGGAAGTTTAAGCGACTGTAAAACCAGGATTAACTTTTTCTGCCCAATTAATTTAATTAATTAAAAAATTAAATTAATTTTTATTTAATTTAGTCATTTTGATTTGTAAAACATCCTATGGTCTTTGTTTCCTTGCATAACTTTAATGCCCAGTATAAGTGATAATTCCAAGATTTACAACTACAGAAATGATATCACTATGACATGTACTGTAACCTAAATATGTAAACAGAAAATTTCTCCTATTGTTAAACCATTACAAATGACTTGCAAATCTCCCTTTAACAAGAAACAGAATTGTTTTAGTATGTGCTTAATGTTCCACACAGGAAAACTAAAATGGGCTTTCAACATTATCTATTTTTAAATGTGCATATTTTTATCTCCTTTCTGCATTCACTGAAGCCACATGTGGTTTTATATCATCAACTGTTGCATTGCCCTGTGAGCACTTTAGTAATTGTAGTATCACTCACATAGGCCCTATTAGAGTTTATAATTATAGAGGAGTGCTGTTACCACACAGAAGAAGTAAATCTGAAGGTGTGTACAAGTTCATTAATGCGCCAAAGTTACGGTACATTAAGTTTAGTACTTGGATAAACAAGCACTAAATCAATGCACAGTAACTTGCAGTAGCACCAGCACATGGGTTTTTTTGGATGCTAATACAGTTTTGCCCAGCACACTATTGCACAAGTGATATTAGGCTACAGCACAGTTAGCGTCTCATGTAGATGCACCCTAATATAAATTATTTGTTGAATTCTTTTTTAAGCTTCACTATTTGGGACATTCAGGCTAGGTACAGACATTACACTTTTACTGGTATAAGTGATTGGAAACTGGTCCATACCCATAACCAAAGATAACTTTGGCACACACAGACTTGTTTAAAAATGGTGGAACCCAGTTTAAGTTTTGTTCCTCCCCGCCAAACGGCAAATGTCTGTTCTGTTCGTCAGTAGATACCCCTTCAGCCCCATGTTTTTTTAAAGCTACCCAAAGGAAATCCATAAAGCAAGTTGTTATCAATTTGTGGTACTCTGTTTCCATATGGAAAATATCATGATAGTTTGAAATACAGCAGCTTAAGAAATGTTGGTTGAAGTGTACTCTCCTGCAATTTGGTTCTTCCCTGCCTGGCTCCTTGTATGTTTATTTATACTAGTGAAAAATGCAAAAGCTACTATTTTGATTGTCTGCATCAAACTGGGAAAGGATCCAGTAATCAATTTGATTAGAGGCAAGAGTCACAGCTGTAATTCAGATACAAGTTTCCTGTTTTTGAGCAATACTGAGCCAAATGGTGTGATTAGCTCTAGTGTCCTGGTTACAATCCAAGAGATGGTCAGAAATTAGTCAGAGGGGATCAGCGGGCATTGGGGGAGTCACTGTTCCCCCGTTCACTGCCAGGAGTGACCAGGAATAACGGTCACAAGCTGGCAGAGGGCAGGTTTAGGCTAGATATCAGGAGGCGCTACTTCACGGTCAGGGCGGCTAGGGTCTGGAACCAACCAACTACCCTGGGGGGTTTTAAGAGGAGGTTGGATGAACATCTTGCTGGGGTCGTTTGACCCCAGTATTATTTCCTGCCATGGTCGGGGGTCGGACTAGATGATCTACTCAGGTCCCTTCCGACCCTAGAAACGATGAAACTATGAAATTCCTTGAGACTCCAATCCTATTTACAGGCATGTAAAACACATGCTTAACTCAAAACAAGTGATTGGTCCTATCAATATCTCTGAAAAACTTGCTTGCTTTAAGCTAAATATGTGTGTAAGTATAAGTGTTTGTGGCTACTAAAATATCTGGTAGGTGCCTGAAAGGAAAACTAAACAAAATTCTTGTGAAATCCAGGAATTCTAGCAACTACAAAGATAATAAATAAAGAGCATTAAAACCAGAAGAAAGGTAAAAAGAAGAAAGGTGTGAGTTAGCTACTAATATATTATTGCTAAACATGAACTTATTAAAGGAATGAGTTGCTGTCTACTACATCGCAATTATATGATCATAGAAAATTAGGGTTGGAAGGGACATCAGAAGGTCATCTAGTCAAACCGCTGCTCAAAGCAGGACCATCCCCAACTAGATCAAACCCAACCACGGCTTTGTCTAGTTGGGTATTAAAAACCTCCAAGGATGGCCACTCACTACCCCCCTACCCCTTGCTGCCAACACCACCAGCTGCATCTGTGAGTGGTTGTCAATTGCTGCTGACACTGCCAGTGGCATCTGTGGGTGGTCACTGACCGCTGGTCAGTGTTCGCCACCCCCCACCTCCACCAACACCAATGCAGCCACCTACAGGAGATCCCCACTCACTGCCACCATCCCCCACTGCCAACACTACCGCCGCTGCCTGCAGGCAGTTGCCATGTCCCCCCAGCCTCTGGGGGCATGCATCATTCATGCGCTCTGCATTTCTGTGAGAGGCATGGCTTTTTCCCAAGTTCTATAAAGTATCTTTATACTTGCTGTCAGATGCAAAATGAGGTCCTTGTGGTGACTCATTGCCAAAGATATTTCAGTCTTAGCAAAATGTATTATTGCACTAGGATGCTTACTAGTCAGTTAGGCTAGGTACAGACATTCAAAAAGCCTGAGTCTGAATTGATTCAAGATTTGCAGGTTCATCTAACCTGCATATATTGAGCCAATTTGCAAGAGAAAATTCACTTTTGACTCAAGAAATGCAGGCACATGCCTGCAGTGGCTCAGGCTAGAAGCCAGGGGGCACTAGAGTGAGCCCTCAGCTGCAGGGAAGCTGTGCAGGGTGTGGGGGGCCTGGTCAGGTTCTGGCAGGCATGAGTATGACTGGGGAAGGTTTTAAATCCCCAGCCTGGCCTGCAGGGACCCAAGCCAGGGTGTGCCTGGATGGGGAAGGGGGAAAGCAGCCTTTGCCAGGCATTTTCACCCCCCTCACTGTTTGAGCGGCAGGGGGTATGGTTAGCCCCAGCAGCAGTATGAAGCTAACGGAGATGGAAGGGGGTTTAATTCCCTCATCCACCCCCTGTCCCAGTGGCATGGACCCAAGTGTGTGTCTGCCTGGCTAAGGCAGAGCAGCCCCTGTCAGGCATTTACTGCCCCCCCTACCCCCACTCTCCCCTGGAGAATGGAGGGTGTGGCTAGCCCCAGCAGTAGCCTCAAGGGAATGGGGAAGGGACAGGGTCTAATTCCCCCCTTCCCTGCCCTGTCCCACTGGCATGGACCCAAGCCAGGGTCTGCCTTGCTCAGGCAGAGTAGCCCGTGTCAGGGTACTCCCCCTCCTCATGGCTGCAGTGGCAGGGGCAGGGGCATGGTCAGTCACCAGCCTGGCATGGCCCTCTGAGGTGAAGGAAGCAGGGAGAGGGGAATAAATCCCCTCTCCCTGCTCCCTTCACCTCAGGGGGCCATGTAACCTCTAGCTATGCCCCCAACCCTGCTGCTGCAGCAGCGAAAGGGTGGGGGACCCTGACACAGTCTGCTCAGTCCTGGCCAGGAAGACCCCAGCTCAAGAGTGTGCCAGTGGGACGGGGAATGAGACAGGGGAATTAAAACCTCTCTCCATCTCTGTTCACTTCGCACTGCCGCCACACCCCTGCCGTTTGAGTGGCAAGCAGAGAGAAATGCCTGCCAGGGGCTGCTGTGCTCCTGCCTGGTAGACTCCAGCTGGGGTCCATGCTGGTGGGACAGGAGAGGGAGGGGGAAATAAACCTCTTCCCTGCCCCCTTCCCCTTAGGCGGGGCAGTGTCTGGCCATGCCCCTGCACCTGCTCTGGCTAGCAAGCAGAGGGATGAGGCAAGCCCTGCTCTACTGCAGTAGACAGCACACCCCAGCCCAGGGCTGCAGAGCATGCTGGGAAACTAGGGGACTCTGATTTACTTAAACCAGGAAAGTGTCTGGGACAGAAGTTCCATAAACTGGTTTCACTTCAATCAGTTAAGTCTGATATTACATTCAACCAGGTTTATTTCAAACTGGTTTTGAGCACTTTGAAACTGGTTTAGGTGCACTGAACTTCTGTTACAGGTTTAAACCACTTAAACCGGTTTATGTGTAACTTCTGTACCTAGCCTTACTGTTTTTGTGTTAGGAGGGTCTTTTGGAAAGAAGTTACTTTTGACTGAGCTGGTAACATCTAACAGCTGACACTTACCATTTTAAGTCCCACAACTCACTTGCTTACAACTACACATATACCTGGTTGGACAGACTTTTTCTATACCAGGTATCTGCATAAGGCTGAACAATTTCGAACATTTCTATCTGAATAGCACAACTGGTTCTGAGAATCAGGTTAGGGAAAAGTATACTGTTAAAAAATTCTGGTGAACTTGTCTTTTAAATGCTGTGGTATTTCTCCAAGCTTTGGAGCAGGGACTTGATGTCTGGATAGGGTGGCTTGCGTATAAAGAAAAACCACTCAGATCTTGCCAAATATAAGCTTTTTAAACATCAGAGGTCATACATTCTCAGTAAAAGATTATTTGAGGTTAACAGCAAGGACTCTAAAGATTCTGTCTGCTATGAACACATGCTCCAGTCTGGGACTGAGCATGAGTTTCCCTGAAATCACCATAGGCTGTATGGAGTAGAGGTGCAGGATCCAGCACAGGAAATGAAAGCAAGGAGCCTGTCTCTCCAGTGCTCCTACTGCTCTCTAACACATACTGTTGAGTCCAGGCCATGTGAAGGTGGAAGCTGCTTGAGTCAAATACACAGCAACATCAGAACGCTCAAGGGAAGGGGAGCAGATTGGGGTAAGAAGCACAGAGGCAGGGATGGAAGACTGGATACTGAGAGAGGGGGCGTCTGGGACTGGGAGTTGCGACAACCCACCACTGCAATCAGTTAATCAGGCACTTGACCTAAGGGACCCTTAATGTGCCAGTTGAGTTGTTTGCACAACCCTAATTTAGCCCACAGTCAGTAGGTTTGATGGCACAGTCTTTCATTACTTAATTATATGCTATATTTTCAACGGAAACCAAGGCTCATTCACTGCTCAGAATGGACAGAGCTCATTTAGTGAACAGCCATTCAATATTTTATTTTGTTTTTGCCATGCATATCTTCATTTACCCTCTGTTCAGACCCTATTCTGAAGATAATGCTTGAGTTCCATGCGCTCTTGATATCCATATTACTTGACTGTTTCAAACACTAGAGCAGGGGTATCAAATATATGGCCTATGGACCTGATCCAGCCCACAGAGCTGCTCCATCTGGTCCAACAAGTTACTGGAGCTTGAGGGCATGGCCAGCTGTGAGCACGGCCTGGTGCAGAATCTGAGGCCTTAAGGGTCCGGTGAACATGGCCTCTGGCAGCAGAAGGGAGAGAGAGGGCTGATGACACAGCTCCCAGTTGCCCTGAGGACACCTAGCCCACTGTCACTTGCACGTCCCTGCCACAGCAAGCAGCTGCTTGGCCCGTGGTCACTCACACTACTGCTGCCACCGTGGCCACTGCCGCCACCCATATCCTGAGACAGACCCAGCCCAGGGCCCAAGGTGAATTTGACACCCCTGAAGTGCATTATATATTTTCACAATACCCTTGCCAGACAAAGAAGCATTATCATCTATACTTTACAGAGGTGAACCAAGGCATGCAAAGATTTAGTTCAAACTTTTCCACTGTTTTCTCACAACTGGAGAAACCTAGGACGTATTTTTTACAATAAATAACATTTTTAAAATATGGTTAAAAATGCCCAAGTACCCAGAACCATAGAAGAACCCTATGGCAGAAGAAGAGAGTTCAAAGGTTTTCAAAGTTTTTCCCTGGATTTTTGTAAGCATCATACTACTATACTAGAGCAAACAATTTTACATCTGGAGTGCTCCAGAAATGAAATGAGCCATATCAAATTATCTCCACATCTCTTCAAGATTTACTGCCTCTAGTATTCTTACAGCAGCGTAGAGAATGTTATATACCAGATATAAAACTATTACAATTTAGGCACTGGTTTTAAATTTTATGGAAGAAGTACTAATCTCTAGTACATTATTTTCCTGTGGGACTGGTATTTTAAAGAAGTTGGCAGTACAATTTTTCTCAGCCCTACAGGTTATGCTGCACAATCTCATCCTGCACCCCAGGGGTGGGAGCAAGAAAGGAGGCCAGAAGAGGGAGAGAGACCCCAGAGACCACAGCTGCTGCTGCTGCAACTGAAGCAATAGGGGAAGCAGTGGCTAGGCAGGGGCCCATGGAACCATGAATTGACCCTTTGTGGGCCACAAGTTTGACAGCCCTGGCCTACATGATCTAGTCATGATCTCTGATGTTTTTACCCATTTCATCCAGTAAAAGAATGAAATATTTCGAGTCTTCAAAAGATTATATTGAGGAGTGGGAAGAGATAAAAGTGGCCATTCTGCTAAAACAGGGGTAGGCAAAATATGGCCCATTGGCCAGATCTGGCCCATGGTGGGTCTTTGTCCTGCCCGCAGTGGGCACCTCCGTCCCACATGCCCTAGGCACAGTCCCGCCATGGCACGTCCTGCTTCCCCTGGGCACGCAGTGGGGCTGCGGTGGCTCCGCACCTGGACTGCCTTTCTAGGCAGCCCAGGTGGCAAATGGTCCCTTCCAGCTGCTGCTGCTGCTGCTGGCTCCAACCCTGCAGTACTGGCTGGGACCTGTGTTGCATAGCCCTGACCCCGCAAGCCCCATGCCTGCTCCAGGCTCACCCACCCAGGCTCAGCAGTGGCAGCGCGAGACAGAAGCTGTTGTTCAGTGCGGGGGGAAGCAGCCCCTCCCGCTACTGGCAGTTCCCTGCTATAGCTGCCCAGAGCCCGCACCAGGAAAAAGAACTCAAGATATTAAAGAAAATACCAAAGACACAAAGGTTCTCTCTGGCTGATCATATTACCATTCAGCAAAAATAGTTAACTGTGCAGTAATGGTACTTACCACAAGGCAAAGTGTTGCTCTCTTCTATTGTGTGATTATAGGCCCAGTATTTCCTTCTCCAGCTTATAACACTGCCATCTATGCAGTCATGAGAAAGTTTTATGTCAGCTTTATCCCACATTCTGAACATGTACAACTCGCCGACCATACCCACAGCAGAAGATGAGGCTGTCCTTGATGGCTGTGAACAGCCAAGCAGAAACTGGCCATTTCCATCAAGGGTTAGCTTCTCAAGCTTTCCATCAAGTTTTCGGCTTCTTTTTTTTCTTCCATTTATAAATAGCTTCATCTCATTGTCTGTACTCTTCCATTCTATGCACACTTGTTGCAAATCATCCAGATGAAAATTTTCTGTTAGGTCTATGTGATAGCCAAACAACCAAACTGTCAATTTGTTTCCATCTCCTGTAAGTCCCAGTTCATACTTCTTCACAGATTGAATGCTCTCAGGTGTTTCTTTAACATATACAAATGCTGTCCAAGGATCACTTGAAGTCAGTAGTTTAAGATACAGGCAAATTGTGAATTCTTTCAGAGGTGGCACAGAAATCCCTGGTGATAGAGTCCAAGCTTCTTCACATGCAGTCTTAAAAACAGCTTTGTATTTTCCAAGGAATCCATCCTGAGCTAAATAAAGAAAAAATAATTTTGAATTCTTTTTTTTTCCAAAAAGATGCTTTTAATATAGCACTTTTGTGACCAAGGGAACATACAGACATTGCCAGGACCTGATCCACAATCATGTGAGACACTTTAAGCCATGTGCCCGTAGAATGGGTCCTGCTTATGCAGATGTTCGCTGCTCCTGATGTGTGCTGGGAACACAGTCTAATTAAATTGTGGAGTGGGGAGGGATGGCCAGGATCAGGGTGGGCTAGTGGATCTACCAGGAAGTAAGGGGGGAGGGGAGATGTGAGGGTCAGGCAACTAGAAACAGCTCAGTTAGGGTTGGGGTGTAGGAAAAGTGCAGCCCCAGGGCTGGAGAAAGCAGCTGGGCTTTCCCAGCCCCAGGGCTGCATGCCAAATGTGTGCAGATGTTCAGTAGATTAGGCTAACTTGTGACCAGTCTAACTTCATTCAGCTCCTCAGGCAACAGGACTCACTCTCCAGGCTCCAGAGCTGATATTGTCTATGTCTCCTAAAGGCTTTGAGGAGACATAGAATAACTAAGTTAGAACAACAGCTCCTGTGATAATAGTTAAAGCCTAAAACTGCAAGTTTTTAAGCAGCCCAGCAACAGGGTAGATTTAACTTGTTTTTATTTAAATCACTAATATTAATCTTTGTCTAGCAATTGTACTTCTTAGTTGTTCTAACAAAAAAAAGGTTTATTCTAACTGGTTCGTCGTCTTAAACCTCTCTAATCATTAAACACCTTAGTTTGTACTTTAATGTATCCTTTGCACGGAATTTGGGGGTTTTTATTTGTTTGTTTGCTTTGCTAAATAGGAAGGTAAACCATTTCTATATATACACATACACATCCAAACAATTACGTTATTAACATACATTTATTCCCATTCTTCACATTCATATTTTTATTAAATTAAAAATAATGCATTTCTTTTATTTTTTTTAGATCATTATTATTCTTACCCATGATTTGTGTGAAGTTAATTTGGCTTGAAACAGGAATTCAAAGTAGCAATTAGTTCATAAAATTACCTTAAATGTGCCAGGAACATAAAAAGAAAAAAGTAAATTATGAAAACATGTTTTGTGCTTCCTTTCAACTGACTTATTTACAAATGAAGTATTTTCTCTACAGTTAGCGATTTCAGCTATGCGGTTTTGGTTACTATATCTCACAAGATTTGAGAATTGGTAAAGCTCATCTATTTGCATCTCATTTATTTGTGAATTGAAGGAACACTATTACTTTTCCTGCTTTTCCATTTCCCAGCAAGTTTTTCAACTTTCAATGACTTTTTCATTCAAATGATCTGATTGAAAAAACTTGAATAAAGAAATATTTGCTCTGTACCTGCAGAACAGACTACTGCTGTCACAAGCTGATCTAGCACTTCATCATCCTTTGATTTTAGGCACTTAGCTAGAGACTTTCACCAGTTTAGATGGCTGACTGTCTTTAAAACTTCAGCAGCAAACACAGGGCATGTACAAATATTCAGGGAGATTAGGGAGAGGTTAGATTGAGTTAAAAATGGCTACCCAATTTAAGGTAAGTTGGGATGAGACTAGCGGAGGAGAGACTTGGAAAGGTCTGAAGGACAAGCAGTTCCTGCGGGGGTGGGAATCAAGGGAGCTAGCAGGGCCTGTGGGGGAATCAGGGGGGCAGCCAGAGTCCACAGAGGGAATTGGAAGAAACTGGGGATCAGGGAGGCAGCAGGAGAGCTCAGAGGGGCTAGCAGGGTAGGTGGGGCTTTGGGGGATTGTCAGGGCCCCTGTGGGGTAAGGGGGGCTAGTGGGACCCATGGAGGGTCATGGGAGGGATGAGAAAGGATGGGAAGCTCTCTCTCCCAACCCCACGGCACTAGGGGCTATTTTTAGCCCCCCTCCCCAGATGAACAACCCCCACCATCCCACCTGCCCCTCCCCCCACCTCAACTTACTTCCTCAGCACCTAGGAGCAGTGAATGCTGGTAAAACCAGCACTGTGACCAACTAGCAGGATGAGGGGTTGGCAAGACTGGGAGGGTGCTAGCTGGTCCATAGGGCAGTGTTGTCCATTGGGGGTGGGATCCACTGCCAGGTGCGGGGGAGATAGGAAAAGCTCAGCCCAAGGGCTGGGACCAGTGGCTGGGCTTCCCCAGCTCCAGGGCTGCACTGGGAACTGTACGGTAAAATCAGCCTCGCCTGAACCAATCTAAATTAGACTACCTCAGAGGTTCACTTAACTTAGATTGGGTCGCCCATTTTTAAACCAGTCTATCTGTCCTGAACTTCTGTACAGTTCTCACTTAGATCAAGCTAACTATGAATCTAAGTGTAAGGTCCTCACCTGGGCAAACTAAGTTAGGTTGGGTAGTGATTTTTAACATAAGCTAACCTCCCCGGACTATGTATGTATCCATATATTATATTTACTTATTGTATACCATTTTACTAGACTATTGTAATCTTTGACTTTGGTACAGGTTGTCTTACCTTCAGATTTAATTCTGAATCAATTTAAAAAAAAAGGATTTAAATTTCAAAATCCACATATATATATGCACAAAATGAAGTGTATGTCTGTATGTATTATGTATGTTTGCTTATAAGTCGAGAAGGCTGGTCCTACCTTCCAAAATCACTGAATACCACCCAAAGAAAATTATAGGTGGGTTATTTTTCACTTAACCATTTTGGGGTCTTCCAGTGAATGGGATTACTTCAGTTCTCAGATAACAAACTGGTACTACTCCATTTTGGATGCAATGAATTCAGTTCAATTGTCATTATATTGATGCATGCCTTTTTTCCAACTCAACTGTCATTATGATATTGATGCGTGCCTTTTTTTGCTCCACGTTAAATATTAAATGTTAAATATGCTGTACTATGTTCTTCAAAAAATAAACAATATTTTTCACCTAAATATGTTTTACTAAGTTCTTTGAAGATAAACAAACACTGCAGTTACAACAATAACAACCAGAGCAAAGAATGGGTTCTTTTGCTACAGGCAGGTTATTTTTCACTAGACCCCTTCTGGGGCTTCCAGCAACTAGGATTACTTTACTTCTTAGATAAGAAACTGGCACCTCTCCATTTTGGATGCACTGAATTCAGTTCAATTGTCATTATTATACTGATGCATGCCCTTTTTTTGCTCCATGTTAAATATTAAATATGTTGTGCTATGTTCTTTAAAAATAAACAATATCTTTACCTATAGATGTTGTACTAAGTTCTCTAAAAATCAACAATCACTGTAATTACAAAAACAACAGCTCAGCAGAAGAACGGGTACTTCAGCGAGTTTCAAATAAAAAATCTGCTTTAAACAAAACATTTTTTTAAAGGAAGGATATTGATTTTCATTCACCCTGTATAAGTAGCCTTCAAATCTCTCTTTAAGATGCACATCTCCTAGAATTTTTATGATTTTTAAAGATTTTTTTTATACCTACAAAATCTTGCCAGATGATCACCAGGGGGCGAGATGTGATTAATGCTTAGACTGGATAACAAGATCATGATATGCCCATAAATATCTGAGTGACTTTACTTATACTAGTAAAGCTGCATTAGAACGGACTATGCTCCTGAATATCTATGTGTTTGTGGGATCTGGCATATAAGCAGCAAAAGCAATTATCATTACTTTATGTACAAGTGTTTGTCAACCAGTAACACATCTGACTCACTACGTCCATTAAAACCAGTGGTCATAAAAAATCTTAGTTTGTTACGTACCACTATATCTTGTAATTTGTTTTAACTAACAGGATATTTCAAGATGTTTTTTATAAAAGGTTTTGCCATATTTTTCTTGAACATCTAGGAGTTTTGAAACTAAAATCTGTTTGTTTCAGGTTCTTTCTTCCTCCCCCTGAAGATAGAGGTCACACCCTTCCATACAGAGGTATTCTAGAAGTTAGAAAGAGTGCAAAGAGCTCTTCTTTTCCCAGTATACCTTGACAGGGAACCTGCATGATTTGGTACCTTACATATAATGAAACAGAGAACTAGGGCTGCTGGCAAAACTAGCAGCTGAAAAGAAAGAAATTCAGGGTGAAGTGAACATGGGGCTACAGAATGCACTGGAGAGAACACTGGGGCAATAGTTCCAATGAATATTTGGGAAGAGACATCTCTTCACTTGCTCCTCCAAAATTATACATGTAAGCATAATACTGTAGCTATTTACCCACCTGGATGGAGAGCACTCTTGAGCTGCTCAATGTTCACATTCATGAGGCCATAAATGAGCCATTTGTGTAAAAGTGTATATGTGATGCTTTTATTGAAAAAGTTTTAGAGCTACATTTTAAAAGAACAACTGCAACTGTCAATGCAAAAACAAGAAATCTGGAACTGTAAGAACTCCATAATAAAGGTAATTGTGAAACCAGTAACAGTTCTAGTTTCTAAATTAGCTGGAAAGTAATCTGCATTACTATATGCTGGATTTTCTCTCTTTTCTCATCCATCGCTATTATGAAATGATTTCTACCTGATTCCTTTATTTACAATAAAGAAAAAATGTAGACACATGGCTGAATAATCAAGAGTGCTCAGTACTAACATTCTGCTCTCATACATGTCAAGGGGAATCATATTGTTGATATCAATAGCAACAGAAATAAGCCAGTGGTAAGCACATGTGAAAATCCCACCAACAGAAAACAGTGATAAATGTATCAATATCAGTGTTGGATAAGTAAGGAGAAAGATATTTTACCTTTGCCTGCTGTGGTCAGCAACAAGTGAAGTAAAGTGATAGCTAAAGAAATCTTGAATTTCAGTAAAAGCTCCTGGATTCTGCTGGCGCAGCAGTACCGTACTCCAAAGGCAATCATTCTAGAATACACAAGGGAAAAATAATATTCTGTAACAATGACAAGAGAAAGAACAAGACTATAAATATAATACAAGATGACACTTTCAAGCCATGGCTATAAATCTTTTCAACCCTTCTGTATCTACCCAAATTTGCTGATGTTCTTCCTTTAGAAGCCACTGTTGACAGGAAGGGAAAAAGAGACTACAGTCCAATCCTGCAAAGACTTACACATATGGTCAGAGCTATGTATGAGCATGAATCTTTGCAAGGTTGAAGGTTTAATCTGTTAACTTCTGATAACAGGTGAAAGGCAAGGCAATTATAAGCGTTCAAATAGGTGTAAATGTTTATTAGTATACTATGAATAACTAACTATCCAGGTATTAGCTATATCAGAGGCAGCTTAATGCATGGGCCCGCAGGGGGTTCTGTTCCCAGCAGGGGTGTCCTGATGCGGGTGGTATCATTCCCAGGGGGTCCCGATTTGGGGGTACCTGGTGAGGTGTTGAGGAGCACAAGTTTCAGCCCAACACACTCCAGGGCGCAATGCAGCAAGGTAGGCAAGGTTGGCTGCAAAGTAGGCAAAGGGCCAAGGCAGCTTGGCCACTTGGTACCTGGCTGGGCCCACAGCTTTTGCCCATGCCACCAACACCACCAACCCAGAGCCTGATCCTGGCTCTGATCCCTGCACCTGGCATGTCACCAAACGGCCACTGCAGATTGTCTCTGATGGCAGTGTCAGAGGATCAAGGAGATGTCCTGTGACTAATAAGGGGTTAAGGAACTGCCAATCACTACAGGCAGTTCAGGTGCCAGTTGCCGCAGCAACCAGACAGGTCAGGTGACCAGAAGGGGGCAGGGCCGGGCCTTCATAAACAGCCCAGGCCAGAGCCTAGCCAGCAGTTCCCCTCTGGCAGCTGCAGGAACTGCAGCTCTGTGGGACAGCTGAGCAGCAGAGTCAATGGTGGTGGTTTGACTGGCTGCAATGATGCGAGGGGAGAGAGAGAGAGAGCCCGGACAGATGTATGGGTGAGAGTCAGCATTGTGTGAGGTGTATTATAAGCCTGGCGCTTATGTTATGTTGTAGCTGGCTGGCTGACTCTTTGGTTTACTTATGGTTACGCTGGAGGACCGGGTGAGGCTGTAGGGGTGCGAGGAGGCCTCACAGGGGGCTCCCCAGTAGCTTGGGGGTTCCCGGTGCCCAGCAGGGGCACAGTGAGTAGTGCTACAGTGGCACAGCGTGACGAGTGCCGGAGAGGCGCTTGGTGTGTGGGGGTTGTAGCCCCAGCCGCGAGAAGGCGTGGCAAAAGGCCCTAGAGGGGGCGAGAAGCTCCAGAGAGGGCGAGGAGTAGCGAAAAAAAACCACAAGACAGGCCCAGTGGGGTGAGGCCTGGGCACGGCAAGCCCAGGGGTACCAGTAACAGGGTGCAGGTTGTTTAACCGGCCCAGAGGCGCTGGTAAAGGGGTGACAGGCACGTGACCAACCCAGGGGCGCTGGTAAAGGGGGCCAGTGGTGTGATAGGCCCAGGTGGTTTGGAGGCGGGCGCCGGGGCATGATGAGCCCCAGGGATGCCAGGTGGGTGACAGGCCCGGTGTGCCAGAGAGAGGCACCGGGGCAGGACGAGCCCAAGGGGCGCCAGAGAGGGTGCCGGAGGGCAAGGACAGAGCAATGTCCAGAAACAGCTGCGAGGCTTGGGGCATGCTAAAGGGGAGGTAGGAGGCACGCATTGCCCATAAGGCTGGGGGTGTTGGAGCACCCCACTTGGAACGGAGGTAATACCAGCGCGGTGTCAAGGGTGAAAGTAGGCAGCCTCCCTTACTGAACTTAATAAGAACAAAGACGTGGTGGGCGAGAAGAGGGTGCTGGATTGCCGTATTTGACACGGCAAGGGGGCGCTAGCGAGCTCACGGCCGCTCGCAGGCCCCACTCCATGACAGAACTGATGCATTGGCCGGGAAGCCAGCCGTGCACGGGGGAGAGAACCCATGTCCCCTGTGTGGGGAAAGGAACCCAGAAGATTAGGGCAGAATTGGACGTAGGTTGGGACATGGATGCCCATTACTCAGCGAGGATTCAGCCCTAGAGGGGCTTGGGGAAAGCCAGGAAGACCTTGTATGCTGGCTGAGGATTGGGGAACTGGAGGAACAAGTGGTCCAGCTCAAGCAGGAGCTGAAAATGGTAAAAGTCCTGAAGGGAAGTGTGGAGGCAAAATCTGCTGCCCTGGAGCGACACTGGTCGCCGGGTAAAAAGAGTGGGGCGGTGAAAGAAATTAGGCGTCTCATAGTGGAGGAGGCAGAGCAGACGGAAAGAGTGGACCAACTAATAGCTCGCGAAATAAAGGGGAGTCAGGAGCGAGAATATCAGTTGTGCAGGATGCAGGCAGCCCTGGGGCGCTGGAGGGACCAGGCTCTGGAGGCCAGGAGAACCCCAACAAAGGAACAATGGGTGTTGCAACAGAAATTAGAATTATCTAGGGACCTTATAACAACCCTGCAATGAGAGATCCAGGCTCAAGGGGAGCAGATCCAGGACTTGCAGGAAGATCGGGAGCGTTGGTGAGAAAGATGCGTAGGGGTCGAATGCTTAGTTGATATACTACAAAAGGAGTTGAATGAGGACCGTAGCCAGATGGAGCAGAACAGCAGGATCATAACAGAACAGATGGAAAAGATAACGGCCTACAAGGAAGGTATAGAGGCAGAGGTAGCCAATCAAAAGAAGGAGAACGAGGGGTTACGGAGGCAAACACAGAGTCTGCAAACAGAAAAGGCTCGTCTAGGGGAACAGATCCAAATGCTGGAGATTCTCCTAGTGGAGAGTCAGGGTAAGGTAGCAAGCCTAGCTGCAGAACATGGGCTAGTGCAACAGGACTTGAAAACCCTAAGGGAGGAGCTGCAGAGGCTAAAGAATGACGAGCGGAGAGTTTCGGAGATAGGCAGCCAGATGACTGGGGAACTTTCACAGCCCCAGAAGCAGAGGGACCTCATAGATCAGGGAGTGCAAACCCTAGAGACCACAGACAGCTTTGAGAGAAGGCTGACAGCTTTGGAGAGGCAGTTAAAAGACTACCTAGAGGTCACTCAATCAGAACTCCGGGAAAGGGTTTCACTTATTGAGATCTTAAGACAGACCGAGGCCCAAGTTGAGAACCTCCAGTCTGCACTCGTACAAGGGCCAGGGAAGGAGGAACCTTCCAGGGCCGAAACCCAAGACTACCCTAAGGAAGAAACAGTGCTAGGGCAGTCGGGGAAGAACATCGGGGAGGAGAGCCTCCTAGAAAAGAAATTAGAGGCCTGGCATAAAGAAGCTCAGTCAACCCTTCTGGAATACTGGGAACGGAGGTGGACACAGTGGCACGAACTCCACTTACAACGTCTGGGCCAGCTAGAGCACCAGCTGGAAAAGGTAGCCCAGTGGCGAGGCAAAGGGGGTAACACCTAGTCAAGAACAGTCAGAGGTGCTGAGCCTACCAGAGAGAGAACCCGTAAAAGAAAGAAAAGAGGCTGCTTTAAGGAGGGAGGCCCCATGCCAAAGGGGTAAGGGTGGCATATAAGGAGGCGTGCCTCTAAGATCAGTTGTGCGAAAGACTGGGGTTATGACCAGGGGAGTGAGGGCACTCCAAGGGAAAAAGGGAACCCAAGCTTATGGAAAGAGCAGGGAAGAGCGCTCAGCTGGGTGGAGGCTGGAGCCTGAGAAAAGGCCATATTTACACCTGGACGGCATACCGAGACAGGTTACATGTAGGACCCTCAGAAAGAGTATCGAGGAGAAAGTAGGGAAGGTGGCCTTTGTACAGATTTATAAAGGGCCAAGAGGAAGATATACAGGCCAGGGCAGAGTGGAGTTTTGGAGGAGAGAGGATGCCCAAAAGGCATGGAGGTGCCAATGGGAAATATGGGGCAAACTCCAGGATATCTGAGAGGCCCAGGCAAGATCAGAAGCCCGAAAAGCCACCGTGAAAGAAAGGCTCCAGAGGGGAGCCAGAGAATGGAGATCGTGGAGACCAGGCAGAGAAGCAGCCGGCGAGGTAGGCGATCTACCAAGGTCAGCTAGTGTGCGGGGGCTACCTGTGGCGGGTAAGCCCCAGTAAATCCCACACGGTGTGCCTTGGGTAAAAGGCGAGTTGGAGGTGCCTTAAAACCTCCGCCACCAGTGTAGGTGCTGCTGAACGCCTGAATGAGCGGAAATGTCGAGAAGAACACCTTCAACGGATATAAGGCCTAGCCGAGCAGCAGGAAGACACCCCCCCCCCCCCCGGTGAGTGTGAACTTCAGGGGGAAGGTGTGTCACAGGATCAAGGAGATGTCCTGTGACTAATAAGGGGTTAAGGAACTGCCAATCACTAGGAGCAGCTCAGGTGCCGGTTGCCACAGCAACCAGACAGGTCAGGTGACCAGAAGGGGGCAGGGCCGGGCCTTCATAAACAGCCCAGGCCGGAGCCTAGCCAGCAGTTCCTCTCTGGCAGTTGCAGGAGCCACAGCTCTGTGTGAGAGCTGAGCAGCAGAGTCAATGGTGGCGGTTTGACTGGCTGCAATGATGCGAGGAAAGAGAGAGCGACGTATGGGTGAGAGTCAGCGTTGTGTGGGGTGTATTATAAGCCTGGCGCTTATGTTATGTCATAGCCGGCTGGCTGACTCTTTGGTTTACTTATGGTTACGCTGGAGGACCGGGTGAGGCTGTAGGGGTGCGAGGAGGCCTCACAGGGGGCTCCCCAGTAGCTTGGGGGTTCCCGGTGCCCAGCGGGGGCACAGTGAGTAGTGCCACAGTGGCACAGCGTGATGAGTGCCGGAGAGGCGCTCGGTGTGTGGGGGTTGTAGCCCCAGCTGCGGGGGGCAAGGCATAGGCCCCAGAGGGGGCAACGGGCGTGGGGGGTGCGGCAAAAGGCCCTAGAGGGGGTGAGAAGAGCAGGAGGCACAGCAAAAGGCCCTAGAGGGCCCTAGAGGGGGCGAGGAGGCGCGGCAAAAGGCCCTAAAGGAGGTGCGAGGAGCGGCGAAAAAACCGCAAGACAGGCCCAGTGGGGCAAGGCCTGGGGCGCCGGTTATAGGGTGCAGGTTGTTTAACCGGCCCAGAGGCGCTGGTAAAGGGGCGACAGGCGCGTGACCAACCCAGGAGTGCCGGTAAAGGGGGCCAGCGGCGTGATAGGCCCAGGAGGTTCAGAGGCGGGCACCGGGGCCTGACGAGCCCCAGGGACGCCAGGTGGGTGACAGGCCCGGTGTGCCAGAGAGAGGCACCGGGGCAGGATGAGCCCAAGGGGCGCCAGAGAGGGTGCCGGAGGGCAAGGACAGAGCAATGTCCAGGAACAGCTGCGAGGCTTGGGGCGTGCTAAAGGGGAGGTAGGAGGCACGCATTGCCCATAAGGCTGGGGGTGTTGGAGCACCCCACTTGGAACGGAGGTAATACCAGCGCGGTGTCAAGGGTGAAAGTAGGCATCTTCCCTTACTGAACTTAATAAGAACAAAGACGTGGCGGACGAGAAGAGGGTGCTGGATCACCATATTTGTCACAGCAAGGGAGCGCTAGTGAGCTCACGGCCACTCGCAGGCCCCACTCCATGACAGGCAGTTGAATCAGGGGTGGGGGCCTCCAATGGGGTGTGGGGGGACCTCCAATTTTTCATTTGTCCAGGGCCACAATAAATCTTAATCTGCCAACGAGCTATAAACTGAAAGTAAACGGGATGCTCAGTGCTTTAAAATAAACAAACAGTAACATCTAGCTACATCTGTAAAACGGAGTTTAGGAGCCAACTTCAAGCACTTGTTTTGAAACTCGTAATTGCAGCTGTAACCACAGCCATAGCTGTAGGTACTTTTTTGCAAGGTCTATCAGGGTGTTAATAATTAAGGTTATCTGAAAGGGAAAGATCCAGTGCATATACCTGGACAGTGCCAATTACACAGAGATGCAAAGGATGAACCAAAGAGAAGCAATAGGTAGAGAAAAGATTTAGACATATCAATGTGGATGACAAAACTAGCAGATTATATCATTTTTTGAATCACTTAAATCCAAAACATTCTACTGTCCCTAATATGTTATGACTTGGAAGAAACGGATTACTGATGGGTGACATGCGAGTCACCAATTAGTATGAATGTATGAATATATGTGAATGTATATGAAAGAGGGGGAGAGAGAGAGAGAGGTGTTAACCAGCAGAAGACAGACCACTGACAGGAAAGCTTGAATGAACCTAAACTGAACAAAAAGAAACAACATATTAGAATGACAGACATAACCAACAAAGGATATAAATCTTATCATTGATGGCAACACTAGTCCACATGCCATACACTGGTAATCTTATTATTTGGATGGACTGTGCCACCCCATCATCTGGACAGCCTGCAGGATGAAGGATACACTACATGGGTGACATTCTTGGAATGAGACGGGAGCAAAGTGGCTGTGTGACAGTGTCTGTGCAACAAGGGAAAGGACTCTTATAATGTTGGGATACATGCATGCCCTTGATCACCAGTGGAAGGCCATTGACAAAAAAGAGACTGTTGAAAAATACTGTATTCAACAATGGTGTACAACTTTTCCACAAAAGTTTAATAGTTCTTCAATAATATTTGACTGGGGAAAAAATAGGAGGTATTAGTTTCTGACTGATCTTTGCCCTTTGACGTGTACTATCAATGGATAAGCTCCAGAATCTTGGAATCCATGGTGTAATTTACCAGGATTTAGATAAGAGGCATCAATCCAAAAGTTGTGGGTTCCCTGCCAGTTTTTATGTAAGTATATACATCGAGCTTTCCTAGACCTGGAATGAATCACTCCCAACAAAATCAAACTGTAAATGAACTATAAACTTTATAAGTAAATCTGGAGCAGGATAGCAGTGCGTTAATATCCTATGGCTCCAGACTGATGAGTTGAAAATGGGTCATTCAGGCTGCAATACCAAATGCAGCTAGATGTGAATACTAACCATTGTTCACTGCTGGCTATGAAAACTGGATTGTCTTTACTGCACCAACCCAGTGGGCCCTCTAGGCTCTGAAGATATGTGGATGGAAAGATTTTTTTTAAAAAAATCCCACCTTCTATAAGTGAAAGGGTTTATTCTATAGCAATATCCTAAAACAGCAAATTCAAAACAAAGATCATCAAGGGGCTATGCTATGTAGAGCCCCACAGCTGAAGAGTGAACTGCCCTTAAACCTAGAAATACTCAAAGCAGCAACCAGACATTTAATCACAAAGTTGCAACAGTACTGAAGCAAACTGCCCACTTTCCAAATCAAAGCTCATCTTCTTTACTCCATCATGCCTAATATAACCTTCCTTACTGGTTAAGGTCCAACCGGCAGAAATAATAGAGAGAGGGTGGTGTAGTCTGAAGGATGGTGTTCAAAGACAGAGTCCAAAAAGACAAGTTGTAATTCCAGCCCTGCTGTGAATACTGCATGGCCTTCAGCAATTCAGTTAGGGCCAGATCAGCTCAGGCCTTCTAACAAAGGCATTGCCAAGTTTTCCCTTTCCATCTTCATCCAATCTGTGCCTTCTTCTATCCCACATTTAAGTTTAACCTTTCATAGTTTATCACAATTGGGGTTTGGTAGTCATCAGCTTTTCTTTCTTGGGAGGGACCTGACAATTAATGGCAGATGTGGGGGGTAAGGTAATTACTGCCAAGAGACTACCGTAGTACAGAGAATCCTACAACCACTCCAGTCCAAGAATGAAACAAAGGATCTAGGGGAGGCCCTAAAACTCAAGTAGGTATCATGAATATGAACAACTATATGGACAGATTTCCAGATGGTGAAACTGTTATAATCCCACTGACTCCAGTTAAGGATCTGTTCCTGTATTTATTGATAATTAAATTAAGGGCTCTAAGGAAAATAGTGTGTGTTGTGGTTTTTGAAATGCATAAACAGCTGTCACTAACGTAAGACTAGTCTAAGTCTGATCTGTTTTCCCTTTTAAATGACAAACTAAGATACAATTTGTATAAGATGGTCCAAAACATTTGGAAACCATGTCTTCTGGTAATTACAGCTTCCCAAATAGTTTCCCAACTAAGACTGGAGTTTGATAAGGAAGCCTGCTTGTGCCACCACTTTTTAATCTATTGTTGCAAGATTTAAAACGCATGCAAACAGGGAATGAATTCCACATGCCCATGATACTGAACAACACACTATCTCTGTCTTGTTTTCTGCAGATAAAGCCTTTTTAATGGCAATCCCAAATACATCTCAAAAGGTTATTGGATACTTTTTCAGCAGTATTGAAACTCAAATAGTTTAGAAATCAACACCACCAAGGCACTGGTGTTTTGGGAATGAAAGGAGGGAACAAATTTGATTTGTGCAGAAAACAAGATTAGAGGTGGTGCCTTCATTTAAGCACCTTGTAATCTATTTTAATAACAATCTGAGCTGGAATAAGCATATTTGAAAATGTAAGCACTAGAGTAAAATACTCCATTTGTGGAGTTCTATATAAAAAAAGACAGGCAGAAGGGTAATACTGGCAGGTCTATACATCTAAGGTACAATCCACTTTATTGTCTGGAGCAGAGCTAAGGGGTGCTGATTCTGTGGTCCACCCAAAAACTGAGACGATTTCTAATTACTTTTTAAGGTAGCCTTTGTCTCTAACTAATTCTATGTTGGGTGTGGAGGCTTATATGCTCTGAAATAGGACCGGTTAATGTGAACACCTTAGTTCAAATAAGAATTCTAAACTACTGGATAAAAATTAGATCTTTTACACCTACATTCTAGGTGCCTCTCCTTTTCCAAATAAACCCTTATTTGGATGATTAAATATCATCTATAATCTCCTTTAGACAAATAGCCTGAGACTCACTAACCCAGTATTCCCCTAACTTTAAGACAAGATATGTGTTGAAGAATGCAGTACAAGATCCTGCAATTCATTCTAATGAGAACTGCAATCATCCTGGGCAGGTGGTGTCATGTTCTATATTTGGACAAAATATATTCTTGTGGGAACAATGAGATCAATGACTTAAATCGCTCTTTGTGGTCTTGTTTGTTTTTAAGAAATAAGAGGAAAATGGATTTCTCTGCTGGTGAAAGATTTTAAATACTGGGCTACTCAAGAAAAAAGAATGTATCTTCTAACAAGTCAGAGCCTGCCCTATACTCCGGAGGTGTATTGAATTACTTACACAAAGAATAAGGGCCAAAATCAAACAGAATTCCCTTCTTGCACTTTATTGTCCACTGTTTCATTTTATCTATTTTTGTATCATCAGACAATATGATCTGTTTGAATTCTGTGTAAACTGGTAGAATAGACAAACCTATCATAGGCTTTTAACAAAATGTATACATTATAATCTGCTACAAAAGCATCACCGTAGGGCTGCTTTTACTGCCAGATCAGACTCCGCAGGGCTGGAGGGCCATTTTGGTGCCCCTCCTCACTTGGCACCCAAAACTAGTGCCCTACTTGCCCTACCCCTACTTGAACTGCTTACTACTACTAGCACTTCAGGTCATTCTACAAATAGATTTGTGGATTGAGAACACGCATATTGAGACTTGTGCCTCTTTGCTTGGAATAAAGACCGTGAAGCATAATGGAATTATAAAGGTGTAACTGAAGATGTTATTCAGAGATGATAGGGTTGCAGGTGCAAGGAAAAGTAAAATTTACCCTGCATAACCATTATTACTCATGATCATGGAAAAGGAAAGAACTCAGCATGACTCAAAGATCCTGGGCTGAATTTGCAAAGCTGGCAGTTAGAAAAACAACATATTTTTATTTGTAAACTGAGCACATCTGATACAAATTCACTATGCAGAAACTTCTAAGCACAAGTGCTGAGCAGCCCGAATGTATTAAAGTACATTGCAGCTCAGCATGTACTGTAGTTACTGCAGGGCATGAACTCTGAAAGAATTTGGGGGAATATTGCTGACTGCTTAAATTGCAAAGACAAATTTCATTTTACTTTGTATACCCAATTGGCAATTTTTTAGCCACATAAGTGGCATTTTTAGCACCTACACATAGGTTGTTATTCTATTACCCATGCTGTGTGGACTGCAAGAATGTGTGCATAGATTTGGGGGGGGGGGGGGGGCAGATTATTTGGGCCCAGGGAGTTTTAATGAGGTGCTGTGGGCCAGATCAATACCCTGCACCCCCCAGCCATCGCAACAACTCACCAAAACTCCCTATGTGGGATGGGGCCATGGGCAGGTGGGGAGCGGTGTTCTAGAGTAAGACAGGTGGGCAAGGCTGAGATCACGGGATGGGACCGCAGAGTGGCCCCTGCCCTGTGGCGTGTGTGTGGGGGGGGTGGGACAGAGGGTGTGTGCATGTGTCTGGGGGCACGTGCACTTGTGGGGGAGAGGAGGCTTCCTGAGTGCTAGGCCCCAGGACCCAGCTGGGTGGAAGGGAGGAGGGAGCAGGGGGCGCATGCCAGGGTCCGCAGTCCATGGCTGCCCCCAGGAAAAATGGGTGGAAGGCAGCCAGAAGCTGGAGCCAGAGTCCCACACACAAGGGCAGGAGCTGCCTGGCTGAAAGCGGCACAGCAAGAGCAGAAGGATGAGCCACCGCTGGAGGCAAAAAGAACCAAGCAGCACTCAGGAGGCTTCAGCCACGTTGGAAGCAGCCCCGGCAAAAACTGACCTGAGTGGGGCTCGGCCCCATGTAGTGCGCTGCAGGGGCAGCCACAGGCGAGATCAAATCAATTGGTAGGTGCCCCTTGCAGGACAGACCCAATCAGTTGGCAGGCTAGATCCAGCCCATGGGCTGTATTTTGTCCACCTGTGGCATAGACTGATCATAGGCACTGGTTACAAACTGGCTGGGATGGTATGCAGCTACATATGCACATACCTGAGCTTAAGTCTTGGAAAATGACAGAAGAAGAGAAGGACCCTCCTATGTTTCAGCTGCAAGGATTGAGTGGTTAGGGCAATCAGGAGACCAGCACATTCTAGGCCCCGCACCCCCTTGTCCAGAGGAGGTTTAGACCTGTATTTCTCTGACTGCCCAAAACAGTGTTCTAACTACCACACCACAACTTTAGGCATTAGCCAGTCCCTTCTCCAGCACTCATTTTGAAGCTGGCTCCCTGGGCAGCCAAGAAAGGGAAATATGTGAGGCCATTGTGAAAAACTCAAACTGGAAGTGGTGCAAGTGAGTGAACTGGAGCTCTAACATGGGCTCTTACTTGCAATGGAACAGAAACTTCCTCACTAGAGTTCATCCACCTGATCCAATGACTATTTAATGTAAAGTTCAGTGGCTCAGCTTCAAAAAGAGCAATGAGGAATAGACTCCTATAATAATGGTTAACCTGTAGTATGGTGGTTAGACTACTGTACTGGGAAGATAGAGAAACCTGCTGTGGACAAGGAGGGGCTTAGAACCTGGGCCTCCTGCTTTTTAGGTAAGTTCCTGAACCATTCAGCAATTGAGACTAAAATATAGGAGGCACCTCTCCCATTGCCATTTTTCCAGGACTTACGCTCAGAAAGTGTGTATGCACCTGCATGTGTTCCTAGCTAGCGTGTAGCCTGTTGTACAGGTATGTGTAGACAGAGCATGCTTACCCATCCATACTGCGGTGATAAAAGAAGCACAAACTGTGCTTGAGGCTGTGGAGAGACATTTGGGAGGTTAGGGGAAGGTTAGATCAGGTTAAAAACAGCCACCTGATCTAACTTAGTTTGCCTTATATTAGCTAGGTGGATCTAAGTGCAAACTGTACAGAAGTTCAGGACAGCTATGTAGGAAAAGCAAAATGTGTGGCCAGTGGCTGGGCTTTCCTAGCTCTGGGGCTGCACTGGGAACTGTACAGAAGTTCAGGACACTTAGATTAGTCTAAAAATGCCAACCTGATCTACAGTACCTCAGAGCTAGGGTTAACTTAGATCAGGTTGGCCACTTTTAGACCTATCTAACTGTCCTGAACTTCTGCACAGTTCCCAGCACAGCCCCAGGGCTGGGAAAGCTCAGCCACTTGCCCCAGCCCCAGGGCTGTGTGTTTCCTATCTCCTCCCTCCCCTCCCCAAGCTCAGACTACTTTCAGTGCCCCAGCTTCTCCCCCTCACCACATCCAGTGGGACAGCCACCCCCAAGTCTACCAAACCCCCCATCCCACAAGCCACTGCAGTTTTGCCAGTGCCGGTTTTACCAGTGTTCACCAGTGCTGGGAGCAAAGCAAGTAAGTTGGGGTAAGGGAAGAAGTGGGATGGGGGTTGTTCATCTGGGGGTCAGGGGACTAAAAATAGCCCCTTAACCTCCCCAAATGTCTGTATACAGCCTAAATGTACAAAAAAAACCCAACCCTTACACAGCTGGAAAGCTGCCACTTATGCATACAAAGAGGAACAGAACTCCACCCCAGTTCTTTGTCACACTTAGTGAAATGTCATATGATTATTGATATGACCTACATTGTGCTAATTACTTGAATTACAAAAGACTTCCATCAATTATTGTCTTATTACGGTGCAATAGTGCTGTTTATTAATTTTTTCAACTCCATATGTTGACATCACTATTCAAGCACAAGAAGAATTTATCACAGAAGTTTTGCCTATAAGGATACTATGGAGAATGAGGGAACTGTGTGTAGTATTTTGTGTATTTGTTTGTTTTGGAGGGTTGTTTAGACAGAAAAATATATCGGGGCAGGCAGTTATTTTAGGCAGAGGGCCACTTACTGAGTTTTAGCAAGCCATTGAGGGCTGCATGATAGGCAGCCAGGGGCAGATAAATATTAATTTTCTAAATTTTGGGGGGCCCTGCGGGCCGGATAAAATGGCCTGGCAGGCCGCATCTGACCCACAGACCGTATTTTGCCCACCCCGATATAAATAGATAAATATCACACATCACTCAGGTAATCTATTTGATATTAACCTACAAAAGCCCAAGGAATTAAATCAAACAAGACCATAGAGAGGCAACCCACAAGAAATGAAAAAAGAGCAGCATTAAGGTTCCTTAGGTAACAGTTGGGGAATTATCCTTTGCACTGGCTCCATCCTGGCTAGAACAGTTTACTCTTTCCAAGACTGAGCCTAGGATAAAAGAGAATCTTAAACCTCAAGGGCACTAGAAAAGGAGGGAGAGGTGGAGAAAGTGGCTCAAGACTACTTGGTGGATGTGTCACTGAAAGCTGACAGACCAACTGACACAGAATCAGGAAGCCTGCTGCATTAGGACAGGCTGCTTCTCTCTGCCAGATAGAGTTATTTGGTCTGAAGGGATTATATTACAAGAACTGGTAAGAAACAGTTAGGTAAAAATAAGATTACATCTTCTTTGGCAGTCCCTCGCAGTTGAGGATGATTGCCTTATCTGTGGGTCTGAAGATTGGCTGATGAGGCCAATCTGGGATCCAACAGATTCTGCTGCAACTTGGGCATGTGTTTCTATGCAGGATAAGTGGCTCCAGATTCTTGATTTGGTCTGCAACATGCTGTTTCTGCCTTTCTGTCTCCTCTTGTTGTCATAAGTTTATCAAAGTAATGAAAACCTTGCAGCAGACTCTTCCTCCATTTGGGACAGTGCTGGGTGGCAGTCTCTCACTAGTTGATGTTGCATTTTTTCAAAGCTGGTCTTAAGGATGTCCTTAAAACACTTTCTCTTGAGTGTATGCCTTGACTGAGCTGGGAGATTAAGACTTGCTTCAAGAGCTGAAGCTGGACACACGGATGACGAGGCCAGCCCAATAAAGTTGATGTCAGATGGTCATTGCCTCAATGCTCATGGTATAGGAATTATAAATATTTTTTTTGAGCTTGGTGCTTTTGAGTTACTTAATAAATGTGCTGAATACAGTTGGGTCTATGTTTTGAACTTGACTGCATATTCAGGGAAGAAGACCTGTAACCTACTCTAACAGCTAACTCAGTGGTTTTCAACCTTTTTTTAAACTCAAGGCACCCCTCACTAGTCTCCGGGCATCCTTCAGAAAATGCTAGCTTTTAGTTTTTACTCCTTTTTTTTACTACAGAAAAATAGTACAACAATACTTCTTTACCAAAAAAAACTCAGAAAGACCACAACACGTCAGAATCTTTTTAACACTAAGTTCCAATTTGAAATCTCTAGGCTTATCTCCTGAATTGCTTTTACACCTAGCAACGCTAACATTGTACACTGTACAGTACCCTTGAAGCGATTTCAAGGCATCCCAGGATGCCACAGCACCCTTAAAGAGGATCACTAAGATAACTGGACTGTGTAATTTACCTAGAGGTTGGTTTAGGAAGCTAGACCTATAACCGTGGCAGTGCACTCAAGAGGGGCCTAAGGCACCTTCTAGCCCTGGCAGACACATTTTCAATAAGTTTAAGGCAAATTCAGTCTTTATGGTGAAAAAGATGAAAAAGATAAAAAAGAATGTGTTCAATATAAACATTAGGGGGGCAGGGGGCCGGACTCGAAGATCTCCCGAGGTCCCTTCCAGCCCTGATGTCTATGAAATGTCTATGAAATTAATATGCCACAAAGTATCACCTATCTGTTAAACTCAATTTTAAAAATTTCAGTAAAACTTTACAATTCCTTTTGTACACATTTGTATGCAAAAGGATATGAAAACCAGTTCTTTAACTTTTTTGAGCCTCTTAAATTTAATTGACAAACTATTGGATCCTGTTAAGTCAAACTTAAACCAGCACAACTTTTTACAGACAAAAACATAAGCCACTGGAAACAAGGGGTTTCCTCTGGGAATTCGGACATAATCTTCATGGTTATCCATTTATATCTAACCACAATGTGTCGACTGTTGCACTTAAACTTATTCTGGTCCCATTACGATTATTTCATCAACAAGGACTGGGCCTATTGTGTATGTCTTATTTTGCAATCACCCCATTAAAAGCCTTCAGTATGAATAAAACTATTTTCCCAACATTATATAATTATTAGGTTTTGGGGGGGAGGGGTTGGTTGTTTTATTACAGAAGTAGAATATTAACAGTTATATGGGAAAAAATATGGTGAAATCTTGGTCCTGGTGCCAATGACTTCAGATGGATAAGGGTTCCAGTCTTGCTAATTGAACTTAAGTATGTTTCCAGTAGATCACGCTCCTATCATTACATTTTAATACTGTCTTACACTGAGTATATATTCCTATCCTACTAGCATTTTACTGCAATTTTGATAAGTTTTCATTGTCAACGAAGATAGTACTTTTGGAATGGCAAATCTTTTTTTTCCTGCATTCTGTGACAACAGAGAGTCTGTATTACTCCAGTCTGAGTCAACTGCTAGGAGGGAGAAAGGAGCAAGATGCATGGAAGATGCTTATAGCACTGCACATGTCTAGGTCCCACTCAGCTCCTTATTGCTTTATGGGGAATAAAACTATCAGCTTCTTCCACTGGCTTCTGATATTTTCCGGATTGGCAGCAGAGGGTAGTAAAACTGCTATATTATTTTTATACCGTGGCTGGATGAGGTAGATGTAATGGGGAGGATACTTATGTTGGAAAGTCTTATGTCACTGTAACTTTTGGCACATACAGTATCCACTGATTTAAGAACAGAAGTAGCTGTATCCATTAAACAATATTGTCCTAATTTTTTCTGAATGTTTTCCTGAACACAGTAAAAGAAATATTTTACTGATAACAGCCTGGTGTTCATGAATACTGGGCAGTGTTTAATAAAGGCTGCAAAAACAGACATACCTCCTGTGAAATTTGGTTCCCTGTTTGTTAGAATACCACTTTTTACTTTAGCTTCACTAATTGCACATACATTTCAGCTAGTCTTTCTAACATGTAATGAGTAAAGTTTAACTGAAGTGATATCAACCATTTTAAGTTAAAAACAAGAACAATGTCTTTCCTTCTTTTGTAAACTCTTTACCAAAGAGATTTAATATTTTGTTTTTAATAAAGTTATATGTTAACAGGTGTTTCCATGGAGCAGAACATAGTTACATGTATAGTACTCAAGCTGCTGTCTCACAACCCTCTTACAACATCAGCTAAGTTGTAGATGGAAATAAATTCTTGGCAGGTGGGTGAGGGGAGCTGGAAACAACACATTTTACCTTAGCCTTTTATCTTGTGAATTTGTAATTAATTTTAATATGGCTTTAATACAAAAGTCTGCATCATGTTAAGGTTGTCTATATGGGAGTAAAAATAAGGCTGTTGCTTTGCAGAGGCAAACTATGTCTATGCTGCCACCACGTGTCCCAGCCAAGCTGTTTCCAAGCCCACCCTCCACACCTGCTCCTGCAGATGTGCTCCAAGCCTAGATACACACCAGTGAAAACATTTTAGGTCATTCCTCTACGAGCTCTCAAAACCACAGTCTCTGGAGTGCTTCAGAACAGCCACTAGGGACAACTCTGGAGCAGCTTCATTTATACTTCTGGGTTTGGAGCACATGAGTAAGAATGGGCAACTGGGTGGTGCTGAGAGACATCCACAGTATAGACATGCCCAGAGGCCCTAACTCTTTGTTCCTGTATTCCTGCAATAAGTGCAGAAATGGGGATGTATACTGCTTTAAGCCACTTAGGTGCCTACTTTGTTCAAAGGCCATTCTGAAAATGATTCAGGTCCTGGTGTAAGTTAGAGCGGCCCAATGTCAATACTCTTCCCTTTCCCCTGCCTTGCATACCCCTAAGCTGAGAGATGACAGAGGAAGCATCTTACAGATCTTTACACACCTTCCAAGAAATTCCCATACATGTGGAGTATTTCCCAGCAAGAGATCTATTGCAACATAAAAGGCAACATATCATTTGATGCGAGGAGCTTAAATGCTAAATAAAATTACAGAAGGACAGCAGGAAGGGATGCAAGAAATGGTAGAGTTGTTATTCCTGACATGTGTCTTGTTAGTTCCTCCGGTAAAGAATATTTTTACTGGTAGGTTCATATATATATATATATATATATATATATATATATATATATATATATATATTAGCACTTCTTTGATGAGGCATAGTGTTTATACATGTCATGAATGAAGCATGTCGCATGCAGCAGAACAGTAAAAGCATGGCAGACTAGCTCCCAAAGGGCCTCATCTAAGTTGACAAGGAGGCAAATAGGAAAAGGATTCTAGGCATACAGATAGGCACGTACCTGGAAATGTAGAAACAGGGACTGGGGCAGGAGCTATGAGAGATGAAAGCACAAAGATAGGGAAGGACAAAGTTTTGCAAGGCCTTCACATTTTTCATTTATGGGGTTTGAATTTAACATGCAGGCAAGAGTAGGGCACAAAAATACTTTGAAGACAGGGCATACACTATCAAGCCAAAGATTAAAGTAGGTATTTTCCAAACTGGGCAGATTGTAAAGGAGTAAGGAAAAGAAGAATGCTCAGTTCACATTTCCATTTTTCCTTCTGAAAGGTTATACTTGAAAACTTTTTCCATCTTACTTTAAATAAAAGAAAATTAAATAGTCTTTTTTCCTCAGTTTATAGACCAGCTGTTCCCACTCTCCCCCTGATTTCCTTTTCAAGCTCTTCTGGCTGACACAGCAGGAACAGCCAAAAAGAAACATCTTGAAAGTGAAATTCTACCGTGAGATTTCTTCCTAAACTTCATTTTTGACTTTATGGATTCAGCATGTCTCTTGGCTCCCATTCCTAGAGCTGTTGAAAATCCCTGAGCTGGAAGGTGCAATATGTAGCAGATTATTTTATTGGTACACCAATGGCCAGAATGTAAGAACTGAAAAGTGTTATCAGTTTATAATTTGATATAAGGAGCACAATATCAGCAATGCTTGAGGAACTACAGTAATGTTGGTGTATGCGTCCTTAAGAGGCTGGGTACACTTTGCCCCTGACCACCACAGAAAGCTTTATCTAGTTGCTGTCACTCCTGGCTGTTGCAGTGCATGTGTGTGGATGTGGGTATGTGAGATGAGAGGACATATTTACACAGAGAGGCCCTGAAAAAGCTGACACTCAAATCTGACTTCTTGCTTGCCTGCTATCATTTATAAGAAAACAATTATTTCCCCTCAAAACTAACCATACCAAGGATAGAACTAATCGGGCAAAGCATGAACATGAAGCAGGGAAACATAACCTCACAAATTCACTCAAATTATGCAAATAAATGGGGTACTCAGGGCATAAACAGCAGCAGAAAATCCTCGTCAAAATCTCAGACATGACAAATATATTTGAGTGTCGCTGAAATCAGTTTACATCCAGAATTAAGTTGCTGCAAAAAAGTCACAGGAAGCTATTCCAACTCTAGATCTTGGAAGACAGAAATTAAAATGTGAAATTTGGCAGTATTCATAATCTGACATGCCCAGAAGTCTAATAAATCCAGGAAGAGAGCCAAAATAAATTATTCACTTAAGAGTACACATGGAAATTTTTTAATCTTAAAAATATCCAAATTATGAGTAAGAGTATTTTATTTTTTAAAGTGGTGCACAAAATTATTTTTTCTAATCAATATGTACGTATTTTTTCACTTTATTTGCTCTGTGGTATGTACTGCTGCTAAACACTAATTCCTGGTCACGTGTGACTCTTTCTGGCTAGCACATATACATCTTTTAGAGTTTCTTCTTCAATGAATACCCTGAAAAACACTGTAAATGAGAACATGTCTAATGCTACATTTCTGGTTAGTTTTTTGGCAACTATGACATTATCTCATTTTAACAGCACAAAATATAAATATTAAGAACAAGTTCTAGTAATTTATTCTGAAATCTATTAAATAAATACATTTTATTTCCACCAAACTTATTTCTAAACTGTGTTATTTATGATCTCACTTAGATCTGTTTCCCCAGACTGCTTCTTCTTCAGGTGATTGAATGACTTCTTATATAAGAACATCTTATAAGTTTGCTTTTCTAGCTTTGTTCTGCAATATCTCATATGCTTGACATAAGCAGAAAGCAAAAGTTAATAACACTCACTACTATTTTAACATGTTCTAGCTAGATTAAAACTAGCGTGAAGATGTATGCTTATTAGTGCTAGAATCACTCAGTTTGTTATGCAGGCATAGCCAGACAGAGCTAATATCTTAGTTTATTGAGCAGAAGAGATGACCACCACCAGTTTGAGCCAACCACAAAGAAGACAGCAAACGAACACTGAAAAGGCAGCAGCGCCGCTCATACCCCAAAAACCTGAATTGCGTATCTAGTCAGATCCCATCAATAACTAGAACAACTAAGGCAAACGTTACAGCAGCCAAATACATTTGAAAAGGCTGACACATCTGGATCTTTTAAATTCAAATGAACTTAACCTGTGGAACTGAACAGCTTGTTTGGTTCTGATCTGATGTAGATTCCAGCCACAATGAAGTCATGCAAAGCTGTAAAACTGGGCTATTACTTTATGATTTCAAGCAAGTCCTGATCATTCTCATCTGGGAAGGAATACTAACGAGCAAAAAAATCAGGATTCACCCCTCTGCTACCACAAAGGCTTGATATTTAGAGCTAAAGGTCTCATATTCAGAGCTATAAGCTGTCCAAATTTATGCAATGTAATTCTTCAACTACATCCTTCAATTTTTCACTCCTCAGACAAATTTCTCACTGTTTTCAACGGGGTTCTGCCTAAAAGAACACACAGTATAGATGGCATAACAAGCTAACTAGTTTTAACAATAGGAACTCCGTCTTTTCCTGATTCTTCACACACAGTCAGAACCTAATTATTTTAAAGTATTAAAATTTTAAATCCTAGAATTCAATTTGGAATATCCAAAAGAAGAAATTGTGTTCACAGGCTCCATTTGACATGTGGAGATCTATTTAAAATAGTATTAGCTCATTTAGAATCTGATTGCCATGACAGAAGTAGCAGAAGCAAACTCAATATGTCAATATATGTCTTATATATAATCGGTGTTTGCTTTCAAATATTTGACTCAGCAGTCTATTTTCAGACATAAATTACAATATGTAGGTTTTCCTGGTAATGTGAAATATTGTAACGACAACATGGTAAAGTTCAGTTATTGTTCTTAGGTTTAACTCAGTGCTCACACTTTTGATTCTATACTGTGAAGTTTAACAGTAAATTTAAATTTTTCCCTCTTTACAGAGCCAAACCCTGCTTGCTTTATCTTTGCAAACAATTTCAGTGACATCATTGAAGACAAGGGTACTTGTAACTTCAAAAATGCAAGCTAAAGTCTATCCACAATCTTAGGGTATAAAAGCAGAAAAGGGAACCTTAGCAGAATTGCTACATTATGGTGACAAACAAAATGACGCCATTTGGGTGTGTCTATACAGCAAGATGAAAGTGTGATTCCTGCCTGGGCAAGAATAAAGTGTAATCTAAATAACACAGGTAACAAGGAGTTGTGAAGACATGTTGGCACAGATAACTAAATAGAGGGTCTTTGACTGGGTTGTGTGCTAGTTGCTAGCCCACACACAAAGACATGCTGCCACATCTTCACTACCATTTTGACCTGTTCCAACTAGAAAAGCTAGCATGGATATGTGCACTTACTACTGCTACAATCACACAGTTCACTCACAGATGCAGCCAAAGAGCGTTAACAGCTTAGTGTACAACTGTTCTGCTTAGTGTTCATCCACCCTAAACAAAAATCCTCACCTGCATAAGCCAACAGTAAGTAGCAAATGAGAAACCTTGTGTTATAAAAACAGAAATATTTTGTATTAAAGCAATGTAGAATCACTTTAATAAAACCAGTTAGCAACCAGTCTGTGAAGGATGAAAAATGTATCACTGAATATGCATAAGAACTACCATTGATTGTGTCAGACCATAAGTCCATCTTGCCCAGTGCCCCACTATTTGTAGTCCTACCAAGTCCCAGGACCTCCTAATCAACCTCCTCCTGGCCCCAGCCAAGCTAGAGATCTATCTGACCAGAAAGAGGCTCTGCCTGTGTGGGGGATGACTCCCGGAAACTGTGAGTTTTCCTGTCCATTTACATCCCTGGGCAGAGTTTCACTGTGCAGCATCCACTCAGACACATTTGAGTGATAGTGGGTGCTGTCTGGTGTGCTCTGCTCCATGCCCGCTTTGGAGCACTCATTTTAACCTCTGAGCTTCACTCCCTTCCCTGTTATCTTTTATCTTGTTCTCTGAATTCAGCTGACATGTACTCAATGGCCCCCTCTAATAAGGGAACAGTCTAACCCTTGTTCTGAGGGCATCAAGCCCATGTTAACTTCATGCATCAAACAGGCCTGTGTCACACAGCAGCAGAGAGTGGCTGCTGAAAGCGAGAGAGAAGTGAGTATGACCAGGGTTCCTCTTTCACTTGCAGCCTCCAGCATTTAAGCTCTGGGCAGTTCTGATTCGGAGGCAGTGCCTGGCTCCCATTCAGTGTTGCCCCATTTCTGAGCTGCTGCGGGCAAAGGGAAGGTATCACACACTCCCTCTGCTCCTTGCATGCAAAGAGGGGATGCAATCCCAGCAAGAATGAGTGTGCTCCGTGCTGCAATGGGTCAGCACATAGTACTTTACCCAAGGGGGCTGTGGGATCTCCATCCTTGGAGGTTGTTAAGACCCGGGTAGACAAAGCTTTGGCTGGGACAATCTAGGTTGAGGTGGTCCTGCTTTGAGCAGGAGGGTAGACTAGACGCCCTCCTGGGGTACCCTCCAACCCTCATTTTCTAGGAGTCAATGCCTGGCCTTCAGGCAGACGCCCAGCCTCGGAGTCACCACCGAGGTGCCAGCCAGGCTTTACCCCAAAACCTACTGGAAACCAAGCGGCTGGGGGCACACCCGCTTCCAAAACCGGAAGAGCAGTGCGCTGCCTGCTGCACGCTCACCTCCACATCAGGGTGCCTCTCGGGGTGCCACGAACCCAGCTGGCAGCCCCTCCCGTCAAGCCACCCTTTTGCCCCCGCCTCCCCCCCGTGCCTGGGGGGCAGCAACACCCATTCGTGGGGTGGGCTAAAAGCCTGTGTGATGTCCCCCAGCCACGTGGCGGGCAGGGGCAGCTGGATCCCGTGGAGGGGGGCAGGCTCTCCCTGTCCCGCGAGCACCGCTGGGCGCCCTCTGCCCGGGCACAGCTGCTCGGCAGCGTCCCAGATGTGTCCAGAGGCTCCGCCGCCCCGTCTGCTTGCCCCCAGATCCGCACGGCAGAGGAGGCTGGAGGGCTAAACCCAGCCAGTCCCGTCCCCGTCCCGGCACTCACCTGCGGGCAGCGCAGCCCCTGCCCGAGCCCGGCTCCAGCTGTTGTGCTCTGCCCGGCGCGGCTGGCGCGGCTGGAGGAGGCGGCGCGGGGAGGGGACAGGGGACGGGGCATTAGGCGGCCCCGGAGACTCCTCGCAGGTGGCTGCCGGCTGCTTCCCCGCCCCGGCTGCAGCCACCTCCTCCCTCCCTCCCTCCCTCCCTCCCTCCTCCCGCCGGGCGGCGCCTGCCGCCTTTGCCCCGCGGCTGTTCTTGTCCCTTCAAGCAGGGAGGCCACCTCTGGTGCCCGGCGCTCTCTTGCCTTGAAAGCCTCCTCAGGGGAGCCTGGGAAGCAACTCGGCTCCCTCCCCCACCCCTCACCCCTCACCCCTGGGGTATGGCACCCCACCCCTGCCTAAAGTGGGAGTAGGGTCCCCACCCCTCCAGGACTGCCCTGGAGTCTCCGGGAATTAGATATAAATCTCCAGGAGATTGCTGAGGGTCACCTGGGGGAAAAAATGGTAGGGCATTCATTAAAATCAATATGAAATGTTGAATCTGAGTTATACAGTCGTCCAGCGGGTTTTTTAAAATGCAAGAGTCATGTGCATTTGCCTTTGTGAGGGGAAGTCTTCAGTCAAGTCTTAGGGGCTTTGCATCTCCATGCTGGGGGGTGCCAAGACAGGGGGCAGGGCTATGGCAGGGGAGGACATCCTGGGAAATGAAATGGGGCTGAGGGGTGACACATTGTCCAGGCTGGCTTCAGTTTCCTGAGGATCTGGTCCTTCCAGTAAGGCACCCTAGTCCTAGGAATAGCATTGACTGGATTCCCAGCATGTCAGAGCAGGCTCTCTGCACATCTATATGCTCATTAAGGCTGTAATTCTGAATAGCATAGTCTATGCAGGGCTTTGATGCAAACACTGGTAGGTTCAGAAGTAATAATGCATCCTCCTCTTGTTCACTCTCCTAAAATCTCAGGGATGTGAATGGAGTTAAAATAAAACACATTTTGACATGGCTACAACCAACACCCCTGAAATTTTGACAAGGAAGCATTTTATATGGCTTGGGTTTATATAGTGACTCCTCACTTGGTGACTGATAGGGTTTGTTGTGGGTGTTTTCCACTCTGCCTGATGCAGAAAAATAAAGAAAACCTAGGACCAGAAATTCCCTAATGGCTCATTCTCCTTGAGGTTGTTAAACAAAAAACAAAAAAAAATTTAGGGTCAGTAGAGCTTTGATGACTCAGTTAAAAATGGTTGGATAGTCAATAAATATAAATTGTATATTTCTCTCTGCATCCTTACATATAAACCACAGGAGACACAGCACACTAAAGAATATTGTTATATGTTGAATTAATAAACAAACTCAAATTTGAGATGTTCATTAACCTCAGTTGTATACTGGGTTATAGTATAAACCTAATATAAATCTTATAATACATTAGTATTCATATTAATGAAAATTCCTGGATAGAGAGTCACCACAAATCAGCATTTTTTCTATTGCAAAGAAAGGTAAACGTATTGGAAAATTTGATCCATAAATAATATTTAACTGAATTGGTAGACTGATTCTACAAAAGTATCCAAACTACACTCATATTGAATCTGTCAACATTATGAAATAAATGGCTAAGGTTCATATGAAAATGAAAACTAAATGAAAAATAGACAAAAGTATTAAGGAAGCAAGACCAACTTGTTAAAACAGTATTTTCATAATTTTATGGTATTACGGTGTCTTTGTATAGTTCTGTAGTTAGCTGAAGGGATAAAGAGGATGGTCTCTTTAATGAGCATGACTAGTGATCAAAAAGTATGTAACGTGATTTACTACCATCAAACAGGGCCTTCTAATTAGAAAGGGTGCTGTCAGACAGAGGCAGATGGTATCCTTACACAGAGGCAGTAAGAGTGCTATCAGCATCCAGAGACAGGGTAGGGTGGGGATTATGCTAACCACTGGAGAGTGGAAGAGGAGCAGAGTCTTAGGCTAGAAATAGACATTGCCAAGTGAAGCAAATCAGCTGTCCAGCATGTCTTTCCCAATTTGAGACCCTCCATTTCCCCAGACTGTGAGATTTGGTAAACTCTGGCTGTGCAGAGCCCAAACTGTTAAGACTTTAAATTTAACACCAAGAGTCTTGGATTTTTATGAACTGTCCAGGCAACATGATATTCCAGCCAATGTTCAGAGACAGAGAAATAACTAAACACCCTGGCATAGGTTGCTAACCAGGAATTATTTTAAGTTTAAAAGTTAAAAAAAAAATCTAAGACTCTGGGAGGATAGGAGGAGAAGAGGAGAGGGGATGGAATTATTGTACAGGCAGTGGGAGAGGAGGTCTGGTGTGTACTGTGAAGTTGACTAGAAACTGGCTAGAAATTTAGCTTCCAAAGAAGCAAAGAAGCTCTGTTGCTTCACTGGGTATCTGCCTATAGCAAGCTAGTTTTTGCATGCAATAAACAGAGAATTTGGCAGAAAGAATGGGAACCCCACAGAAGTTTACCTGGAATGTGGAGATGTGGGAAGGAAAATATGGGATAGGCAAACTCCCAAACTACTTCATCTCCCTAGAAGATAGAGGGGCACAGGAAAGAAATTTTGGAGGCCACATTGAGACTGTGGAAAAATGCCAAGTTAACACATATTTATCATTGTGCTTTTGTGCAGTTGTGGTTCTGTGTCCAAAGCTAAGGAAAAGTGTTTGGGAAAGAACAGCCTGATTCACCGAGTAGTAGAAATATTGGGGATAAACATGGTTAGGAAAAGGTTGCAGTGTTCCAGTGTTAAGCTACAGCATCTCTTCTTTAGTATGACCTAGCCAAAAAAAGAAATGAATGTAAGCATTCTGCTCCACAGGCATCTTGGTATTATTCTATGATGGGTCTCTGCTAAAAATAATACTTTCTATAGAAATAGTTTTAGAGAAGGATCAGGGTTTTTTGTGTTGCTATACAATGGGTTTCCTGGAAGGAAAGAGAAGGATCTTTATTTCACAAACCTCCACTAGCCTCTACTTACTCATGACTTCATCCAGATTAATAACAGCATCCATTTCCATCCTTCTGTACTCTAGCCAATGGAATATTCTGAATTCCCTGGGCAGTAAGAGGGGTAAACTAGCACGTGCAGCTTGGAGGGAGCATGTGGGAGATCACACACCCTGCCCCTCCCAGCTGCCTCTACTCCCACTTACCATCTGCTTCAGCTCCAGTCCCTCAAGCCCCAACCTGGAGAAGCCAGAAGTTGCTGCCGCTTCTCCCTGGCCAGGCTGGGCTGGGGCTGCTGCTTACTGCTTTGGAGCCAGAGTTGCAGTAGAAGGTAAGTGGGGGCAGAGAATAGGGGGCCTGGCACAGGTGGCAGGGGTCAGGTACAGGTGCCAGGGGGCAGCTTGCAGTGGGAAACAGGAGGCAGAGATGCAGGGAGTGAAGGGGCAGTCACAGGCAAAGGTGGCAGGCAGGTGGCAGGGCGAGTTCATGGCAGTGGGGCACATGGTAGGAAGCAGGCACTGGGGAGTGCAGGTGGCAGTGGGGACAGGCAATAGCGGGGACAGGTATAGCAGGGGCAAGGGGCAGGGGTTTGACACCTTGCCCTTCACCACTGCTTCCCCTTCCACAGCAGTAGGCGGGGAGAAAAATTTAAGATAACCTTCCACTAATTAGATTCTATACATGGAAAATTATAACACATTTATAATTTTCCATCTATAGAATCTAATTATTGGGGGGTCATCTTAAATTTGAAGTTATCTTGGATCTAGGTAAATATGGTAGTACTTACAGCTTTCTTTTCACTCCCCACACCAGGCCTGTCTATGTGAACAAAGCCTTCTCTCTCCCCACTTACGATCTGAATGATCAAGAAGACTGGATCCACCCTAAATCCCAGTTGTTTCTTCTTGTTCAGAGAACCTCAGAAAGACTTCACCACACCCCAGAACACTGGCCTGTTTTGAAAGTGTACAACATCCGGGGACTGGCCAAACTTAAAGAAGATGGAGAACAAAGTTGCACAGGTAATAATATTAACTGATAAAGTTTCAGTGCTGACCTCATGAGGGAAGTAGGGGAAGTCAGTTAAAGCTTTGATGGGCTTCCAGTGGTCCTACTAGCCTACTAGCCCTGTTTACAGAGTTGAATAGAATAATGCCTGGCCACATCTTATATTTTACTTCACCTCCATAAAGTATTAAGTCTAGATGGGTACACCTGCATCTACTTACTATCAGACTTAAAAGATGACTATCTTGCTCATTACTAATGCACAGCACATGCCCAGCAGGTAGAAATGGGTAGAGAAAAAAGGAGAGAAAGGAAATTTAAACTGAGAAGTAAAACAGAAGGAAGAGAGCAGAAAAAGGCCTGGGAAGGGAGTATGATGCATCAGGAGTTGAAAGCAAAACAAAGCATAGTGAAAGACAAGGGCAACTGAAAAGAGGTTGTCCTGCTCTTTCCCGCAAGCTGTGCTGCCAAGCCCTTAATCATGCCTCATAATAGCAGTCAAGGTTGGGTGAAAGGCCCACAGTGAAGGGAGGAGCTGAAGGGGTAGGCTCTATCTTGGCCAAAAGCCAGAATTTCTGCTCAGCACAGAGTTCTGAAATTTTTACAATAAATTGTTTAAGTTAGAATGAAACATAGAATTTTCTAAATTTCCTATGGAAGGCAAAATAGAGAAAACATTTTAAAATTAAATACATTATTCCGTGTTTAAAATTTTTTTTTAAGTGAACTTGAGCTTGGGACCCATATCTTCAAGGTTCCCAGCTCAGTTGCGACTCCCTGGAGTTCTGGACTTCCCACTCTGTCAATTCGATATGCAGCCTGAAAGCCCTAGAAATGCATTAGCCCACCCAACAGCTGGCAATAAAATGGCCTATGCTTCACAAGTTTACTGAAATCAATACTTGTCCACAAAACATTTCAGTTCTGATAAATCAGCATTTTCCTCCAAAGTAAACCTTTTTTATAAAAATATTCCTGACCAGCTCTATTGCTATCACAAGCTCCCAAACAAGTCAGTGCAGAAAGGCCTCCAGGTGGGAAGTCTTCATGGAAATACAACACTTTTTTCTTACTTGTAAAGGGTATGTGCCTTTGAAGACTTGTCTACCCTAGACGTAACATTTGCAACACCCTAGCAAGCTCGTCATGCTTGAAAAATTCCTTGAATGCATATGTAAAATGTCTTTCAGAGGTGCACGGATGTTTACACCATCACAAAGTTTCTGTTCCTCCATCATTATGTTAGCCTACACTGTTGTGCTGCCCATATGTCATGTAGTTGCAATAATTCAGTTAGTGCAGCTAGTGAACAGAGAGCCAATCAGTGTAAATTCACATTACATACCACATAGCTCTTATCCATGGAAGTCAAGTTGGTGATTGTAAGATACATTTAACAATCTATGTAGCAAAACAGGATATACTGTGCACAAGCATGGTTAACCTCATGGTCACGAATGACAAGTATCACAGATGATGTTGTAGTTTGCACCACCCCTGTTTCACCAGTGCAGAATTACAATGATATAACTTGTGGTCAAAGGGGCTGCATTAACTTAAATTAGCATCTGTCTTTCATCTTAGAATAGTTGACCCAGATTCTAAGTTGCAGCTGAGGATTACATTTAAATTCTTCAGATCTTGGGCCAGCTATTCCTTGGCACCTTAGGTAGTCACTTACACTGGGATAAAGGGCCATTTGCCCACATAAATTAGACCAGTCTAAGGGCTGCTAATTCATGCCAGCTGCCTACAGCCCTAAGGGACCATTACAGCTGCCAGGAATAAGTGAGGCATATCCTGGCCCTACCTCCTGCATTGCTCAGAAGGTGGACAAGTCATTATGCTGGATCTGTGTCACTGTGTTGCCAGTTTAAGATAACATAGTTGCAGCACATCCACATCCTAGAGGTTATTATATTCCTCCTCAGTACTCTAAGATTTAAATGAGATTAAATAAGATTTCACTCTTGTCTTATTTGGAGTTATGGGTTTGTACCCTCACCATAGGTGGCAGAAGTGGGGGCCTAACCAGGCTCAGCCCCGACAAATGCAGGGCAGCAGGTAGGGTAGGGCAGCTCAGCTGCAGGCTGCTGCAGCGCGGGGAAGGGTGGGCACACACAGATTACCTGCCTGCGGCTGTGCTGGCTGCAGTTGTGCAGAGTAGTTTTTGTTTTCAACCTTTCTTTATGACTGCCTGGGCTTGAGGGGGAGGGGGACAGTTTGAGACCCCCATAGTGCAAGAGAGAGTGAGGTAGGGGCACGGTGGTCCCTCCTGCACTATGGGAATTGTCCCATGACCTGGCCCAGCCAGGACCCCATTCATGGTGAATGTGGCTCCACTGGGCCAAGTCGTAGGACAATCAGAACTTGGCGTGCGCTCAGGCTCCCCCCGCAGCCAAATGTTTTTTCTCCCTCTGCTTATGACCCTCACTGACAAGAGAACAGTATGTGTATATATATGTGTATGTATTTATTTAGCAACACAACACTGAGTGTGTTGTGTGGACAAGTCATGTTAATGTCAGTATACAGAGGGTAGCTGAAAGGTAGCAGCAGAACAGCAAGGGTGGACAGCAGGAAGGCTAAAAATTGGCTTCAGGTGAACAGTGAGGCACTATCTTAGCTTCACTCAAGGCACATTGACAGGGTGGTATTAAACTTTAAGCATTGATACCTGTTCAGGTAACAAAAGATGTTCACACGAGCTGTGAATCCAACACTTTTTCGCAAGCAATATATTTGTTTGGCTAAATATATAAAACCTCTGAAAACCAACCACCTGATGAATTTAAGTACTGAAGTCTAGTCATAAAGTTCCCCATAAGAATTTCCTTTCCCTCTACTTTTGGAATAAGCTCAGTATTAGGAGAAAGACATCAATAGAAGATTATCTGATTAAGGAAGTATTAAATCATTAAGGCTGGAATAAAGAGAGAAATTGTTGTGTAATTTGCAAGCAAAACCAAAATGTCTACTTAATTTATTTTTACAATCATCTAACATGTTATCTAAAATTGGGCAGTATTCAATAACATATTCACAGCTTAACCAAACAAACTTTCTTATTTAATTAGTAGTAAGTAAATGAGGACCAGGATTAAGTAAATATCTTCACTCCCAAAGTCCATTTTGAAAGCTGACCTGAGCTGAAAAGTTGGTATATTGACTCGGACAAGGCTAAGCCACCCATATAGCTCTAGGACCACATCCAGAATTGTCACTGTCACATACAAGCCAAAGGCTGAGTTCCATGAGCAGCCTTATCAAGGAAATGCAGAATACACGGGGGCGGAGACACAGGCCTGATTAAATAAATAATGAACAACTTTTCACTCCAATTAGTTTTATCACATTTTCCAGAAAACACCAAAAGGTTTATTTTGGTTTAATGAGCTAAAAATTGCTCATTTCTTCCTTTAATGTGAATCCTTGTGACACTGAGTCCTAGACCTCTGAAGAAGCAGACTGCACATTCACGCTTAGTAAGCAATATTCCCCTGAAGGGAAACAATATATGAACACAACACATCATCTTTTATGACATCTTTTATGATGTCAAACAGAATAATTTGACTTATTCTTGAGACCAAGAATCTCCAGAAAGTTGCTTCTCCTCAGCAAAAGATAACATATCCACTAGTTTGAAGAGACTGGTATACATATTATAAACTAGCATTGCTACTTTTACATATTCTGGAAGTAGAAAGGTGCTGGGTCTCTAGTACTTGCCAATATTTTTAGTATTTTATTCTCACTAATGCTTTTTTAAAATTGTAGTTACAAACACTGGGAGAAATCCTGGCTCTAATGAAGTCAACAGGAAATCATACATTAACTGCTTAGAGGCCAGGTCTTCACATCTTGTATTTTAACAACTCATTTCCTAATTGGCTTTCTGAAAAATGAACTGTGTCTCTTTTATATTTCCTAGCCAGACATGACATTACTATGATACATCATAGTTTCATAGTTTTATAGTTGGTAGGGTCAGAAGGGACCTGAGCAGATCATCAAGTCTGACCCCCTGCCATGGCAGGAAAGAGTACTGGGGTCATAGAATTGTAGAATCATAGAAGTAGAGTCGGAAGGGACCTTATAGATCTTAAAGTCTGACCCCCTGCCAAGGCAGGAGAAAAAACAGGGCTCAAATGATCCCAGCTAGGTAGGCATCAAGCCTCCTCTTAAAGACCCCCAGGGTAGGAGCCAGCACCACTTCCCTTGGAAGTTGGTTCCAGCTCCTAGCCACCCTAACTGTGAAATAGTTCTTATGGATGTCTAATCTAAACCTACTTTCCAACAACTTGTGGCTGTTATTCCTTGTTATGCCAGGGGGCGCTAGGGGAAACAAGGCCTTGGGAAACAAGGGACCTTTCTCGTCCCCCCTAGTGAGTTTATAGACGGTCACCATGTCCCCCCTCAGCCTTCTCTTGTGAAGGCTGAACAGGTTCAGGTCCCACAGTCTCTCACTCTAGGGTCTGCCCTGTAGTCCCTGGATCATGCGGGTGGCCCTCCTCTGGACCCTCTCAATGTTGTCCCCATCCCTCTTGAAGTGCGGCGCCCAGAACTGGATGCAGTACTCCAGCTGAGGCCTGACCAGTGCCGCATAGATGGGGAGTATCACCTTCCTGGATGCACAACAAGGTACGGTTGGCCTTCCTGACTGCATCCCCACACTGCTGGCCCATGTTCATTTTGGCATCAATAATGACTGCAAGATCCTTTTCTGCCTCTGCACTGACAAGAAGGGAGTTCCCCAGCCTGTAGGTATGGTGCTGGTTCTTCCTCCTCAGGTGCAGCACCTTGCACTTGTCAGTGTTGAATCCCATCCTATTCTCATCCACCCACCCCTGTAACCTGTTTAGGTCCAATTGTAGCATATTCCTTCCCTCTACCGTGCCCACATCCCCCCACATCTTAGTGCCATCAGCAAATTTGAACAGGGTGCTTTTTACCCCCTTGTCCAAGTCACTGATGAAGATTTTGAACTGTGCGGGCCCAAGGACCGAGCCCTGCAGAACCCCAGTGCCCACATCCCTCCAGGTCGAAAATGACCCATCCACCACCACTCTCTGGGTGTGGCCTTCCAGGCAGTTGGCAACCCATTTGACTATGTAGGTGTCAACACCACAGTCCCTCAATTTTTTAATGAGAACGGGGTGAGAGACAGTGTTGAAGGCCTTCTTAAAGTCCAGAAAGACTATGTCCACTGCTACTCTGCATCTAAGGATTTGGTGACCTGGTCATAGAAGGCCACCAAGTTGGTCTGACAGGACCTACCTCTAATGAACCCATCAGATTACAGCATTCATCTTTCATTTGTTACTGAAGCATTAAAATGTGGTACATCCCAGCAATAATGTACCTGCTTCAGAAACTGAAGAGAGACAAAGCAATTGTCTAATACAGAGGAGTTTTTGTGATTAATTTTTTAATTTTGGAGGTGACTACTGAATGCTAATGCCTTGAGATGTTGGGTAGTTAATATGACAGACAGGTGCTTTGCTACCTTCTGTTACAAGGCATTTTAATCTTGGCTATTCCTATTACTTCAAATTGTGAGGTGGCTTGGCCTTGTGATATGGACTAGCTCTAGCCAAGTAGAGGATAGATGAGATTGTCATGTATGAAAAGAAACCTACACATTTCAAAAATTATACCACCCATATCCTCATCCTCTTCCGAAGTACCGTATTACACTTGAAAGCTAGAGAAACCATGTTAAAAATTGCACTAAGACAATACCATTAACTTGACATCTAGTTAGTTTAAAGACAAAACTAAGTTTTCCTGACAGTTCTTGTGGTTTTACATTCTCCTAGTTTTGCTACCTCCAAGCCGTGGCATACAGGACAAAGGCAGAATCAACAGGTAGCTGGTCATGCCCCTCTGTTTTCTTAATGGGCTGATAAACACTGAGTTAGGGGTGATAAACATTCCCTGCTGGGCTGGCCATGAGTGGTGGGGAAACTTCCCTGATCAGAGCATCCTGCCAGGGCCTGGCCATGCCACTCCCCCTTCCCCGCTCAGCTCTGTGTAAGGGAAGGGAGAGCTGGTTTAGTATCTTCCCCTCCCCCCCAGCTTCTAGCCTGAGCCACTGCAGGCATGTGCCTGCATTTCTGGAATGAAAAAGGAACGTCTATCCACCTCCAAATCAGTTCAAGCTTTGCAGGTTACACTAACGTGCAAAGATTATATCAATTCAGGCTCAGGCTTTTTGAATGTCCGTCCCTAGCCCAAGAGCTCATAGTGATCTTAGAACAACACATACTTAGCACCACAATGTTCAATGAGAGCTTAATTTAAGTAACTAGGGGCTGTTTCTATTCAAAATTGTTGTCTGTCCAAAATACTGGTATCCTACAAAAGACACTTTGGAACAGACATACACATCTACCACTCTTATGCTTTTGGATTCCTCAATGAGACTATGTTGAATTAAATGTGGGAGACTAGCCTACAGAAAAAATGAATTGTTAGATTTGTCCTATTTAATTAAATAAAATTTAAATTTAAATAGAATTTTCCTATTCTGCAAACTAGCATGTATGGGTTAGGAACACAGCATTGCCAAGTGCTGGTGAAATCAATATAAAGGAGTTGTCCTAGATAAGCGGTCAATAAATAATGCACTTTTATAACTCATTATGTGATTTTACTTGTGCTGTTAGCAGACAGAGAGAAACCCCTGGAGAAAGTACTGCTTTTAAAAAATATATCATATTTCAGTTACTCAAGGAAGAGTAATGGGAGGCCCATGCTCTCTGCAACAGGTAAACAAAAGATAATACAAAAGTTATATGTAGGTGGATTATTCCTAAGTACTAAGTTGTCAAGGAAATATGCATTTCTCTGGCTTTTAGGAGAAAGCTTGTTCAAAGAGATGAATCCTACATTGTGCCCTAAAAATTGACAAATGGAAAAGTGGTTTAAAATGCAACATGGATTTATTAAAGGTAGATTGGTATCTCCCATAATATAATCAATTTTTGAAGCAAAGAAAATGCAGTAGATCTAATATATTTGAACCTAATGAAACATTCACACTACCCTGGTGTGATAGTCTTATCTAAGGGTGTTTGTACCAAAAAACTTGCAAAGAATTTTTCCAACTATTTTAGCTGGTTTAATAAAAGATATCGGATTTACCCGAAGAGCCATGTCTGCCTATGTCCTTAGACCAACACAAATACAACCTATACCCCTAATTAGTACAAGACATGTAAGGCAAGTAAAGAAGAACTAGAGGAATTGAAAACTTCAACAGGCAATGCTGAAAAAAGAAGCATTAGTCTGGTGAGAGGTTATTTAGTGAGTTGCCTCAAGGGTCTGTTTTGCGATGAATCTAATTTCCATTTATTACCTTGGCATTAAAAAGCAGGAATGTGCCAATGAAATTTGCTGATAGCTCAGATTTGGATTGTCAAAATAAATCTTTCAGGTATAAACTAAGAAATAGCAAAAGCAGACAACGACCTGGGTGTACCTGTCAATAGGAAGTTGACTATAAGCCACCAGCATGATGAAGCTGTGAAAAAGGCAGATACAATTCTCGAATGCATCAGGTGAGGTACTTCCAGTAAAGACTGCAAAATATTAATGGCATTCTGCAAGCCTTGGTGAGTCCTTATCTGGAATACCAGGTGCAATTCTGGTCACCATTGTTAAAAAAAACATGAATTCAGGCTGTAGCATGAGAAGGGCTACTGGCATAATAAGTTGGGGGAATGGAAACCTATCATATGACAGGAGACTAAAAGAGATTGGTTTGCTGAGCATAGCAAATTGAAAGCTGAGATTTGGATGTTATTGCTGTTTGAAAATCACTGTAGGGAGAGGTAAATACCAGGGATGAAAAAGAATAAGTTAAACAAGACGACACTACTGGCAGAAGAACAAACCAGGCATGATTACATTTAAAGGAAGGTTCCCAACTATCAGAAGTTCAGGGGCACACTTTCAATGGGAGGGGGACACTTTCAATGGGAGAAGCAAAGAAAAAATATATCAGTTCAAAGATACAGCATAATCATTTTACAAATAAGATCCTATTAGGTGGTGCCTGCAGTAGCAGGGGACTGTAGCTAATAATCCAAAGATCCCTTCAATTCCTGTGTTTCAGGTGCTGGTTTGGACCCCCAGTTTTCTAAAGAGCCATTTGGATGAGATAGACATTTGGGGAGGAGTTCACTGAATCTTTTTATTAGAATGAAGAAGCTACAGAAATTATTCTCTCAAGGCTTGCTGAGCTGTTCTGAAGATATCTCATCTGGGTGTTCAGAGAGATCTGAATATCTGTATATGTGCTTACTTAATTTGCAGGACAATTTATATTCTCTTGGCTTCCTTTCATTCCCCCAACCCCTCAGCACTTTGCCTGATAGGGTGAGTGGCTGTCAGTGGCTCTGAGAAAGAGAGCACAGAAAGCATATATTGTGATACTAGTGGGAAAACTTCCAGCTGGAGCCTCTAGCAACCCAGTCATATCCTACAACGTTGATCCCTCTGGGCAGTTTCACATTTATAGCCATCTCTTTTACAGCTTTTCAGTGGCATGAGAACAAACAGAGCAGCTATCAATTGCTATTGGCTTTATACTAATGTAAATCCATTGACTTTCATGAAATTACTCATTATTTATACTAGCATGATGAGAGAAGAAGCAGGACCCATGAGTTCAGCCTAGAGCAATGTTTCTCAACCTGTGGGCTGCAACCCAAAACTGGGTTGCAAGAATATATGAAACTTTAAAAATGGATCAACGAACTTTAAAAATGGATTATCCTTTAAAGGAGAAAAACATGGGCAAACCGTGGCTTTTCTCTTGCAGGCTGTCACATTCGTAGCCTGCAAGGGGCTGCTTGGGGCTCCCCTTGCCCCCACACCCATCACCTGCCCCACATACTAGGAGGCTGGGGCCTGGGGGTGGAGAGCAGGATGTCGGGAGTGAGGGTTACTGAGTCAAGACTGGCCATCAATATTTACAAATGGGTCCTAGTACAAAAACGGTTGAGAGCCACTGGCCTAGAGAACCTTCTTGTATACTTTCTGACTGGTCTGGAGGTGAGAAGAGGAGAGAAGTAGCAACAGAGTTCATTGACAGAACTGCTATAGTGTGGAAGAGCTAATGAACAAACAGGTCTAGGTTTCCACTTAATGTAGAATAGATTCAACAATTAAATGTTTTTTTCTGAATTGAGACTGGCATTTTATGTGGGTGCTGCTTGGGAAGGCTGTGTATAGCTGAAGAATTCATTGGAACATCCCAAAGATGAGCTGAGTTTTCAAATACATTTTGGTGTCCCTGAATAATAGGTGGAAGGTGATTCTACTTTGTATGAGCCATCACACTGACATGAGACACTGCTGGGTTTGTAAGGTGGCTCAGGATTGCTAGTGGTGTGTCTACTTTTTAATGGAGACAAACATCTAATTTCTAGTATTAAACTTTTTTTATCTGTGGAGAAAAGATAGTTTTCAAATATTTTGTATACTTCAATTGTTCTTTATGTAGCTGCTACTTTAATAATGTAATTTATAGTTTTAACATAATAAAACATTTTCTCTGATTCTAAAAGATCAGTTTGGCCAGGTGAATCACAGGAGTTCTAATAAACCAAAACGTTGCACACTAGTTCCCATCTAAACAATGCCTTATGTAAGACATCATGATAAAATGACACTTTAAAGCTATCTAAAAATGGATCCAGCTGAATAATACATTATGAAAATCTACTTCTGAAGTCTCTGTTTCTGCCCATATCAATTAATTTGCAGCACTAAATACATGTTGGCCTATCTCCTGCAATGTTATTAGGCAGCACAAAATATATGCCGCTTGAGATAAATAAAGAAAATGATCAAACCTCAAGAGCCAGTAATGTTTTAATTTTTCCCCACATGTCTATCATCAAAAATACCTTGCAACGTCTTTGAAAAGTTCTCTACTTTTCATGAAACTTTCTTTTATAAAAGTATTTCTTTTTCCAGAAGAAATGACTCAACGTAATAAAACATGTTTATATTATTGAAGCCATTATATTTTGTCATGGAAAGACTTTTTTATTTTAAGAATTACAGCCCCTAAGGAAATCTTAAGCACTGGATCTTCCGGCAATGCCTTTTGGCTTCAGTTTTCCTCTTTCATCTCATTAGTACTGAAACTGTTTTTGAAACTTTCTGTGTGCTGCTCTCCAGGCCAGATGCTTACCTGGTGTAAATGGGGCAGCACTACCAACTTCAGCAGTCAGAGGTCTCCCCAAGCCATCAGACCACAGGACCAGCATAGTTAAGAAATTATACATGTTTGTGATAAACAGCACACACAAAAATAATGTGGCTGGCATCACATTTAGCTGCTTTTGACTCTTCAGTCCAAATGACCAGGGAGTCCTTTATAGCTTAATCAGCTGGGAAGAGCCCAGAGTGAGGCTCAAATGCATGCTTCTAGACTGTTGGTGCTCTCAACCCATCGGGCCTCAGGATGGACGAATGGTACAGGGCCAGTCCGTGGGCGGTCTATGGGCTGCCTTCAGCTCCGGAATGGCAGGTGGGCACAATCAGTGGTTGCAGTCTGACATGCTGGCCCATCCCCGTGCACATAGATCCAGCCTCATTCTGGCACGGCCCTGTGTGTCCAAATCCAGCTGGGAAGTTACTGGGTGTGCCTACCTGATTGCACATTAGTACAATCTAGCGTGTAGAGGTACATCATCCAGCCTGCAGTGCAGGGCTCCCCACAGATCTGGAAATTTGGCAGCAGAGGAAAGGCAGTTAATGCTACCACTCCCCCACTGCCAAATTTACAGACCTATGAGGAAGACCCATGGATTGGATGACAGTCTTGCAGGCCAGGTCTGGTTGAACACCACTGCTCAAAACCCACAACAAAGTACTTTAACCATTCTGCTCTGCATACTGCTGTCAATGGAGCAGCACCCATTAATCATTAACTCTGAATCCAAACCTCTGATTCCAGGCTTTTGTTAATCCTACAGATACTTTCTGCTACTGAAGTCTTGCACCCTTGATTGTATTACTCTTGTGTGCTATTTTTTCACTATTCTCAAAACACCCAATACTACCACTGCTTTTCTTCTTTCTCCATTCCTGTTTTGCTGTTCTGCTGAGCAGCAACAATTTGATTGGGTAGGTGTAGAAAGACTATGATTTCTGATGTGCATTTACTCCCTAGGTGTGAAGAAACAATGGTTAAATAAAATATGCCTGAGCCTTCAGACAGATGCACTGATATGCTCATACAATAACCACAGTACTCATTCAAGTTAACTGGGCCCTTTCACTGCGTGTAAGGCACCACATTAGTGAGCCCATTTGCAGGATAAAGGTTCCCTGCTTGTCTTGCCGTGTCTTTCTATTCTTGGCAATATCCTTCTCATAGGACAAGGAATAGTTTATGCCTAGCCTTACACAATAAGAAACATCATCACACTGTGATTTTCCATGCACAAAGAGGACCCATAAACTTTAAATCTAAAATACCTTTGTTTTAGAAGAAAGGGGAAAGGTAGAAGAAATAATAAAAAGGAAAACCTTCATGAGAGAACATGTATTAGAATGCAGCGGCACTGTGAACAAATAATTTCTGTCTCTGTATGCAAAAATCTTAGGAATATAGAGAGATAGAGATGTACAGAGAAAGCTCATTACATAAATGCATGAGCATAGTTACTTATTACTGAAAATCTTGTTTAAAATGGCTGGATCTATTTCAATTTCTGAGTTTTTCATACTGACTTCCAGCAGTCTCTTGTAATTTTGAGCATAACTTCTGCATTGCTGTTTGTATTTTGCAATCACAAATTTATAAGGAACTGTGTGTTGAAGAAATATCCATAGTACAACTCTGATACATCCTGTCAGACTAAAAGTGTTTTTACAACCTGTGTTCTGAACATTGTTTCAAAGCTGTTCTGTCACAGGACATTGCCTTTTACAACAGTAGCACAAGTAGCAAAGAGCTTATTTTTCGACTAACATCACATGAGAAGAGGGCATTAAATACACTGCAAACAATCTCTGGCTGGCTGTGACTGGCTTGTGAAAAAGAAAGAATTCCTTTTGCCTTCCTTGATAAAGCTGCTACCTTTGAGCCAAAATGGGGTCATTTTTAGACTTTTAGCTCCACCAGCGTAAGGCATGCATGCCCAGCAAAGCTGGGCCATTTTTTATTTTGCCAGTTAACCATTTTTTTTTCTAGTGAAAATAGCACAATACAACTCATGGGCAAAATTTTGAATTTGCTCAAAGAAAATATTAATAGTGAAATTTGTCACCTTCCCTGTAAGACAAAAAGTCATTTTTGTGACTGCTTAGAGATAAGAACATGAGAACATTATGTGTTTACTTGTTCTATTTCTTTATGTGAATTTGCAGATATATTGTGGGTTTCTTTTCTGCTTTTTTTTCCTTGGATTTTTTTTCCCCACATGGGTCTCATGAACAGTTACTTGCCCCACTCAGAGTCCTATTCTCCTACCCTTATTCAAAGTAAGCAACATCTTACTGGGGATATACTCCCTGTGCCACAGATTTTCATACCCTCTTAGGATAATGTGGTAAGGATTATGTGGTTATATATACTACAGGAGCTGATGACGGCAATATCAACATTTTAAAAAACAGTGGCAAACGCACAATACATTGCATTCCCAACAGGCATCCAGGGACCACTCAGTAAGTGGAAGTAAGTTTGTAAGTAGCAGACAGGGAACCTCAGTGATGTACTGCAGGTTGAAGTGTACACAATTTGTTTGTCTGTTTAGCAGCATCCTTGCAACCTTCTTTCTCCTTCAGAAAATTCTCCCCAAAGTGACGGAGCTTTGGACCTTAAGTTTTGTCTCTGTACTTAGATATGCATTGTGGGCTAGTGAAATGAGAAATGGCCTTTCTCCTCAAGGAAGTTTTACAAGGCCACTTGAAGAAAGAGATTCATTTTTCTTTGCAGGACTGCAAGTGGAAAAATGAAAATTATCTTGTTTGCTGTAGCTCTGCAAAAATTCACACAGCTTTACCCTAGCTTTCTTTTGGTTATTTTTTTTGGGGGGGGCGGTCTGCAACCTCTGGCACATGGCCAAAGACACAGTGCACAGGCTGGTGCACGGAATAGGACCTTTGGAGTGCTTGGGCGGCTCAGGTCCTCAACCCCCATGTAACAGGGGGCCTTCCTGGGGCCACTTTCCCAGTGGTCCACCCACATGTTTCTGGGCTAACCGCCCGCCTTCTCACCCATCATACCTTGTTGGTAATTATTTACTTGATCTTAATAAAGTGGGAAGCTGCCCTTTTCCTGCCCCAAATGCCAGGGGGCATTATCTGTGGCTCCATTCCTCCCTTACACCACAGCCCAAACCTCGCAGATGGTATCCATAGTTCTCACAATCACCTGCCCCTTGCTGGGCCCCAGAATCCTACTGCTTGAACCCTGCCTGGATTCCTCTCCTCAAGCACCGGGACAGCATAGCTCCCTGAACTGCTTTCCCCTTATGGGTGTGGTTCCCTTGGACCTTTGGCTACTAGCCCTGGCCCCCCTCCAGGCCAGTCAGAACCCTAGGCGTGCAGCTCTTGAGCGTTCCTCACGGTGGGCCTCTGGCTCTTCAACCCTTCCAGTTCTGGCCCCAGCATTGAGCAGTCAGGGGAGGTACGGACAGGTGTAAGTCTATGGACCCACTCTCACTTTGGGGTCCACCTTCCAGACCCTACAAAAGGGTCTCCCACCCGGTTGTGGGGGCTAGGGGTTAAGGCTCTCCAGCCTGCCTTTCACTGGGGTGGTAACTGGCCTGGCATTTCCTGGGGGCTCCTGAACCAGTGGGAGCCCCACCAGGCCACCCACTCCTGGCAGGGTGCAGTTTTAGGTCATACCCAGGACTAGGAGCCTCCTGAACATCCCCTACAGCTCCTCCCTTACCTCCAGATGATACCAGCAGTCCTCTGTCCTCCCAGCAGCAAAATGCCCTGTTTATAGGGCAGACCTGAAATCTAAAATGGCTGCCCTCATCAGGCACCTGGCAACTGCTGTCTCAGGCCCTTAAAGTGGCAGGCACAAACAGTGCCCTGCCACACCCCAAAACGAGGCTGGGAGCTTGGTGCAGGGGGTGCTGCATGGAGGGTCCAGGAGCGGACTGAGCCTGGTGCTGCACAAGGCAGCCCAGGACTCTGACCCATAGCAAAAGGTTGAGTTCAGAGAGCCAGACGGTGATCGGGCTACTGAGCCAGCCGACAGGGCCAAGCCAGAGGCCCCAGAAGCCCTGCATAGCAGGGGTCCTGTTCCAGGGGACAGCCACCCCTGCACCAAAAATTCACTGCAGGTGAGAAAGCAGCCTGGTGCAGAGGATGAGGACCACCCTCCAGGCCTGGGAGCCGTGAGTTGCAGGGAAAAGAGGATTCCCACAGGGAAGGGGAGTCTCTCCCCTTCCCCCCCCAGTTAGTTAAGGGCTCCTAAAAGGGGAGGTCCCACTAAGAGGGCCCCCCTAAAGTTACCAGCTTCTTTGTAGGGCTTGGGAAAAGCTCAAGGGCATTGGGGTATCCCCTTGTGATTGTTTATCTTTGAGGTTTATCTGTTTCAGATCAGATACTTACCAATGACTTACCTGTATCTGGAGCACTGGTATAAGGTTTTATGTCATTTACCCAGAGGGTATTGTTTATGTTACTGGTTTAAACATCTTATAAATATATATATACATTGTACATATATTTATATCCATGTTCCTTTCCCTTGTGATAAGTTAATGTAAAAAATTTGTATATAGTTAAGTCCCCTAACTGTCCTGGCCTGGTTCTATAGGGATGGAGAGAAACTGAACGGTCTGCAGTTCTCACCCCACAGCACACTTGCCAGCTAACAATCCCCTTCAGCTGGAGAAGGGGAGTATATACCCAAGTTACCTGAGCTACAATTGAAAGGATTGCATAATAACTCAAGAATAAAGTCTTACTCTTTTATATTGTCTGTGGGTATCTGGGGAGGGTGTGTGTATAGTGGGGTGTGGGAGTGTATGGGGGTTATGAGTTGGTGTGGCTGTGTGGGGGTATAAGGTATGCTGGCGTATGTGTATATATGGGGGTTGTGGGGGCAGGGTGTGGGTGTGTGAGGTTTAAGGGGTGTGAGGAAGGGTGGGGGGGGTGAGGGGACCCCCTCCACACTCCCCCACATAGTGCGCAGCCCCTGCTGCTGGCAGCAGCAGCAGGTGGGAGGGGTTCAGGGACCTTGGGCCTGGCACAGGCGCTGACACCCAATGGGGCACAGCTCTGGCTAGCACTGCACAGGGGTCAAGAAGCAAAGCCTGCCTGGCTGCCTCTATCATGGGGACTCTGTGCTGCACACCTGCAGCTCCCACACAGTGGCCCGGAAATGTGTTTGTTTCAAAATAATACTTATTGAATTAATGTTTGCTTCTTAAAAGTATTAATTCAGCAAGTGTGCAGCTTTACAGTTTCTCATATTAGAAGCATTAATATTAATATTTTAAATTTAGAATCCTGTTTGAAACGTTTTGAATCCTAGAACTTGTTTTACTGAGAGGAGGACACTGGGGGCACTGGGATACCTGTTTCAAAAAACTGACACAGGATATTTTTTAAATAACTTATTTTTAAGATGCGGATCAGAATTAGACTCTTACATGAGGAGAATAGTGAAATTCTTCTTACAAAACTAAGCCAATATTTTCACAAACCCAGATAAAATGTCACCATTTAAAAAAACAAACCCTTGTTATTTATATGAGAGAAGTTTCCTGTGCAAACCAGTTGAATTTGACCAACAAATATTACCTTCATTTTTTGCTGAAAATTGCTTTTCTTTTCATAAAACCAGTGAGAATATGTGCCACTCCATTTATTCTATAGACTACAGTTCTCTAGTTTAATCATTCTTTTAAGTTTTCTAGGGTTTGTGGTTTTGTTTGTATGGATTTGGCTTCTAGAGTTTGATTTAAGAATACCATTCTAGTTTAAAAGACATTAAAGAGCCATTGAAGTTGAAAGGGACCTTGAATATAGCAAATGGATTAAAGACAGCACAGAAAATTTTGGTGCTGGTAACTTTTCTAATCCCCATAGCAGATGTTTCAGCTTCTCTCTTTGTGCTATTGTTATGTGATTAGAGGGACCAAAAGACATTTTCAAGTTTAAGACCTCCTGAATAATTAGAGTTTATTTTCACAATTGATAATTGGAAATTCAACAAGGGTGAAAGCTCCAGGCTTAAGATTTAGTATGCTTAGCAACCGGAACTTACTTCCTGGATGTTTCTTCCAGTTTGCATTCTGACATCCTAATTTTTAACCTTTAATTATCCTGAGTAAAGAAACATCAATGAAAACTTATGTATATACAATTTCAAAGTAGCAGGTAATCAAATAATAAGGCAGCTTAATACTCCTGTCTCTTTTAACATACTGTAACATGTCAGGCCCTGAGGGCAGCTGTATTGTATATGTGCCCTGTCCCACCCCCACAGTGGTTGTTTGGAGCCTGCCCTGCTCACCCACTCTGACCTATTCAGCCCAACCTGCTGTCTCGCCTGCAATGCCTTGATGTTAAAGTTAAATGGGGAGGCTACCCTCAGAGGTTAGTGAGCTCCTGGTGTTTATCCAGCCCTGCTTCTCCTTGGGTTCAACTTGGCCTGCTCAGTTCAGAGTCCTAAACCCACTACACAGTTTCTCCATCACCTGGGTACTGACTCAGATGGGATCCCCACCTTCCCCTTCCCACAATGCAACACTTGGCTCTTCAGGCCTTAAACCTTTGTCTGGGCTTTGGTCTTCTGGCCTTGCATTGCCCCTCTCAGGTTCTATGCACCCTCAGCCCTTGGTCTCATCCTTCTCCAGCTTTAGCCTCCTCGACCCTGGGTCTTGCTTCTCTAGGGCTTTGGGCATGCTTATACAAAGGTAAAATATATCAGATAAATAAGTTCCTAAGAACAATTCACTTCTGTCAACCATTCACTCAGTGTTACCTCTCACTAAAACCATTCACTCCCGGGTGAGGGAGATTCCTTTCCTTGCATTGAAGCTGACCTCGTGAAGGAACACCTTGACAGGCTGGATACCTTCAAGTCAGCTGGCCCTGACAGTTTACACCCATGAGTATTCAAGGAGCCAGCAAGCATCATAGCTCAGTCCCGGGCACGGATCTTTGAGAACTCCTGGCACTCAGGTGAAGTGCCTGAAGATTGAAAGAAGGCCAATGGTGTGCCTATCTTCAAGAAAGGGAGGAAAGTAAATCCAGCAAACTACAGGCCCATCAGCCTGACTTCTATCCCGGGGAAGCTCTTAGAAAAGATTATCAAAGAGGCCCTTCTTAACTGACTGGCCGATGGCAACATCCTGAGGGATAGCCAGCACAGGTTTGTTGTGGGTAGGTCTTGCTTGACCAATCTTATTTCCTTTTATGACCAGGTGACCTATCACCTGGACAAGGGAGAAGAGATTGATGTCATATATCTTGACTTTAAAAAAGCCTTCAATCTGGTATCCCATGATCACCTCTTGGCAAAACTTGCTAACTGTGGCCTCGGCCTCACCATGATCCACTGGCTGGGGAATTGGCTCCTTGGTAGGACCCAGAGGCTTGTGGTTGATGGAAGTCAATCATTGTGGTGTGCTGTAACCAGTGGGGTCCCTCAAGGCTCTATCCTTGGGCCTATACTATTTAACATCTTCATTAATGATGTGGACATTGGTGTCAGAAGTGGACTGACCAAGTTCGCCGACGACACCAAACTCTGGGGTAAAGTACCCACACCTGAGGACAGGAGGGTGATCCAGGCAGACCTTGACAGGCTCAGGAAATGGGCGGATGAGAATCTGATGGTGTTTAACACCAAAAAAATGCAAGGTTTTCCACCTTGGGAAGAAAAACCTGCAGCATGCTTATAGGCTAGGCAGCGCTACGCTGGCTAGTACTATGGATGAAAGGGACCTGGGGGGTCATCACTGACCACGACATGAGCCATCAATGTGATGCTACAGCTAGTAAAGTGAGCAAAACCCTGGCTTGCATCCATAGATGCTTCTCAAGCAAATCCCAGGATGTCATTCTCCCCTTGTAATTGGCCTTGATGAGGCCACAGCTTGAGTACTGTGTCCAGTTTTGGGCTCCACAATTCAAAAAGGATGTGGAGAAGCTTGAGACAGTGCAGAGGAGAGCCACACATGTGATAACAGGTCAGGAAAACAGAGCTTATGATGAGAAGCTGAGAGCCATGGGACTCTTCAGCCTAGAAAAGCGCAGGCTTAGGGGTGATCTGGTGGCCACCTGTAACTTTATCAGGGGTGCTCACCAGGATCTGGGGGAATGATTGTTCACCAGAGCACCCCAAGGGATGACAAGGTTGAACAGTCACAAACTCCTCCATGACTGTTTCAGGCCGGATATAAGGAAGAAATTCTTTACTGCCTGAGCCCCCAAGGTTTGGAATAGACTGCTGCCAGAGGTGGTTCAACCACCTACTTTGAACATCTTCAAGAGACACTGGATGTTTATCTTGCTGGGATCCTATGATCTGTGCTGATTTGGGGCTGGATTCAATGATCTTCTGAGGTCCTGTCCAGACCTAGTATCTAGTGTCTACATGTGCACCTGCCTGGAGCAAATTGAGCCTAATAGGAGCAGCCCAGTCCAGGGCTGCTCCTGCCCTGTTCTCCAGGTCGAGATCTCCACGTGGCTGGCAGGCAGCATCCCACGAAGACAGGACAGCTCTCCCCACCCTCTGTGGCACCCTGTTGCTTAGTGTCTATACAGTGTTTATATGTGCTGTATGGCACATTAGTTAATGCACCATTTTTCTAGTACCTGTCTATACGGGTACCAGAAAAACAGCGCATTAGAATAATATACTCCACAGTAATTGCTGTGCACATGTAGATGGTGACACTTCACTGCGCACTAGATCAGTCTAATGCCTAGGAAAGCATCTTGTGTAGCTGCACCCTTGGGAGAGTTACTTTATTGCTCCACAGCCCCCATAGATATCCACTCATAAAAATACTTTAAGTCATAGGAGTTTGATGAGACATGAAGGGCTTGTGAAATCACTGTAAAACTAGTCAAGATGGCTTGTCCTCTCCTTTTTATCCTAACTCCCCAAAAACAAGGCTTGGTCCACATAATCCACCCTCCCTTATCACCATATATGGTGATATTTTGAGGAATCAGGGACATTTGTGTGAAAGCCTTTTGCCTTAGCACTGCCTTCAGATTCTCTTAAGCTCACTCCACTGTCTCATCAGAATGTTTTTATCTTCCTATGAAGGCAGCTGGCATATGCTATCCCTCAACCTATATCCCAATCTCAGTGGAAAAATGTACTGGATGTAGGAAAAAATCATACAAAATACTGCCTCAACTGGCATTATCATGCACTGGCTTTCTCCATGGATTTTGAGAAGTATGTTGCTAATAATCACCCTGCCTTTTGCAACCTATAAATCCAAATTTCTGCATCCTTTCCCATCAGAATGCTGCTTTGAACTTGGAAATCAGGGTGAGAATTTATTTCACCTTGCCCCCTTCTCTCCATACACTTCTAGCGATAATCTACAGATTGTGGCTCCCCTCCCGAGTGAGAATCACTTGATATCTGGTAAGCAATGAACATGCAGAGATAAAACATTAATTTTTTATTAAACTATTTCTGAGGGTTTATATATCTCTTTTAAGCATAATTAGTTTGGAAACACTTTGTGGGGGACTGAAGAATAACTGAGTAAATGTGAAAAAGTGGGTGGATCTGAGCCAGGAAAAACAGCCAATTTCCAGCAAACTTACTGAACAGCAAATAGATACATTCTGAAGGAACTGAAAAGGGAGAGATGATAGAGTGACTAAGTCTGGACAGGTTTCAACAAGAAGTAAAAGCAATTTAACAGAGGCATTAAAAAATATCTATTGAGGAGAGATCCAGGAAGTTAGATATGGCTGTGGTACAGTCCCTATTTCTACCTGAAAGCAAGGAAAGCCAGGTGTGCAAAACATGTAAGGTAATTTCAGTTTTGAAGAGAAAAACTATAAGAAAAATTAAATACCAGTAACTGAAAACAAAATTATATGACTAGAAGATAGGAGGTATAGGGTTTATCCCCATTTTACAGATGAGAAAAAAGAGAAAATATAAATCCTCAGGGGCAAATAAGGAATGTAGAGATAAGCTGCACACAGAACTTGTATCTTCTGACTCCAAAAATGATGCTTTAATGGTAAGGCTATCTTTCCTCTTCATGACACATATTTTAGAATTATATATAATGTCCTGTCATTTTTGGAGAAAATATTTATTTTCCTTATGTTATATAAAATTCTGTCTTCATCTCCTGTCAAAGCCTGACAAAAGCTGACTCCCATCTGACCCATCTCTCACCACCATATTATCTAAGGCAGCAGTGAAAGAGAAAGTCTCTTAGGAAATTATTATCCCTTATAATTATTCATAGCAAAAAGGGCATGGTTAGTTGTGGGACAAGGTGTGGAAGAAGACAGCTAGCTGTAGAAGTGGAGGAGAGGGAGAAAGATTAAAAATTTAATGCTTTAGAGGAAACTCTATATACAATAGAGGAGAGTATTATGTGAGTATTATGAACTGTGCCCCCAAATGTTCAAAAGTAGTGAGGAAACTGAGGCGGGGAAATGTGCAATGATATTTTATGTTTTGATCTACATCAACGTGGGCTTTTTTGTTAACTTTGTGAAACCTTTTGCAAAATCCCTGTTTTATACGCTTCAACTACTGCTACCGCATATCCCTGCAATCTAAACTGGAATCTGGACTACTCACAAGATTTAAGAGAAATGTGTTTAACCATCTAGGGTGTCTCTGGAAATTCAGAACTGGGTAGGAAAGTCAAAGTCCTGGGCACTCTGAAATCCCATTTCTGAAAAGGAATAACAGAAGGACAGTCCATGTGTCTAAGAGACATGCCAGAGATGCCAAGGAATGAAAGAGTGCTGAATCCACTCAGACTCAAGAAGCTTAAGGGATATAGTATTGTGGGACCAAAACACAGCAGCCTGCTGAGTGTCCAGCAAAAGAAGCTTTACCAAAGCTGACAGACTGCAATTATAAAACTTACAAACATCACAATGCATATGAAGATGCAATGCAAAGCTGTGTAAATTGTAAAACTCTAATAGGGCTATATCCTCAGCTGGTATAAGCTTGCATAGCTCTATTGAAATGAATGGAGCTATGCGCAGTTTTCAGCAGCTGTGGGTCTGGTCTATAACTTTTATTTGTAACACTGGGTCCCCTGCTTTCCTTCAAACCAGTGCTTTTCCCAGTTTTCCTTTCAAAGATTCTAAGAAGTATTGTGAAATTAACTTGGGACATTCCTGAATCACAAAATTTGTTTTAGTCCAATTTACCCCAGTTATAACATCTTCTTGGCTAAGTGATAACTAACAATGCCAAGATAATTTCTAGCACCTTTTCTGATAATTGCATATTGCAGGATAGTATGCAAATTCATCTAATGTTTGTTTGGCTGCTGTTCAAATTGCTTCAAGTGACAAAATAATAACCTAACTACAGATATCACGAAGTTGCCTGTTGAGAAACTGCATTCAAAGCGTTGGCAGCAACAACCATATTTTAGATTTACAAAGCTTTCATTTATCGAATTATCTACAGGAACTGTATTGCCAGTTGAACTAATTGCCTCCCTTTATTAATATTCAGCCTCAGAGAGATGACAGATCTCAGTTAGCTATATTACTCACAGCTGCATACATTAGCCAAGCCAAGTGATAGACTGGCAACAATCAAACTGAAGAAAAGATACAGGAGACGTTATTATGAAAAATATTATCAACTTACTCAAAGACACTTATCTACAACCCGCTTGTCATTTTAGTCAGGTTGGACATTCAACATTTCATAACCCCCAGTGTATTTTTCTCCAGGGACATGTAGAGTGACCTATTACATCCAGATCAGAATTCTCAAACCTGGGTGTCTGAAAATGGAAACCTAAATAAAAATGACAGTCAGAATTTGCATGTGAAATTTCTCTCGCCTTTGAAAATGAAACGATTTTACTTAGGTACCTAATAAAAGATTTGATGCCTAATTTATAAACGTGTACCTTTGGAAATTTTGGCCACAATTGTCAAATACCCTTTGGATATTTTTGGTATGAAAACTGCTATATACAAAAGAATTATTAAGAGCATCCAGCATATAAAAGGGCATTGCTGGACTTCATAATTCTATGAATAGATCAGAAACAGACACGTGTTAGCTAGATAAAAATATATTCAGCTTATTATCTAGTAAATGTTGTCTAAACAAGGCAAATGGCATAATGAATAAAACCATGACGTGTTGTACAAAAAAACCTCAATGTAAAGCATTTAACTTATATGACCTATAGGAAAACCCTAGCATCAGCTTGAAACACAATTTCTTATTTTGCATACAAACCATAATGTATGAAGGGCTAGATTTAAGAGTGTGGTGGTATTCATAATGCCTTGAACTGTTACTTTATTTTCCTACACTTGTCATTGTGTATTGTTTTTTTTAAATTATTGCATAATAGATTACTAATTGGATAATTGTTTAGATAATATGAACAATTGCATAATACCAGACAATGTTTTATCTGGTATCATATAACCATCAAATGTCAGGCTCCTTAGGTTTCTGCTAAGGTGTCATAGAAAATAAGAGGAGTAGCAGTGTTTTGTGGAATGTTTCATTCATATCACTGAAGTATCAGGCAAAAAATTCTGCTTTCTTTGGTAACTAAAAAGCCTCTTTGGACCAAGAAGGAGTTAAGACATTCAAGAGGGAGTTCAGACATTCATGAAAATTCATCAAGAGGGAGCTAGGGCATTCATACATACCTGCATTAAATGAGGGTGGTGACATGTACACCTTAGGTGCTTGCATGAACATCTTGTGCCTCCTGAGGCTAGGGAGATACAGCGACCGCCTGCAGGCAGTGTCAGCAGTGGGGGGATATCACGGTGGTGAGTGGGGACCACCCGCAGGCGGCTTTGGTGACATTGGTGGTGAGGGCAGGCTGAGCAGGGATCCCTCCTCCCCATAGCAGCACATTGGCCCTTTTTCAGTCTTCTAGAACCTCCCCCAAGTACCACGAGTCTTCAGACACCTTCGCCAATCATCTCATAATGACTCCAGCCAATTCCCTCAGCACTCTTAGGTGTACCCCATCTGGTCCTGCTAACTTGAAGACATTCAGCTGCTCCATCAGTTCAACACTGACCATTGGTTGGCAATTGCCCCCCACATCCCCTCACCCCTGTCCAGTATCTGTTAAAGAGTTCAGTTTTCTCTTGACTATCTGTTATCAGCTGTCCTGTCCCAATCTGAAATTTCTACTTTTAAATCAAAAGACAGTGACAGTTCCTAAGGTCCCTGGTGCATGTTCACTTCATGGTGAAAAGGGATCTGTTCCCCACTCCCAGTGCACTAGCAAGTACAAAATTGGGGGCCAGTCCTAGAGCCTTGCCATGCAGCCAGCATCAGGCTACACATGCTCAATTTAGGATGTGATGGGAACCAGCCACCATATTATTATACATATTTTGTGGAATCATTTTGTGACTTATTTCCTATTTTATTGCACCATTATTTGCCTGAAATGTTTCTGGGTTACTATTTAAGACAGAATTAACTACTTAATTGTGCCTTGAGAGTAGTGTCTGCCATGGAACCTAAAGGACAGTTCCTAAGGAAGTTAAAATATTGGTTATAGTCAAGAAAATGACTGCTGTGATAAATATTAAAGCAACGCATTGCTGGATGGAGCTGTGTGTAAATATAGATCTGTCTAAGCAATTATGGCACAATATGGTCCACAGTATCAGGCTGTGACCTAGAACTTGGGAACCTGGCCTGCCTAGCACAGCTCCTCCACCTCCCCAACAGAACACTAGGGAAGACACACGTGGCCCCAACCCTCTACCTAGGCCTAGCCACACACACACTCCCTTCCACTGGTGTGGCTAGCCCAGGTCACCTGACCCTTCATCCATTTCTAATATAAACCCCTGAACTGGAAGAGGAAGTGTCTTGGCAACCAAGTTCAGCCCTGTATTTAGGCTGTTGCATCTTTGGCTTGTGCTTCTTCTGCTTTCTGCATATATGATCTGGCTTGCCCGTGGACCCTGAGTTTGGCTTGACCCTCTGGATACCTGACAGGATTCTGGTTTTCTGGGTATCTGATCTGGCTAGCCTCCTGATCTTGCACTCTGCCTGACCCTCTGGACCTGTGACTTGGTTTCTTACATGGATCTTCTGGCTTCCTTATACTCAGACTTGGTACACTGCCTTCAGACCTCATCTGCTTCACCTGACCCTGGGGTGACCCCTGGACCTGGTCACCTATGACCTGACATGACATATGGAGAGCCAGTAAAAATTAATTCCTACAGTTCATGCTCATCAACAATGCACTTAAGTTTATTGGTATCAAGAAGAAATATTGCAGGAAATCCAATACTTTCCATCTAAAATTATCCTTGAGCCTGTAACACAAGAAGTCAATTAAAATATATATTCTGATAGCAAAATTTATGAAGGAAAGTAATGACCCCTTCTCTTTGTTTTTTAAAGTCAAGATAATGGAGTTAAAAGTTACTGTCCCATATTACAGGAATTGAGAAGTTGTTAGCCATATTGGTCTGAAGTCAGGCAGAAGGCAGGCCAGAGTGGGACCTTAGAAACTAACTCACTTTTTGGCTAAATACAGACATTCAGGGGCATTAGGGGGAGGTTAAACAAATTCAAAATGGCTACCCAATATCAGGTAAGTAAGGATGAGGGGGCTAGCCAGGGAGCTGGGGGGTCCAGCAGGCTGGAGAGGATCAGGGAGGTCCACCAGGGTGGGGGAGGAGGCATGACGTGAGGACAGGGTAAGGGGGCAGGTGGGGTGGGAGGACAGGTGTGACCCACAGGTAGGGGGAACAGGTGCTGCACATGAATGGGGTGGGGGGAGCAGGTGGGATCTGTGGGTGGGGTGGGGGGAGCAGGCATGATGTGTGGGTGGAGTAGGGGGAAGCAGGCATAACCTGCAAGTGGGGTGGAGGAGCAGGCATGACCCATGGGTGAGGTATGGGGGCAAATGCAATCCATGGGTGGGGTAGGGCAAAGCAGATGCAACCCACAGGTGGTGGGGGGGGAGCAGCTGCAACCTGCAAGAGGTAAGGGGAACAGGTATGACCCATGAGGAGGGCAGGCATGACCTGTGAGTGGGGTAGAGAGGCAGGCAGGACCCATGGGTGGTGTGGGGGGGCAGGCCCAACCCACGAGGAGTAGGGAGGCAGGCATGATCCACAGGTGGGGTAGGGTGGGGCAGGCGTGACCTGGGGTGGAGTAGCGGGGGCAGGTGCAACATACAGGTGGGGTGAGGCAGACTGGATAGGGTTGCCCCCATGGATCTACACCCCCATGTCCTCCAGCCCTCCCCGAACTGGGACTTAGCTTGCTCAGCTGCAGCAGTGGCTGCACCCCGAGTAGCTTGTGGGATGAGGGTTCAGAGCAGTGGCTGTGGGAGGAGCAAGGGGCTGGGCAGGGCAAAAAGTAGAGCAGTGCAGGGGAAGTGGGGAGTGAAAAGAGCAGCCCTAGAGCTGGGGTCACTGGCCAGGACTATGAAGGGGAGTGGACAGAAGTTCCATGCACCAATTAGACCTAAATTGAATGAGTTTGATATTACATAGATCCAGATTTATCTTAAACTGGGTTCTGTAATTTTCTGACCAGTTTGTGAGCATGGAATTTCTGTTCAGTTACAGGTTTAGATTGACTGCTGGTCACTAAGACTGGGTCTGTAAGTGTAAGGTTGGCACTAGAACAAGCTAAGTTAAATTGGGCAGCTATTTTAAACCTAATTTAACCTCCCAAATGTCTGTACTTAGCCTTAGAGGCAAAGGCTTTTGTAGGCAACAGCCTACTTTGTCAAAAGCTAACAACTATATCATAGGCAACAGGCAGATAATAACAAAATAGATTGTCACTTACAAAAGCACAGGTCTCTCTGAACTAGCTAGCATTTAAGGTGACGCTCTGCCTATCCCTAATTAAGTGATGCCTTAAACTTGTTTTGGCTGTCTCAAAAGCACAATGAGTTGAAGCTTGGGTGCTGCTGATGCTTGAGATTAATAATGCAAATGGGATGCAGCTACAGGCTGAAGTTTGAGGTTGTACAACTTTTTGGGTGCTAATCCATCACCTTGTGTGGTTCAACTACTTTTTTTTCCAAGGTGGTTAGTGTCACCAGAGCTAAGTTCAAATGGGACAACTATACACATGATATTAGCACCAGAATTTATTGCTTCTGGGCACCGCATTTGAATATGTACCTGGGATCACAGCACTGTGAACTGGGTTGGAGGAGTCCCACCTGGCGAGGAATCTGGGAGGGGGTCAATCTGCTAGCCCAGGACTGCTCCAACCCAGCTCAATGTGCTGCAGAGGGGCTGGTTGGGACACAAGGGTGCTATAGTGTTGAGCTAGCCAGCAGGCAGCCCCTGCACTGAAGCACCCTCATGCCCCAACAGCTGGGTCAGCATCTACACATGAGTTGCTGCACAAGAAAAAATTCTGTCACAGGATAGGACTTGTATTTACAAGTACTAACTTGCTGTGGAATGTATTAATTTCCTACAGCCCAATATGGCTGCATATGTAAATGCCAAGACATTTGCTGCAGAGCTAATTAGGCAACTCCACAGTATATGTCTTGTGTAGACATGCACATGGAGCAGCTTGAGTGGAATAACTTGAACTAGATGTCACATCCCAAGGCTACTTATATTGTTCCAATTCTTGATGCTAGTTGTTATTGTTTTTAGAGCCAGATCAATCTTTGTTGTAAAGAAGTCTTCTTTATATTTATCATCAATTCTCATTACTACAAACATCTGTAATTCTTAAGTATCTTCCAAATAACTTACTTAAATGAATATCAACACATGGGCTTTCAGAAAATAATCAGTTTGAGACCTGGCCATTTATTATTTGGGGTATGTAATTCATGACTTAAGTCTCCTAAGATTTTTCCAATTCTCTGTCCAAATGATTGAAATCTTTGAAACAGGAAAATAATGAATAATGAAGAGCAAATTATGAATAATCCACAAACAGTATTCAAAAAAGAGTCTTAAACTATTCCAGGAGAAGACTGGAATATATGTTTCCATCTTTGTGCAGTAGTATAGCTAAAGTTGTATTCCACTCTATTGGAAGAGGAAATAACTTAAAAGGCATAATATTTTTGTCTTTTGATTGTAAGTAAAAACCTTACTTTGTACACTTTGTAACACATCCTTACCAGCACTCTGTGTCCCTTTCATCTGACTGTTTGCAGCCTGTTTGGGTGTTCCCGGTTTCGCCTCTGTGTCTTGCTCATGCTGATTACATAATGACATACTCATGATTCCAAGGATATTGTTGGCTGCAGGTGTTTAAATCAACTGCTTAGCTTTTCTGTTTCTCAGAAGGATCCTCAGAAAATGTGGAGCTGATGGCTGCATTTTTCACTATAAATTATGAAATGATATCATTGCAAATCTTTTTGTTGTCATGATAACAGCGCAAAACATTGTAAATTTTAGAACACATGATTTCCATATAAGCAACAACCTCTGATGGGCAGTGTATTAATGTAAAGTTTCCCTGAAACTAATATTAATTATAAATCAAATATAAATAATTGCAGGGTCATTTAAAAAATCAAATTAAGTTGTAACACCTTGAGTTTCATTGAAATCTTATTGCTAGTTTTTCTACAATAATTCTTAAATAAATTATTTCCAACATCCATCAGTCAGCTGGTAAAAAAATATAGTATTTAAAATATTTACTAATGGACCACTCACCATTTGCTAAGCAAAGTCACACTATGAATATCCATAGTTACTCTATTGTTCAATAAATCAATGTATTTTAATGGTATCACTACTTCTTTTCTTTAGTAAGAATCTGGCAGTTTGCACCTAGCGTTATTTGCTCTTCACAGTACAAATGCCATTAAAATACAAGTAGCTAAATATTTACTCATTGCATTCTTCCATATGTTACTAGTTTAATCTATTTACTTAATCATATGATGTGCAACTGCTGCATAGGAAGATGATCAATGATTAACTAAATAACTATGGGCTACATTATATCCTCAGAACAATCCCATGGATGACTCAAATCAATTAATCAAATGAAAAGGTCTCTTGTTTCTTAGAAACAGGACCATGTAGAAAGATAATCTCTTCTAACCCAAAATAATTCCTTTTCTGACCCACAGAAGCCTCTCCTGCATCTATGTTGCTCTGCCGTTTTGATGCCATTGAGTCCAGTCACAAAATAAGTTTCTTCCATGGAAAAAAATCAGACAAAAATATAAAAGACATTGTTTTCAAGGTTATTGGTAATGGAAACTTTCATATTGTCCAAAAAAAATTCCACAAGATAAAATATTTTTCAGCCAAACTACGTGAAAGCTGATAATATTTCAGTTTTTGGCCACTTTTTTCACATTTTCAATTTCCCAACAAAAATTGTTTAAAAAAATTAAGGAAAACAGACACTTTTCTGCAAAACTTTTTTGGTCACTAAATAATACAATGTTTTCATTTAAAAAAATGATGTGATGAAAAGGGACATTAAGGATTTTCTTTGTGTAATACATACTGACCTTGATTGTACTGGAGTTCCCCTTTTTGCAGTATGACTCACAGTTCCTTTGCTCCTTAGATAGAGAGTCTGCGGCAAGCATTGGGAGGAACACAATAGAATCACATCTCTTGTGTGAACTAGTTTGCTATGAGGGATGTGCAGACTCTCAAATTCATTACTAGGCTTCTGAAGTGTCATTGCCCATCACTACTGATGTGTTGAGAAGAGAACTGTTGTATCATCTGACTGGTCCAGAGTTAAATCCTCTTCCAGCCTGAAGGAATGATCTATAGGAAAAATCAAAGTGATGTTTGCAGCATCTCCTGGCCTGTAGGCAGGTTCTTGCTGAATGACCTGACAATTTGACCTGTGAGCATTATACTACACACATCAATTTTAAAAAAATGTCTAAAATTGCACTATAAGTTTTCTTTAGTATGAATTCGAAAATACATAGATGCAAATGTATCCAAAAACAAAGTAATTGTATCCATGCAAATATAATCACAAGCACAGTAGCTAGGAAGGGCAGTGAAAGCAAGAGCTAACATAAAAGGATTCCTGAATAGGGACTGACTAAGCAGGGGTGTCCAAATTGTGCCCTGAGTGCCAAAAGTGACATGGAAAGCCTCCACCTGTGTGGCACATGGGAGATTAGGGAAGGGAAGTCAGTACAGTGGAAGATAACGGAGAAAGCAAATTAGAAAATTGGGCAAGGGGCACAGGGCTGGAAGCAGAAAGCAGAGTAATAATCCAGGCAGGGAAAGGGGATCAGGGTGGCACTTAGGAGGGTGCAGGGCTAACTTGTGGCCACAAAGATTGGCTCCCACTAAAGCATAAGTTTTAGAAGTTAAGAGTGGAAGGAGAAGAAATAACAGCAGAATCATATCAAGGCACTTGAAGTATTTTCACTTTTTCTTGAAGTACTTTCACCTCTTATTCCTAAAGAGGTCTGTAATCATTTACCTGCAGTACAACACCCCCTGAGCCTAAGCTGTTCAAGTAAGGAAGTGGCAAAGCAAAGGTGGGGCAGTAGAAGTCAGGTTTATTGCATCATGGTCTTGGCTGCTTGGAATTTGTTAGTTTTCTGCGGTCTTGTTATCTCAGGGCAAACACTGAAAAACAATGATTAAAAAAGAGCTAAATTACTTTAGAGCTAGAGACCATAAATAGAAAAATCTCAAAACGCTACATAGAAATCTAGAGTTTTATCAGTCAGTGTTGCGGGAATTCGGGGCACAGGTGGTATTCTCTTCCATCCTACCAGTGAACGGACGCGGCAGATGGCATGAGAACTGCAGCCGAGAGACCAACTGGCGGCTTCGGCAGTGGTGTCTCGAGGCAGGCTTCGGCTTCCTGGACAATGACCCACACATTACAATGAGGGACATGCTCAGCTGGGATGGGCTTCACCTGTCCCCCAAAGGTAAGCGTGTGTTTTCTTACAGGTTGGCGGATCTCCTCCGGCAGGCTTTAAACTAGGCTCGTCGGGGGGAGGGGAAGATGAGGGCGGGGGAAGCTGTGGACCACCAAACCAGGGGGCACCAACAAGGACAGCCCAGCCTGAAGAAAGAGAGCTTTGGGAACATGAAAGACAGGGGGTGGACAGCAATATGGCACAGGTAAGGAACGAGAAGGTAAGAGACAAGGAGCCCTTTGGGACTTGGAGCGGGGGGGCAGCAAAGGCACCAGTCGCAGGGCTCAAGTGCCTATATACTAATGCTAGGAGCATGGGGAACAAGCAGGATGAACTAGCGCTCCTGGTTGCACTAAACGCCTATGACTTAGTGGGGCTGATGGAAACCTGGTGGGATTCATCCCATGACTGGGCGGTACATATCGAGGGCTATAGATTGTACAGAAAGGACAGGGTGGGGAAAAAGGGGGGAGGGGTTGCGCTCTATGTTAAGGAGCAATATACATCAACCCTCATCAAGACAGAATCAAAGGATGAGGAAGTAGAAGGACTGTGGGTTAGGCTAAATGGGGGGCAAGGAGAAAAGGATTTGGTTGTAGGGGTCTGCTACAGACCCCCACATCAAGGGGAAGAAATAGATTTGGGGCTCCTGAGGCAACTCTTGGAGACCATAAAAGCTAAAGAGGCGGTGGTCATGGGGGACCTAAACTACCCGGACATCTGTTGGGAGACACAGACAGCAAAGTCCCACCGCTCACGCAGGTTTCTAACCTGTGTACAGGACCTCCACCTGACGCAGGAGGTACATGGTCCCACTAGGGGGAATGCCTTACTGGATCTGGTATTGGCAATGGGGGATGACATAGTAGGGGACCTACAGATCGGTAGCCATCTGGGGGACAGTGATCACCTAAAAATACAATTCAACATAAGGCGTCGAGTGGGTAAGGTAACTAGTAGGGTGAACGCGCTGCACTTTAGGAAAGCTGATTTCAGTGAACTCAGGCGATTAGTGAAGGACACACTACAGAGTAGTAGTTTTGAAATGAGGGGAGCCCAAGAAGGGTGGCTGTGCCTTAAGGAAACTATCCTTCTCGCACAAAGCGAGACGATCCCCGTGCGAGGTAAAAGAGGGAAAGGGGCCAGGAGGCTTCCCTGGCTGACCAGAGAAATCCAGGGCAGACTAAGGGCCAAAAGGGGAGCACATAAAAAGTGGAAACAGGGAGAGATCACCAAAGAGGAATATACCTCTTCTGCTCATGCTTCTAGGGAGGCAGTTAGACAGGCCAAAGCTACCATGGAGCTGAGGATGGCAACCCAAGTAAAAGACAATAAGAAATTGTTTTTTAGATATATAGGGAGTAAAAGGAAGCCCCAGGGAGGAATAGGACCTCTGCTAAATGGGCAGAAACAATTGGTGACGGACAGAGGGGACAAGGCTGAACTCCTCAACGAGTTCTTCGCCTCAGTGTTCCTAAGCGAGAGGCATGACAAGTCTCTCACTGGGAGTGTAGGGAGGCAGCAGCAAGGCACCAGACTTCCATGCGTGGAGCCTGAGGTAGTGCAGGGTCACTTGGAAGAACTGGATGCCTTTAAGTCGGCAGGCCCGGATGAGCTCCATCCGAGGGTACTGAAGGCACTGGCCGACATCATTGCAGAGCCACTGGCGGGAACATTTGAACGCTCGTAGCGCACGGGTCAAGTCCCAGAGGACTGGAAAAGGGCCAATGTGGTTCCCATTTTCAAGAAGGGGAGGAAGGAGGACCCGGGCAACTATAGGCCAGTTAGTCTCACCTCCATCCTTGGCAAAGTCTTTGAAAAAATTATCAAGGCTCACATTTGTGAGAGCCCGGCAGGGCAAGTTATGCTGAGGGGAAACCAGCATGGGTTCGTGGCAGGCAGATCGTGCCTGACCAATCTAGTCTCTTTTTATGACCAGGTTACAAAACGCCTTGACGCAGGAGGAGGGGTGGATGTCGTATACTTGGACTTCAGGAAGGCCTTTGATACGGTATCCCACCCCATACTGGTGAACAAGTTAAGGGGCTGTGACTTGGATGACTGCACAGTCCGGTGGGTGGAGAATTGGCTGGAGGGTCGCACCCAGAGAGTCGTGGTGGATGGGTCGGTTTCGACCTGGAAGGGTGTGGGCAGTGGGGTCCCGCAGGGCTCGGTCCTTGGACCGATACTCTTTAATGTCTTCATCAGCGACTTGGATGAGGGAGTGAAATGTACTCTGTCCAAGTTTGCAGATGACACTAAGCTATGGGGCGAAGTGGACACGCCGGAGGGCAGAGAGCAGCTGCAAGCAGACCTGGACAGGTTAGACAAGTGGGCAGAAAACAACAGAATGCAGTTCAACAAGGAGAAATGCAAAGTGCTGCATCTAGGGAGGAAAAATGTCCAGCACACCTACAGCCTAGGAAATGACCTGCTGGGTGTCACGGAAGTGGAAAGGGATCTTGGAGTCCTAGTGGACTCCAAGATGAACATGAGTCGGCAGTGTGACGAAACCATCAGAAAAGCCAATGGCACTTTATCATGCATCAGCAGATGCATGACAAATAGGTCCAAGGAGGTGATACTTCCCCTCTATCGGGCGCTGGTCAGACCGCAGCTGGAGTACTGCATGCAATTCTGGGCGCCGCACTTCACGAAGGATGCGGATAATCTGGAGAGGGTCCAGAGAAGGGCCACTCGTATGGTTAAGGGCCTGCAGGCCAAGCCCTACGAGGAGAGATTAGAGAAACTGGACCTTTTCAGCCTCCGCAAGAGAAGGTTGAGAGGCGACCTGGTGGCTGCCTATAAGTTCATCAGGGGGGCACAGAAGGGAATTGGTGAGTATTTATTCACCAAGGCCCCCCCGGGGGTTACAAGAAATAATGGCCACAAGCTAGAAGAGAGCAGATTTAGATTGGATATTAGGAGGAACTTCTTCACAGTTCGAGTGGCCAAGGTCTGGAACGGGCTCCCAAAGGAGGTGGTGCTCTCCCCTACCCTGGGGGTCTTCAAGCGAAGGCTAGATTTGTATCTAGCTGGGGTAATGTAGGCCCAGCACTCTTTCCTGCTTATGCAGGGGGTCGGACTCGATGATCTATTGAGGTCCCTTCCGACCCTAGCATCTATGAATCTATGAATCTATAAACCTCACTCAAGGCACAATATAAACTTAGACTAAAAAATAAAAAAGATGGCCAATACAGAATTATTTCCTATAGTCCTCTCCAGAAACTGCTACCTTGATGGGATAGAGAGGCTTGCACGTACCAATGACCCTAGGAGCAACAGTGTTTAGAGTACTATACTCCTGATAGGGTCACGCATGGTGGTAAGGTCAAAGGTAAGGTATCATGAAAAGCAGTCCAACATAACATAAAGACCTCAACAGTGCAGCGGGTGGATGAAAAAGTCATACTTCTCCGTGCCTGCAAAGGCAGACAAAGGCTGCAGTGGAAGAGTAATCCCAGTCATCTTGGATCTCCTTGCCAATGGACACAGGTTTCCCTTCCCAAGATCCATGTGGTTGCCTATGCATAAAGGCCTTCTCACATAAAACAAGTCATGTGCAGGCTTCTCCCACTGAATCCAACATCTATCACAATAACCAATTGCCAATACCTATAATCTCCACAAAGTCCTGTGGCGATGGATGAGTGGCAACGGGAACAGATGAAGTGATTGCTGGGAGTCCCTAGTCATGGATCCATGTACAGATGGTGGCTGCATATTGGTCACTTCACCCTTAGAATGGGACTAATCAGTCCTTTTTAGGAACCCCTTCTGATCACCCATCATAGGGAGTAGGGCTGAACGAAGCTTTGGCTGGTGATTCAATTCAGAGGAGATTCGGCCTGATTCAGTGGCTGAATCTCTGAATCTGAATCAAATCAGGGGACCAATTTAAAGGTCTGAATCAATTCAAAGCTTTCTGAATCTTCAGTAAAGATTCAGAGAGGTTTGATGATTTGGGCAGTCCCCAGTGCCTGCAGCAGGGAGCTGCAGCCACTCTAAGCTGGTAAATAATAGGGACAGGGGACGGGGGTTGGGGAAGGGGCCATGGGGGGAGCCCTGCCAGTCCCCCTGACCCCCCCACTCCCCTGGCCCCCCCAACCCCTGCCTGCTCCCCCAGCCCCCCCATAGCTGCCCCACCTGACCCAGCTCCCAGTGCTTTGAAAAAATGCCCCAGTGCCACCAGGTGGGTGGGATCCTCACTGCCCCCCACTGCGCCATGCTGCATGGGGGGGCTATGCATGATCCCCCTCGACCCCCCCCCTTCTCCCCTGCCCCCCCTCCCCCACAGCTGCCCTGCCTGTCAGGACTCTGGTCCTTAAAGAAAAAAAAAGTGAAGAAAAGCCCTGGGACTCACCACTCCTGGTGCAGCCTCAGGGCTTCAGGGGCTCCTGCAGAGCCACCCACATGGCACGGGGCAGCGGGGATCACCCCCCGCCAGCAGCAGCTGTGAATCCTGGGGTTTCTCCAGGGTTTTTTCCTTAAAGGGGCAGAGCTGGCCTATGTAGGGCAACCATGAGGGGGCTGTGGGTGGGGGGGGAGTCAGGGGCTCATGCAGAGCCCCCTACACAGCATGGGGCAGTGGGGGGCTGCAGGGATTGCCTCCTGCCTGGCAGCACCTGCTGATTCGGGGCTTTTTTTTCCTCAAATGCTGGGAGCTAGGGCAGGCGGGGTGGCCATTGCCAGGCTGGGAGAGAGGTGGGGGATGGGCCTGGCATGGCTGATTCAGAAATTGGGCAGCAGCTAATCAGATTCGGCCAAATCAAATCAGGACAGTGATTGAAATCACCGAATCGAATTACTGTCCCCCCAGCTGGCTGAATCCAAAGCAAGTACTAGCTGCTTCACACAGGCCTAATATGGAGGAGACTAGAAAAGGTACCCCAAAAGTAGGCTGTCCCACCTTACCTTACCCAACTAGATGACTGCTTCCAGGGGAATCACCCAACTTGTGGTTGAAACACAAAAATGTCCTAAATATCCTGGAATGTATGAACTCTATTGGACAACTTAAATAGTGACAGACCTGAATATAGAATAGCTATTTTCACAAAAGAATTCTTGCAGTACAGCACTGATATCACAGCTCTCAGCAAGACCAGATGTACAGACAAAGATCATCTGAGGGAAGAAGGGGGTGGCTATACATTTTTCTGGAAAGGGAAACCTGTAAGTGACAGGTGAATACATGGTGTTGACTTCACCATTAAGAACCAGATTGTCAGCCAAAGGACCAAATTCCCCATTGGCATTAATGAGCGCCTCATGACTCTCTGCATCCAGCTGACCAAGAATTCACTTGCTATCATAATCAGTGCATATGCCCCACCACTCGATGCTAAGGAAGAACAGAAAAAACAGTTTTATGATGACCTTGATGAAACCCTGACTTTCATCCTGAAATAGGATAAGATCAACCTCCTTGGAGATTTCAATGAGAGAGTTCACCAGGACTTTACCATGTGGAGGGGCACCATTGGGAAGGAGGGCCAATTCCAGTGGCATGCTTTTACTCAGTAAGCATGTCCTTGTCATTACTAACACTATCTTCAGACAATGTGACAAGCACAAAACAACATGGCAACACCTTCACTTGAAACAATGACACCTACTTGACTACATCATCATAAGAGTGTGTGATCTAAAAGACGTTCATATCACACATGTTATGAGAGGAGCTGATGACTGCTGAACCGAACATCAGTTAGTGAGATCAATCATGTCCATCAAGGTTGTATTGAAACATCAAAAGCCACCCAAATCAGTCCAAAAACAATACAAAATCAGTACAAAATACCTTCAGATCCTTAGACATTGTGAAGCCCTCCAAACAGATCAGGGCAAGAAACTCATCAATCTTAGAGCTTGAAAATTATAACACTTGCGTTGAGAAAGATTGGCAAGCTCTAACAGAGACCATCTATGAGGTTTGCACAGAATCAGTTGGCTTTATCACCTGATGCCATCAGGATGGGTTCGATGAAAAGAATGCTGAGATCAAAGCCCTTATCAATCAGAAAAAAAAGCTTTCTGTGACTGGCAAAACCATCCTATGTCCAGTCAAAAGCAGGGAACTTTTTGATGGATTAAAGCTGAATCCCAGAGGAAGATTCAGGATACCAAAAATAAATGGTGGGAAGAGAAGGCAAAGAAATCCAACAATTTGTTGACAATCATGATGTGTGAAGCTTCTTTGGTGAAATCAAAGCTGTGTACAGACCAAGCTCTTGTGGACTCACTCCGCTTAGATTTGAAGATGGCATTACACTCGTCAAAGACAATGAGTCCTTCAAAAACTTCTGGAAGAACAATACCAAAAGCTCCTGAACTGAGAATTAACAGTGACTGATGAAACTATCAAATCCATCCCACAGCATCCAGTAGGGAAACATTCACCAATCTACCAACTTCTAAACAAGTCCATCAGGCAATAAGACAGATGAAGAAAAACAAAACACCTGGCCCTGATGGCATACCAGCTGAGGTCTTCAAAGTTGGTGGCAAAATTATGACCAACGATCTCCACATGCTGTTTCTCCAAATCTGAAACACTGAGAAAATTCCCACTGACCTTAAGAATGCCAATATTGACATCTTTCCTAAAAAGAGAGATTAGTCTGTCTGTGGAAACTATCAAGATATTGACCTCTTCTCCATTGCTGGGAAGATTCTCGCTCAAATTCTGCTGAAGCGACTGCTCTCTCTTGCCAAGGAAATTCTTCCTAAGTCTCAGTGCAGCTTCAGACCATCAAGAGACACCATGAACATGATTTTTGCAGCCCAGCAGATGCAGAAGAAATGCCAAGAACAACACCAGGAACGGTACATGGCCTTTATTGATTTGACTAAAGCCTTCAACTCTGTTAACTGTGAGGCTATATGGAAGATCTTATTGAAGTTGAGTTACCCAGGGAAATTTAGCACCATCCTAAGACTCCTTCATAGACAGATGACTGCTGCCTTCATCTTAAGCAGTGGCTCTGCTACTGAACCCTTTGCCATTTGAACTAACGGGATGCATGATTGCACCAATTTTGTTTTCCACCTTTCTTGCAGTCATCAAGATGCTCATCCATGACTGTCTTCCACATAGCATTGATATCAAGTACAGGATGGATGGGAACCTTTTCAACCTCTCCCACCTCCATGCCAAAACCAAAGTTACTTCAGCCTCAATTGTGGAAATGCAGTATGCCGATGATTGTGCTGTCACCGCACATATGGAGGAGGACCTACAAAATGGCACTTAACTGCTTCTCTCAAGTATACCAGTGCTTAGGGCCGACTCTCAACAGCATAAAAACAAAGGTGCTTCACCAGCCCAATCAACTCCCCTGGGATAGATCCTCATTGATGGACAGGACCTTCGCATACCTCAGCAGCCATCTCTCAAAGAAGGCCAGCATCAAGGAGATACAGTATAGGAGCCAAAGTGCCAGCTCTGCCTTCAGAAGTCTGAATCATCATGGCAATGTGGGGATGCAGTCAGGAAGGACAACCACGCATCCACAGATGCATCTCAAGCAGGTCCAAGGAGGTGATACTTCCCTTCTATGCAACACTGGTCAGGCTGCAGCTGGAGTACTGCATTCAGTTCTGGGCACCGCACTTCAGGAGGGATGTGGACAACATAAAGAGGGTCCAGAGAAGGGGCACTCGCATGATCGGGGGCAGCAGGGAAGGCCCTATGAGGAAAGGCTCAGGGATCTGAACCTGTTCAGCCTCCACAAGAGAAGGCTGAGGGGGGATCTAGTGGCCTGTTACAAACTAGTCAGAGGGGACCGGCAGGCATTGGGGGAGTCTCTGTTCCCCCGAGCACTACCAGAAGTGACTAGAAATAACAGTCACAAGCTGGCAGAGAGTAGCTTCAGATTAGACATCAGGAGGTGCTACTTCATGGCTACTTCAGGGTGGCTAGGATCTGGAACCAACTTCCAAGCAAAATGGTGCTGGCTCCTACCCTGGGGGTCTTTAAGAGGAGGTTAGACGAACACCTTGATGGGGTTGTTTGACCCCAGTACTCTTTCCTGCCATGGCAGGGGGTCGGACTTGATGATCTGCTCAGGTCCCTTCTGACTCTACCAACTATGGAACTATGAAACTATGCGTTCAATGGTCACAACATCAGGGCTTAAATAAAGCTCCTACTACATAAGGCTGCAGTAATCCCAACTCTTCTCTACAGCTGTGACACTGGGGTGACCTACAGAGACCACCCAAAAAAGCCTGAAACACCATCATCAGCACTACCTCTGGAAGGTCATTAGCATAAAGTGGAAGGATCATTACACAAATGCCAATATCCTCACTGATGCTAATACCACCAGTATGGAAGCATTGATTATTCAACATCAGTTTCAGTGATTAGGGTGTTGTGTGCGCATGCCTGATGTAAAACGACTGTTTTACCCCCAATTTAGCCAAGGACAAAGGACATATGGGGGAACAAAGGAAACACTTCAAGGACAGACTCAAGATGAACATTAAGAAGCATAGAAGTGACACCACAAATTGGGAAAAGGACTAGTCCAGGATGTGGAAGCACTTTGTGAGAGAAGGTGTATCTTACTTTGAGGAAAATCATCTTGCACTAGAGGCAGAAAAATGACAGAAATGGAAGGAAAGGAAACAAGGCCAAGATACCCATGGTCCAACCCTCCCTTTAACCACCACTTGTTGCATTTGCCAGAGAAGCTGTGGCTCTAGGATCTGCGTTCCTAGCCATCAATGGACTCATTTACAACCCTTCACTTGAACCGTGGGAGTGATCATCCTTGTCCATGAGGGACTGCCTCCACCGGATCTTCTTCAGCGTAGTCTCCAGTTCTTTTTCATCTTCATTTACTGGTAGTTTTAGTGCACATCATTCTGAGATGCAGGCATATAAGAACTTTGTGAAAGGCTGTGACCCTTTCATAAGATAAAATGCATCCCCAACTAGTACAAATCCGTGTGCTTGTTACATCATACTTGCATCTTCTTTAAATGCTGCATTGACCTTTTACTCACTGTTTGTATATGTATGAATTTCATCCACAAAACAAAGGAAATGCAAAATTCTCCACTCCCCTAATTTATTTTGTAATCAAAACTGAATTTTAAATGCTTCAAGAAATCCATTCAAAGCAATGCATTCCTGGTAAGCTTGCTGAATGGCAAAGCCATTCACGCCTGTAGCCCTGCATCTCTCTGAATGCCAACAGCTTGCAAAATTTATGTAAGAAGAAAAGCTCTTGCTTGGTGCAGAAGTATCAGACCTGTTGGGCCCTGTAGCCTGGATCCAGACCATGCGGCTTCTCACCAGCCAGATCTGGACCAGAGGGCTTCCCATGAGCTGGATGGCCTGTGTGAGTAGCAGTGTTAAAGCCCATGGCTGCCACAGCCATTGTTTGGCATGGCTCCAGAACTCAGGGATTTAACATTGATGCCACTCACTCCCCCACTTTTCTTGTACCACTGAACTTAGGTCACCAGACAGGGATGATAAAACCCTGATTTTGGGGGTGGAGAGGTCTGGGTTGGAGGGAGGTGAGCAGCATTAATTCCCTGTGTTCTGTAGCTGGACTGTGCCCTGTGACCCTGCATTTCCAGGACACCCATTATAGTTGGGACTGGCCTCTGAAATCCAGGACTGTCCCAGCTGAAATGGGACATATGGTCACCATACTGAAACACCAAGAATGCTTTCAAAAGTGCCATAAGGAAAAGTAGAGGAGATGAGGGCACTGCCAATGTCCTGGCAGTTCAATGACAAGAAAATAGTATAGTTGATAATATATGCTCAGAAGTTCTTAGCAAAAGGACCATGCCCTATGCTACTGAGGAAGGCAAAACTTTCACAGCTTATCTAGAGGAAAAATATTTCTTGACTCCAAGTTTGGCTTATTCCTTTGCCATTTTAGCAAAGCCAATTATAGTAATTAGAGTGTGGGCTCAGTTATGGAGGGTACTTTCATGGAAGGGACTGTTGCCTTCACAGCTAGCCTCTGTATAATATTTGCATTTCCATAATAAGAAGCAAAATTCATTATTTTATTATTAATCCCAGTTATGAAAGGAAGATTTAACTTGATAGAAATTAAGTTAACTTTTACAGTTTTTTTACTCTAATTATCAAGAACAATTGGGATGCATGACACTTTTACAGACATGTGTACATGATTGGAAAATATATTAAATGGTTTCAAGATTGCTTAGCACAAAGCATTTCACTTAACATTCATCCCAGAAGACAATAGTCTAGAAGACACAGTAGGTAAGGTTGATCAGGAATTTTCTGATAGAACATTTTTTGGTAGGAAACAAACCCATGTTGAACCCAAAATGTTTGATTTGAAATATTATGTGTTTGATGAATTTTCCTGGAATCTGAGGAAATCCTTCCTGGATTCCTGGCAGATCTTCCCCAGGTCCAGGGAACTTGGATGCTCGTTATCCGGCCCTGCAGGAATAATTTTGATATGGCTGTCCCAGAGCTGCAGACCCTGGAGTTTCCAGCTCTGTGGTACTGTGTGACTGGCCTACCAAGATCCACTGGGAACCCCCGGAGTTCCTGATGTGTGGACCCTGGGGCACTTCCCTGGCAGGTCTGCCCCAGGACACAAACATGGTAATCCTGGGATCCCCAGCTCTCAGGAAGTCCCTTGGCAGATCTGTCCTAGAGACATGAACCTTGCACAGCTCTACAGCAGTCAGCCCAAATGATCTGCCCCAGGGCCATGGACCCTAAAAGTATCTGGTCTCCTGCCTTGTAGTATCCCTTCTGTCAGGATTACAGCTCTAGGACAGACCTTTCAGATAGCCCAGCCCAGGGCTGTGTTCTTGACACTGCAGAGTCTACAACTTTGGGGCAGACAGACATTCCAGAGGCCCTTGGAGCTGGGAACCTGAGAACCTGTTTTTGCTCTGAATTGACTCAAAATCCTAGTTTAAAAAAAAATGAAATTCTCCATGAACTAAAACTCTACTTTTAATCCAGTTCTAGTTGTACAGGTATTTAGTGAATCTTGAAACACTACCATACACCAAAATATAACATGTATCTAGGATGACCTACCTGTAAGGTAAAACTACACAACTAGGAAAAAGGAGATGCTAGTTGGATTCAAACTACATCCAAATATCATCACGGTCCATTTTTATAGTACCATACATTTCAAGTAATCATAGCCCCCGTATTACTGGGGTTATCGCAGTTATCAGTGAGCATCACAGAAATTTTTTTATTGAGGTCATAAATAAATAGAGAGAGTAGAGAGTAGTGGTGGATGGGTTGTACTCAAACTGGCGAGCTGTGAGCAGTGGGGTACCCCAGGGCTTGGTCCTCAGGCCTGCACTGTTTAACATCTTCATCAGCGACTTGGATGAGGGGGTGGAAAGCACACTGTCCAAGTTTGCTGATGACACTAAGATGTAGGGCGAGTTGGACACACTTAAAGGGAGAGAGAAGCTGCAAATAAATTTAGACAGACTACTAAAGTGGGCAGATGAGAATAGGATGGTGTTCAGCATAGACAAATGCAGGGTACTGCGCCTTGGGAGAAAGAATCCACAGAATACATACAGGCTGGGCAGTTCCCCTCTTGAAAGCACAGAGAAGGAAAGGGATCTTAGAGTCATTATTGACTCCAAGATGAACATGAGTCGCCAATGCCAGACCGCAGCCAGCAAGGCCAGCAATACCTTGTCATGCATCCAAAGGTGAATCTCAAGCCGGTCCAGAGAGGTGATACTCCCACTCTATGCAACTTTGATCAGGCCACAGTTGGAGTACTGCATCCAGTGCTGGGTGCCACACTTCAAAAGGGATGTGGTCAGCCTGGAGAGGGTTCAGGGGAGGGCCACCTGCTTGGACAGCAGGACAGGCCCTACGAGGAGAGACTGAGGGACCTGAACCTGTTCAGCCTCAGCAAGAGGAGGCTGAGGGGGGACCTAGTGGCTGCCTACGAACTTATCAGGGGAGATCAACAGCAAATAGGTAGAGCCCTTTTCTCCCCAGCACCACTTGGGGTGACAAGGGAAAATGGTAATAAGCTGATGGAGAATAGGGTTAGCGATCAGAAGGCAATATTTTACAGTTAGGGTGGCCAAAATCTGGAACCAACTTCCCAGGGATGTGGTCCTAGGTCCTACCTTGGGCAAATTCAAGAGGAGGTTGGATGATCACCTGTCTGGGGTCTTGTGAACCCAGCATTCATTCCTGCCTGTGGCAGGGGGTCAGGCTAGATGATCTGTTCAGGTCCCTCCTGACCCTAGCTACTATGAACTATGAAACTATAAAACTATAAATAATATAATTGAACCCTTTTGAATCACATTTATGCAATCACCAAAGATCACATAAATCATACAGTGAACATTAAAATACTGTCTGCATTCTTGGCAACACAAGCATTGCTCTTTTTAATGTTTGAAAATCGATCATCAGGAAAAGATCTCTACGTTAATTATAAAATTATGTAATCACATAATTAGGCTATCCCAAAGATTATAGTGGCCCATGAAATCTGTTGCTTTTTTAGCTGCAGAGATCAGCTTTACATAGATTCATAGACATTAGGGGCTGGAAGGGACATCTCAAGATCATTGAGTCCAGCCCTCCTGCCATAGACAGGAAATCTTCTGAGGTCAAATGATTCCAATAAGATAAGCATCCAAATGCCAAGTAGAGCAGGAGGATGATGTCCCTGGTTTTGCTTGAGATGCACCAGTGGATGCATGCCAAAGTTTGGTTTGCTTTGCCTGCCACAGCATCACATTGGTGGCTCATGTTCATCTTGTGGTCAATCAAGACCCCCAAGGTCATGGTGCTAGTGATCCTAGCACTGCCAAGCCTATAAGTATGCTGCTGTTTTTTCCTCTCAAGGTGGAGCACCCTGTATTTCTCTGCATTAAATGCCATCAGGTTTTGGTCTGCCCACCCTGTGAGCCTGGCCAGGTGAACCTGTATCCCCAACTTGTTCTCTAGTGTGACTGCCTTCCCCCATAGTTTGGTGTCATCCACAAACTTTGCCAGTCCACATCTGATGCCCAAATCCTTAAGGAAAATATTGAAGAGTACTGGCCTAATCACCTCACACCATCTTGCTTTGCTCCCATCAACCAGTACTGTTTAGGTCCAACCTGAGAGCCAGTTCCCCAGCCATTGGACCATGAGATGGTCAAGGCTGCAGTTTTCCAGCTTAGCCATGAGGACATTATGGGAGATCAAGTCAAAGGCCTTCTTGAAATCCAGATATATGACATCAATCTCATCTCCCTTGTCCAGGCAAAGCATCACCTGGTCATAGAAGGAGACGAGATAGGTCAGGGAAGACCTTCCAGCAACAAAGCCATGTCGGCTGGCACTCAAAAAGTTTCCTTCCATTAGCCTGCTACTGATGGAACCCTTGATCATTTTCTCCAGGATCTTTCCAGGGATGGATGTCAGACTGATTGGTCTGTAATTCCCTGGGTCTTCCTTCCTTCCTTTCTTGAATATTGGGACCACACTGGCTCTTTTCCAATCCTCTGGTACCCCTCCCGAGCACCATGAGTTCTCAAATATTTCCACCATAGGGCATGCTATGACGTCTGCCAGCTCCTTCAGGACTATTGGATGCAGACTGCCCGGGCCTGCAGACTTGTGGATGTCATGTCTTTTGAGGTGTTCCTTCACTTGATCTACATCAGTTGTGGGCCTGTCTCCCACCCCATGGGTGCTTTGCATCCTATTTGACAGGGTGACCCTTTGGACGGGTGGAAGACCAAAGCAAAGTAATCGTTTAGGAGAGTCGCCTTTTCCTGAGTGTCAGTCATCAGCTACCTCATTTGATTTAGCAGGGGCCTAATGTTGCCCTTGACTTCCCACATATCTGAAGAAGGACTTTTTGCTCTCCTTGAGTCCCATGTGGCTAGCCTGAGTTTGGTATTCTTCCTTGGTTTTTCTGGTCCACTCTCTACAGGTGCAGGCTAGTGCTGTGTAGTCCTCCTTGGTGAATGAGTCCCATTTTCTATCTGGTGTAGGCTTCTCTTTTTAGTTTCAGGAGGTCCAAAAGTTCTCTATTGACCCAAGGCAGCACCCCAGCCCATTGACTACACTTCCTTCGGGATGGGGGATTTTCCTTGTCCTTCAAGGATTACAATTTTAAGGAACAACCATTCCTCATGGGGTTCCCTTTCTACAGGGCCACAGTCTCTGAATGCCTGGTTGACCAGTATCCTGAGCTTTTGAAAGTTGGCCTTCCCAAAGTTGAGGATTTCTGTTTTACTGAGACACTTGCCTGCCCTGCATTGGACAGAGAAAGTGACCAGTTCATGGTCACTGTCACCAGGCTTCCCCTGGACCCTCAGAACATTCACCAGATCAATCCCTTTGGTGAGAACCAGATCCAGCAGTGCCTCTCCCCTAGTCGGCTTGTAGACCTCTCATGTTAGGTAGAGGTCATCAATGCATGTGAGGAAGCTTCACGACTGGTCAGACTTTTTGTTGTCCTTGAGTCCCATAGCTATCCTGAGTGCTCTTCCCACGAGACATCAGATGCAATACTGCAATAGTGACTTGTTGAACAACTGGACCAATTTCCTATCTCACTTTGGTGTCATTTTGTAGTAGTTCTGCTGAAGTAGGTAATATTACTTCAGGTTTACACGAGATCAAAACTTTTCAGGGACACCATTTCAGATAAGTTTATTTAGTCCATGCTTTCTGTTGGTGCATTCTTTTCCTAAGGTATAAGCTTCGAGGACTAGATTTTGTATCTTATTCTTCTTTGTGCAAGAGAGTAAGTCCCCTTCATCTCAACCCTCTCTTTCCCTCCCAACTATTTCTCTACTTGACTAAGTGAAGGCTGCTCTGATTCTGTCTCTATTCATAAGGGAGCAGCTAAGAATTCACACAATAATACCACCAATGAACAAGTGGGCAGGAAGAAGGTGGATGACAAGCTGGTCAAGTGCTGTGGGAAGGGTAAATTGCAGCCCAGAAGAGGGTGAAATATTTATTTATCCTGAGGAAGCAGGAAGAGTATTATGGCTTAGTCTAGCCCAGATGCAGCATGTATCATTTTCCTAACTGTAATTATCCAGAGAGGAAGCAGAAGATTGTTGAAGGACAAGTATTCAGTGGCATCATCTGTCAAATAGTTGCACCTTAGTGTGATCCATACGGTAGTAAAGTAGCATCTGGAGTTGAAAAATCTAGGGATAAATCTCCTCTGGCTTCTGCTTATGTGACAACATAGTGGGTAAAATTCTATGGTGCAGGCTGGTGACACGGTTTTGAAGGACGACGTGGAAGATGTGCACCTCATATAGTGCAAAGACCAACTACAATGTGCTTGAGACCTGTTTAGAAGTAGGGCAAGAATAGGCCCATAAAGAGGCCAAAGCATTAACTTTTTAATAGTGTCCCAGGGAAACAGTCACCGGGAGACAAGAGACTCCTCTCATGGTAGGACAGGGACAGCCCACCCCTACAAGAAAAGCCCTGAAACCAGGGCAAACTTACTGACTTCAGGTCAGGGAGAGGAGGAAGAGCCATGCCAGCATGCAGTGTCCACATGGTTCATGAGCTGTTTTTATTTCCGGCTGGAGCTGGCACAGGTGAGTGACATGACCCTGGAATGCCACTTGGATGGGATAAAAAAAAGAAAGCATGCTGGGGAAAGCACTGCAAGGAATGGAGGATGGAGGTGCTTCCCATGCCTGATGCAGGCAGCACCAGTGACCAACAAGGGACATGGAGGCAGACCCATTGGAAAGGTCCATGAGCGAAGAGAGGAACCTGGATGACGTTGGAGGACAGCTGGGACCGCCGGCACTGGGACAGTGAGTGAGGACAAGTTACAGCCCTATCCCCACCAGTTCTCTGTTAATTTCTTCTTTTTTTTTTTTTTTTGTTGCCATTGGGGACTGCCTGAGCAGACCCCGAGGTGAGGGTCAGGTCTACGGCTGGCACTCTAAGGGAGGAATGGCTGGGAGACCCAACAGGCAGCTGGGCTAGAGCCCAAAGCCAGTGGAAGGCAGGGACAGCCCAAATGCCCCAAGAAGAAATAGCAATTGGGTGGAGTCAATGGCAGCCCAGCTGACAAAGAGAGCAGGGAAAATCATCAGCAGAGGACAGACCACACCAATGCTAACAGACCATCCTGAATGCTGGCCCATATAGTCTCTTGTGAGACAGGATTCCCCTTTTCCTGAGGTCTGTCCCTCAGCAGAGACTGCCAGTGTTCAGTCTCTGAAGATACATGAGTTTGCAGTGAGGGGATATTTATGCCATGATGCAAAACCTCCTTTAGGAGCCTACAGTATAAAAAGGTGTCTTTAAAATAATCTCCATTATTTACTACCTTTCCTGTTTTTTTCTAAATATAGATGTTCAAACTGGTGTTTGTAAGCATTTGTGAAAAGGTTGGAATGTCCATTACCTTTATTTATTAGATTTTTAAAAACTATATGTAAATGGTTTAGAAAAAAAACAGAATGGGTAACATTTACAAGGCAACTGGGAAAGCCTGATAAACGTTAGTAGGTTGGAGCATGCATTGTCAGAAATATATGATCCACCATTTGGTCAATAGTTAATGCTACTTAGCTTTTGAGATAGCACCTTTAAATCAATAGCGCCTTTGAATTTTTAATGTCCATATACCATTAGCCTGTTCTTGTGTCCCTTTTTAATGCTTATCAAAGCTATTGGCAATGACCTTGACATTTTTCTAGGTTTTTTTAATGGATCATGTTTCACTTGAATTAGCAAGCACAGGAAGAGCTTTTGGTTGATTTAAAATCCTTCTACATGTTACAATTTCAGGTGCACTTTATTGTTTAACCCAAAGGTTATTCTGTGGTTCCCTGTATAAAGCATGGATCCGATGGCTCTGGATAGTCCTGTTCTTACTGTATATAGTAAACAGGGGCAAGTAACTGGAATTAGTAATTAGTTGTGTATTATGACTCCAATAAAATAGAAAATAATTTCAGGATAGGATTTAAGATATTGTGCAATTGGACCACAATTAACAAGAGAACCCATCACCTGTCATCATTCCCCTTTTAAGTTAGCCTATCTGAAAAGAAATTTGGGGCATCTTTGGGGAGTTATGCTTTAGGTTTTCTTATTTCCCCAAATATTTTCAAGTTTTACTAAATTTCATGAAATACGAAGATGGATACTTTTGTTTATAAAAATCATATAGCCAATAATATATAATTAAGTGAATTTGGTAAGTCATTGCCTCTTAAAGCATTTACTTGCCTGTAGATTAAATGCCAAGTAGAAGGACCTATGAAAAAAGAAAGTCAGAATCTCTGTATTTAAATTATGTGGCTAATAAAGAGCAAGGTTCCACAAATCAATTCATACTTCAAGTTAAATGATCTTTGAACAGACATTCCTTTTACACAGAGCTGTTACAAAGGATTCCTTTCTTGCTAATGATATTTAGCTGGTATTCCTTCATTAACATAGCAGTCGCGCACAGTGCATTACTGCTTTAGGTAACTGCCTGTTTAGTTCTACTGGTATTAGATTGCATCCACTGAAACCATAAAGGCATTAAAAAGCATGTTTACTTTTCAGTGAGTCACAGAGAAGGCTTTAATTGGGTTGTTCTGTAGAAACAAATGTACTGTACTAAAAGACACAAAGCAATGAGGATCTGATTCAAAGCATATTGAAGCAATTGAGTCTGACTTGAGTTGATCAGACCCCTATAAATAGATAGGTGTTGCTCCTGGTATTGATATACATATATATTCCTTCTTCTATAACTTTTTAAGAGGTGAAAATTAGTTTAGATTTCAACCTTTCTCCTTTCCACAGCAATTTCTATAGTTTTTCTAAGCACTTCACTCACTGAAGTTGAAAGGGAGTGTGTGCAGAGGATGACAGAAGATCAGACAGTAATTTTGTCTCATTTATCTCTAGGTTAAGGGCCAAATCCAACTCCCCTAAGGTCAAAGGAAGTATTTCATTGTGAGTTGGACTAACAATTATTTTAGGTTTACTGAACTATGTCAATGTTTGGAACAGAACCAACAGAAGCACAGTTAGTCTGTGCTCTAACAGGTCACACAGAATTACCATAGATGTACCATGGGAAGAAGTTAGGGGAATGTGTAGGTGGAATTCCACATCAATTACTTTATCCTGTAAACAGTTGTTCATATGAGTAGGCCTTATGTGAGTGATCCTGCTGATAAGTTATATTCATCACACAAAGGAAGCATCCTAAGAAACATTCTAGGAAGCATATCCAACAGGCATATCCACTGACAGAGCTCCCTGAGAACTGTGACAGGAAACAACTACAGAACATGGCCCTTTGTATATCCTAGAATTTAAATAATTATGATTTCTTTTGCTCACTTGCAGGGCTTTTCCCTTTGAGGATTTTAAAGTTCTTTCCACATGCAGGTGAGTGTCATTCTCCCTGTTTTGGAGACGGAAAACCTGAAGCACAGAGAGGTTAATGATTTTCCTAATGCCACACAGCAGATTAGCGACAGAGCTGAAATGCAGTCATGTCAAGCCCTAATTAATTTCTGTTTTAATGCAACTAAAATATAATTTACTTCTTGTTCAACTGAACAGTAATTGCCTGGATTATCTATTTTAAAACAGTAGTTCATGAAAATAAGAGCTAGGTTATTTAATTCTTTTTTGCAGTAATAAACAGTAGTCAGCCATGTAGCCCAATGGAAACAAATGGAGCTAATTTTACAAGTAAATGAAAGTGTAAGTACACTATAATACCGCCTTTACAAAGTAAATTATTTTTGTTCAAATTGTCAATGCCAAATGGAATTTCCTGCTGTAATAAGGCTTTATAAATAAACTAATGGGAAACCAAACAATGACCTCTAGAAGTTCATTCCCAAATCAATTCTACCATACAAATGTTGTATAAGAAGTCCTATAAATTCAATATGTTTGATACAAAAATGTTTAGACAATGCTGAAGCCAGCAAAAATGTGGTATCACCATAACACTGCTAACATTTGCTTCAAATTCAAAAGAACACCAAAGAACGTGTGGACTGAAATATATTTTGTTCTATTTTAATTTTGGCTGTGATAGTTTTGTCTTCCATTAGCTAGAAATCACCTGGCATTTAGTAGTACTCATGGCTGCCAAACAGCTTTCTTTATTAGCTTTATTAACTGGAGCATCTGGCTAAGATTTCAAGCATCTTAGTTTCCGGATGTCCAAATGAAAATACCTTAAAAGAGTCTAATTTTCAGAAGTGGAATAGTCCACCTTTCTGAAAAATTAAGCCTGTTTTAGGTGTCTCACCCAAGAATTAAAACAATCAAAATCATTAATTGTTTTGGAAATCTTGGCCACTTCTTTTATAGTCAAGGGTTTATGGGAGTAGCAAAGGCGGATTTTTCATCCACTAAAGGTCATCTACAGTATCATAGTGAAAAAGACTCAGTCTATGACATTATGGGGCATATTAATATGCAACAAGGAGACTTGTAAACTATTTGGATAGAGTCTGCTGCTGTTGGTACTACCCAGTGACTTTCAAAGAGCTGATATATAATGATTGTGGTGATGCAGAGGTAGCTTTGGAAAACTAAGGGTGTCCTAGACATGCAACTTCATTGATGTAACTGGACCCAAAAAGTATTCAACACTTCTCAAAATCTTTTGCAGAAGTGCCTGATAACATATGTTTCCTTTTGGTGCCTGTTTTAATGCCATGACTTCTTTGAAGGTCTAATGGGGTATACTTGGATCTATTTTATGATGTTAATAAAGGAGCAAGTAATAGATGCTGTAACAGACATTTGCAACATGTTCTAGTTCAGGGGTAGCCAATGACTAGCACAGGTGCCACAAGTGGCTTGGAGACTCTGTGTGCATAGCATGCAGCTGATTGTGGAGTGGGCAGTCACCTCAGTGGCAGATAGGGCCAGGAGCAGAAATCAGAGCATCAGATCAGACAAAGAGCACAATTCAGGAAGCAGAAAGCTGAGCAGCAGATCAGGTAAGTGAATGGTATCAAAGTGGCACTTCAGGAGGGTGTGGAACTAATTCGTGGCACTTATCCGAAAGGTTGGTGCCCACTGCTAGGTGATTACAAACACATTGTGAAAGAGTTGATTAGGTATTAAGGTTATAACTTAGTGTAGTAAGTGACATCTTGACCTGTTAGACTTTGTTAACTACATATTGAATAATTAATTAGTAATTTATTAAGCCTTTATAAATTACTTATACATGCATACTTAAAGTGTGAAGAGATTTTTCACTGAGGATTTTAACAGCAGGACAATTGTTCTGCTGAGAAAATGTTATTTTTCTTGTGTGTCAGTATTTTCAGATGATTTAATCAACCATAGTAAAAAATAGTCTAGTACTCAGCTTTTCTATGCTCTGATGAAGAGCATAGGGTAATATGCTTTTCTTTCCAGAACACAATTATATTTATATATATATATTTGTGTGTGTGTATGCGTGTATAATTGTGTTCTAGACTAGAACACAATTGGATGTGACAGAATGTTTTTTTGAGTTAGAATACAAGAATGGATGTAATAGAATGAATTTTTACTGAGGTTGATGAAATGATCTGAAAACACTGGCGCACAAGAAAAATAACATTTTCTCAGCAGAGCAATTGTCCTGCTGTTAAAATCTGCTCATTGAAAATCTATTCACACTTTAAGTGGTTTATGTGTGTACACACACATACAGGCATACCTCATTTCATTGCGCTTCACTTTATTGCGCTTCGCAGATATTGTGTTTTTTTACAAATTGAAGGTTTGTGGCAACCCTACCTCGAGCAAGTCTATCGGCGCCATTTTTCCATCGGCGCCATTTTTCCAACAACATTTGCTCACTTCGTGTCTCTGTGTCACATTTTGGTAATTCTTGCAATATTTCAAACTTTTTCGTTATTATTATATTTGTTATGGTGATCTGTGATCTTTTGAAAGAAGTTCTACTGTGGGTAAAATGCTATCAAACAGCATTGCATGCTACAGAGAAATCTTTCATGAAAGGAAGAGTCAATCGATGCGGCAAACTTCATTGTTGTCTTATTTTAAGAAATTGCCACAGCCACCCCAATCTTCAGCAACCACCACCCTGATCAGTCAGCAGCCATCAACATCGAGGCAAGACCCTCCACCAGCAAAAAGATTACAACTCGCTGAAGGCTCAGATGATGGTTAGCGTTTTTTAGCAATAAAGTATTTTTTAATTAAGGTATGTACATTGTTTTTTTAGACATAATGCTATTGCACACTTAATAGACTACAGTATAGTGTAAACATAACTTTTATATGCACTGGGAAACCAAAAAATTCATGTGACTTGCTTTATTGCGATATTCGCTTGATTGCTGTGGTCTGGAACCAAACCCGCAATATCTCTGAGGTATGCCTGTATATAAATGTATATATATAAATATATGGACACCACCGAATCTTTCTTCGGTGTCCCTTGCAGTTGAGGATGATTGTCTTCCATGATTATCTTACCTGTGTGTCCAAGGACAGCGAATGAGTCCTATGCAGGATTGACAGACTACTGTAGCTCAGACGTGTTTCTGTGTGAGGTGGATGGCTTTGGATTCGTGATTTGATCCATGACACACTGTTTCTGCTACTCCTGCTTTTCCATCTCCTGTTGTTGTCATGAGGTTTCAAAGTACTAAGATCCTGGCAGCAGACCCTTCCTTCATTTGGGGCAGTCCTGGGCAATAGTTTCTTACAAGTTGACATTGATGTTGCATTTTTTAAAGTTGGCCCTAAAGCATTTTCTCTGCCCTTCTCTTGAGCATACGCCTTGACTGAGCTAGGAGAATAAAACGTGCTTTGGGAATTGAGTCATACATCTAGATGTCATGGCCATCCCAACAAAGTTGATGTCAGATAACCATCGCCTTAGTACTGCATGATATTTGCTTGCAGGAGGATGCTAGTGTTGGTGAACCTGTCTTCCCACTGAATTCAGTGGATCTTTCATAGGCAGCACTGATGGTACAGAATACTTAAGCATTATACATGTGTGTGCGTGTGCATGTGTGTATATTTATAAAAGAACACACACGTATAATATCTAACTATTCTGTAAAATCAAGTTATAAGTATCTCAAGTTGGGCATTCCAAATTAGCGAATACTTTTGACTTTAATTTCTCTGTCTAAAATGCATGTAACAGCACCTATTCACCTCACAGGGAGTTTGCAAAGATAAATCAATTAATGTTTATCTATATATCTATCATTCTATATGTTCAAGAATAGCCCTCCCCTGACTTCAGTTACAGCTGTGAGTGCTCAGCATTTCTTCCAGTTAGTACATGACATCTCAAACCAAGCACTCAAACTGTGGTACATGATATTCAGGACCACTAGTAACACATTTGGTTTAAGTGGCCTCAGGGCAGCATTCAGATATCTGAACCTTGAGACCTTCCTGTGTCTACCTGGAACCCCTACCTTATTAACTACATACCTTTCAGCTTCTGCAACAAATGAGGGAGATGAAGTGAGAGGGGGAGAAGAGTCTTCAAACATCAGCCTTCTTTAGTGCACAACCTTTATCCATTCTTTGGGAGTTTACATCACTGGTTCTCAAACTTTTTAGACTCGGGGCACCCCTCATTACACTCAAAGCACCCCTCAGAAAATGCCAGAACTTAGATTTCATTCTGTTTCTTTACCATGGAGAGATAATAGAACAATGTGTTGGTTGTAAAGAACACAAAAAGACCAAAATGCTTTTGACAGTATGGATTGCTATTTGTAATCTCTGGGTTTGTCTTGTGAATCATGGGTATGTAATACTGTTAGCATAGTGCAGCATCCAATGCAACCTTTTAAAGTATCTCACAGCACCCCAGGGTGCTGCAGCACCCTCATTATACTGGCTTATAGCCTGTGCACTGAATGTGATAGAGGTTCAGGGAAAAAAACCAGTAGGTGTTTACATAATTCAAAACTCCTTAATAATGCATACATGAAAGGGAGCTAAAGTAAAGTTTTATGTGTAATTTTAATTCTATTTTTTTTTCCTTTCGAGTACTTGATGTTGCAACCGCTGCTCCTTTAGCTTTCCGTGTGTGCAAGCAAGTATCATTTTATAGGGTTTAAAAAAAAGCAAAATGAAAAAAAATAAATCCAACCACATGGTATTACAACAGAGACTCACAGGGGGCAGAGCTGAGCAGCCAGCCTGGCCATGAGTTGGGGGAGTTTACCCTCAAAACAGGTCTCTCTGCAGCTGGAAGACCCCAAGTTAGGGAGACCCCAGGCCAAAGCAAGGAAAACCCGCCCCCACAGACACCTCAGCACTGGGGCTGGGGCAGGGAGACTCTGTTCCCCCACTTCCACCCTCCCCTCACTGTCCAGAAGGACAGACAGGTGCAGGCAGGATGCAAGCTGGGGAGCAAAGGCCTTGCTGCCAGGGGTCTGTGACAACCCAGCTTGCCAGGAGCAGAGGGGCACTGGCAGATGCTAGCCCACCTGCCCTATGAGGGGGGATTAGCAGGGGACCACACAGCAACCTGGGTAGCTAGGAGACTGCAAAGTAACTTGAGTCAGGAGGAAATCTGGGATGGAAATTCAATAGACTGGTCTAACCTAAACTGATTAAATCTGATACTACATCCATCCAGCTCTATTTTAAACCAGTTTCAGCCATTTTGAAGCTGGTCTATGTGAACTGAACTCCTAGGTTTAGATCAGTTTCTGATCACTTATATGGACTTACATGTAATTTGTGTCCCTAGTCTTTGACTTAATGCAGCTATTACAAGGAAAGCCCCAACTTTGCTGGGATGGAGCATGCTCAGGCAGTGTGGGAATGGTGCATGTACAATCTATTCAGCATAAGTAGTGAGGGGCTGGATCATGCTTAGCGAGGTGGAGCCTTTGAAGATTTGAGCTGTTATGCTCTAACAGGTACATCTCTGATGACAAGACTACCCTCTGACAGATTTCAAGTCTCCAGTCCAAACCATGGGGACCCTACTGCACTTGAAAATAAGGTTTCAAGAATTGTGTGGGTCAAAACAGTGTATTTTCCCCTAGCTTCATTCTTAAAAATGGCTGACCCATTTTGGCTGAAACACCCAACATATAAAATTTAGATTAACACATTTTTTATTTGACAAAGTTCCTAGCAGCTGCTTACAGGGTCTTTGGGAAGTGTCAATCAACCGTGATAATAGCAACTGCTACCAGTCCTGCCTATACTACCCCAGACTTCTAGTCTTGATTCTCCTGCTGACTTGGTCTACAACATTGATTCTTAGGAAAACAATTTAACAGTGCTGCATCTCCATTTTTCCATCCGTGAACAGAAATTACAGCAGCTAAACTTTGTTGCTACATGTGGATGTTTTGCATCTTAATATTTATAAAAAGGTTTGTAATACTTGAAAGAGGACTATTAACATTCTACTGCTGTATTATATTAATATTATTGTCAATGCTACAAATTGCTTAAATACTACACAGTAGGCACTACAGAAAGTCATGCAGAGAGAGGAAGAGAGATGAAACATTTCACACACTGGAAAGAGAATGATCAGCAACAGAATGGGATCATAAATCAGAACATCAGAAACACGAAAATTAGCTGTATTGTGACGGGCCTCACTTCAATTACTCCATTCACCAGGATTTCTTTCTAAGATAACCTTACAAAAGACTCACTTATTTGAAATATACTTTCACTGTTTCAAAGTGGAAATCAAAAGAAATGTTTAAAAGTTTTGGATTTTTTTAAGAAAAAAATGTGCTGAAAGTGCATTGCAAGAGTTAGAAAAAACAACTCCTCATGCTCTCAGGAGACTGTGTTTGGCTCTCAAAAGAAGCTATGGAACTCTGAGCTTGGAGTATGATTGGCTGATAATGTTTCTTGGACATGTAATAATTCCTGCATGGAAAACCTTTGCTGCACAGACAAAAGGAAAGAGGGCGCTGAACGGAATCAGAGAATGAGCAGCCAGGACAAATATTTTCTAAACCACTTCCAGAGCCCGGAATAGTCAAGCCTCTTAATTTTCCCAGTAATCTTTCCCAGTAGTGACCCAGATAGGAATTCTGATAGCTTCACAGATGACCAATGTAAGTAAGAAAAATTAAAAGATTATATAATTAAAGTGTAATATAAGTTAAGAGTCTGTCCTAGAATTCTTACCCTTAAAAATAAGTTGCCCTAAAAATGGCCTGCATCATGACATACATATCTTTCACTATTACTAACGGTTGTGGAGAAACACCATACTAGTAAATACCACTATATATATTATGTTTTAATAACAGATTAATCTTTGGAACAAATTCATTTTAATAAATGTAAAGTTGGAATGTTTACAGATAACATATAGAATTCAGTTTTTATATGGTTCTTATTAGAAAATCTAAAATAGCATTGTGAACCCCATTAGCAGATGTTTGTTATAGATAGAATATGCTGAAAGTGTACTTCAGCTGTGTGTACACTAAGAAATCTTGGTTTTATGGCTTAAAATTGGACACCATATATCTGAGAAAGCTTATAAAAACAATGAACCTGAATTGCTGCCAATGAACATTTTATAGGCTGTATTATGGGTAGCCAGCACACAGGCTATAAAAGGCACCGCAACTGAATCTGGTACACAACAGTATTTTTCCCTTTACAGCTATAGTTCTTTCTACTTTCCAGTAAGAAAGAGAGACACAATGTTTTAAAAAAAGAAATAAAATAATTAAAGCACCATGACTAGATATCATCATTTTTGCAACAGAGGGATGTTATTTAGATTTAGTTAATTAGCAAAGGTCTTAAGACAAACATGTGGACCAACCTTTCTGGCAAGCATGCCACAAATTAAGCCCTGCACCCTCCCTGAGAGCCACTACGATCCCCTTCTCCTGGCCAGTCTGCTGCTCTGCTTTCTGTTCCTTGTGTTGTGCTCCCTGCCCCTTCTGGTGTTTGGCTTTCTGTTCCCTGCCCTATGTGCAGTTGTGCTGTCTGCTTCCTTCTCTTTCTGCTGCATGTCACACACAGAGACTGCCCTTAGGCACGTGTGCCACAGGGTGATCAATCCCTTGATGCCAATACAGCATTATTTAGCTTATGAAGGAAGTTAAAACCAATGGGGCTTCACATGGATGTTCGTTAGAAAAAGTTTAATTAATTTCTTCACACATAGGAAAGAGTATGGTTGGAATGCCTCCGCAGTCAGCCTGTTCTCAGTCACTCAAATGGTCCCTTGGAGACCATTACAGCCCAGAATGAACTGTTCTAGTTTATGCTTGGGGTTGGGATGATTGCCTGCTTTAAAATTCAGCTGGCCTCAAAGAGACACTCTAGAATCTGGAGACACAAAACTTTGGTCACTACCCTTAAGTTGAGCTGAGATTTGTTTGGCCACAGTTCAGAACTGGGACCAAGGTCTGCAACTGATCAGGATTTGGTCCAAAAATAGTACATTTTACAGCTCAGAAATCTGAACCTGCAAGACAACCCATGTTTGTGTTTTCCGTATGTCCAATATTTGATTTTTGTTAGGTTTAAAGTTAATTCATATTGCTGGGTTTTATTTTCCACTATCCACTCTCGAAAGTGTTTTCCCCCCACTGATAATACATACTAGTAACCTGACTCTAGTTTAGTAAAGATTTTGTATGAGTTTTTCATCTCTGACTGTATATGTCTCAGCCATATTCAGTGCCCATATTCTGCTGGAAATACGGCACAAGATAGAAGCAGACTATTAGTTTAGCTACAGGTAGACTAGTGAAATAGAAGGCTTTTACAGTGTCTAATAAAAAGCTATATTAAATGAATGTATTCCAAGTTCTGGGATTGTTTTCTGTGATAGATGTGCAATCATGCTACCCTAAGGCAAGAGACTGTCCCATCTAAATTCTCTACAAAAAATAATAATAACCATACAATTATAACAGGTCAACCAATCTAAATTGATTTTTAAAAGTGTGACATGCCTTTGTATATCAAGGTTGTACTAGCTTATCTAAAATTTACCAAAAGTTTCCTAATTCAAGCAGATGCCTCTGATGTAAGTTCTGGCACTAAATTTTCTCTAAACGTTGAAGAGGACAACATTCAGTCTAGTTTTCAAAAACAAAATTTTTTCCTCATAGTTAAATAAAAACTATCTCTGGCCATAAAATGAGGCTTAACAACTTCTTACTCAGAGAACTCACCCTTTCAATTAGTTAGTGGTGTTTTTATAGTATTCATCATCAAATAATTTATGGGTGATCCTAAAATAACTTGAAAGACAGATCCACTGGGGTACAATGGTGCAGTTGCACTCCCCTTTAATTTTTGATCCCAAAATTTAAAACCAACTCAGGGAAGGGCAGTGACATTTCTACTCAGGCAGCACTGAGGGAGACAATTGACTTGGTGGCTCATCCTCTCCCTGATTCCTTCTAATTTCTCTCCGCTCCACAGATGTTTATGACTCTCTTTTTTAATGGTTTTTATATTCCTCTGTTCAAACTATCCTTTCTTCTGCTGTCTTTCTGTCTGTTAGCCATTCTTGGTGATGTCTCTCTTTTACTGCACAGCCCCCCAGATTGCTTTTAACGCTAGCTAAAAACCTTAACTCAGGTGTGGTAATATTAACTCAGGTGACTGCCAGTGAAGTATTGGAGGCACTGTCAAGACACTCAAGAAGGATAGATTTTGTTTTATTAATCAGAATAAAAGATGTACATTTCACTTTAATGACTATAGTACAAATCACAATATCTTTTCACTATTTTGGCTATTTTTTGCCTACTGTATTGCGCGTTTCTTAAACTTCACATATAATCTAGTATATTAGTGAACACTGCAATACTTATATTTGTTTTGGCTCCCTTGGTTATTAATACAGTTTCTAGTTTATCTTCAACTGCATAAAACTATGTGTTGTGTTTTATGGGTTGATGCGCCATACCATCAACACCCCTAGTTTTAGAATCCTAAATCTTCCGATGGATGTATCTCCTACACTCTGATCTTTTGGACAAAAGCCAGCAGGGCTCCAAGTGGCTGCATGAGTCAACCTACATGCAACCAGTTCTAGATTGAGTCAAAAAGCCCTGCTCTACATTACATTTAAGACACAACCAGTTAATTATGCTTTAAATCACAACCCAGCCACATGTTCCACATCTAAGACATGATTATAGAGTAAACAAGCCACAAAGTTATTCCACGTATACTGTATATCTACTTAATGGGTTGTTGGTTGTAGTCGTGTTAGTCTAAGGACATAGGTAGATAAGGTTCTTTGGGTAAATGTGATATCTTTTATTAGACCATGCAAACAGTTGGAAAAATTGTTCTTTGCAAGCTTCTAGGCACAAACACCCTTCTTCAGGCATTCCAGAGAGTCACTGGAGACACTGAAGAAGGGTGTTCGAACTCGCAAGCTTGCAAAGAACAATTTTTTCCAATTATTTAATTGGTCTAATAGATACTTTTTTTTCCAATAGAGGGATATTATTTAGTTGGTCTAATAAAAAATATCACATTTATCCAAAGAACCTTGTCTAACTACTTTATGGTTCTTTTATGTCACTCTTTGAATTGAACATGTGGCCAGGACCTTTCAAGGCCCTGTTTGCTGCCCTGCTGGGAAACACTCATACTTGTATAGGTCCTGGCACAGGTGGACCAGGGAATTAGCTGTTGCAGCCAGATCCCAGAGTTTCCATGCCTGGGAATGAATAAAAATTCTGCATGCCACCCAGTTGACACATAGGTAGGGCCCTACCAAATTCACAGTGGAAGTGGCATGCGCTGAGGCTCCTTTAATCCCATGCACCCCCATACTCCCACCCACTGCTGATTGGTGGAGGGGTCCTGCTTGCAGCTCACTTTTAATCTGCAAGGAAGTGAAAACCATGGTTTTAAACATGGTGCCATTTCTGCTTCCCTGCCAGTCAGCAACAAGTAGCAGGGCTGCTGGGGTCCCTCAGCCAATCAATTGCAGGAGGCAAAAACAGTGCCATGTTTAAAACCATGGTTTTCACTTCCCTGCCAATCAGGAGTGAGCTGCAAGAAGAGCCCCTCCACCAATCAGTTTGCGGGGGGGGGATACGCAGGGGAACCTGCAACGTTAAAGGAGCAGCAGCACACACCACTTATGCCATGAATTTGGGTTTATAAAGGGTTCATAAACATAGGGTTTATCAAGCTGCCGCTGGATGGGGGGCTTGGCATTGGGCTGTTGCAGCCCAATCCTGGGGTCTCTGTGCCCTGGGATCTGTCCAAACCCAGTGTGCTGTCCAGCTGGTTTTAGAGCTCCCAGAACACGGGGACTTCAGGTTCCCTGTGGCTCCCTGCTGGGGTTTGACAGCTGATTGTTGGCTAGGGCCTGGGACTGGTTTGGCTCCCAGCCCCAACTGACAATTAACTGATTGTAGGAACCCTGATTTAATCTTGCTGGTGCAGGGGGAGTCCAGGTTCATGATCCCCAGCAAGTAAAGCGCAATTGAGATCTAATCCCTGATCCTGCCAAAATTGCGTGTCCTGCCATGCGTGTGTGGCTGGCAGGAGACAGGATTGCTTGGCTTGCAGGCTGTATCTCATCATATCTTAAAGTGAACATCTGTCAGGGGCCTTCATGTAAAATATAATGTTCTGCTGAGTATAAAGCATTATTATGTAGTGTAGCCTTATTCATTTAGCTTTAAAACGTACTGTTGGAATAAATCAGAAAAAATATTTTTATTTTTCAAAAAAGAAGTGCCTTAACGAGATTAGTATCTACTATCTGATTAAATGTCAGAGTTGATACTTAGTAGTTAACTAATCAAAGAACAAAGTGGACTTGTCATGTTCCTAAATTAGCTACAGTGAAAGCAACTAGGAAACATTTGTCATCTTATTTAGGAAATGATTAAAGAAGTGGAAAAGGATTTTTATTTCCAGTGGTCACTTAAAATCTCTTGGAAACTTCAGAAATGTGGTAATACTCTTAAGTGAGGATAGAAACACTCTATATTACTGGAAAGTTTAGTCACTGTATAACACTTGGAGAGATACAATACTTTATTGGCCACAGTTACACCAAAAAAATATCACTTACATAAATATGGTTCAATTCCTCTCTTGCACACCTAATATTGCACCATTCACACTTACGCTTTTATAACTTCCAAAATCAATTCAATGCAAATAACAATGTTAATGTAACATTGATGTTGTGCAGCTGACATAAATTAAACCTTTGCGTTTTCCAAGGCTAATGGTCAATTGAGCTAGAATCAGTAAGACAAGCCTGTTTCTGTATCGAAAAGCACACAAGGAAGTGATGTGGTTATCTTCTTGTCCAGCTACCTATGACCCCAAATGCGCAGGTTCAGTTATAGGTTTGTCAGTTGTGGGCCAGCTGCAGCAGAAGTGTGGAGCAGAGCTCAGATTCATACCTTTGAAGCCATAGCAAAACATCCTAACTACTCTATCACATCAACTCCCACCCTCTTGCCCTCCTCCTGCCTCTCCTCAGCCTCCCCAAGTTGTATATTTAAGGTTAAAAAAAAATTAAGGAGCACAAACATCTAAAGTTGGCAAAGCAGCATTAGGTCATCTGCCTTCCATGTCTCTCGTAGACTGTATTTACAATGTTACCTAACTGACAAAAAGAAAAGAGGATGAATTACAGTTTTGAGATGTTCTTCTAAAGCAGGTATGGGCAAAATGCAACCCATGTGCCAGATCTCGCCCACCAAGGGATTTTATCCAGGCTGTGGCAGGCAGATCCCTAGGTCCTGCCTGCCCCAGACATGGGGGGCAGCCTGTGCTGTAGCATGTGCAGCTGGTCCCATGCTCCCTTGCTCCTGGGCACGCAGCAGGGCTGGAGCAGCACAGAGGCCGGACTCTGCTTCTTAGCAGCAGCCCTGCCACTAGTGTAGCCACCGCCACTGGATTTAGCCCTGCTGCCTGGACACTCTAGCCCATCTGCCCCACACCCACCACCAAGGGCACTGGATAGAGTGGGCAGGTGGGGTCTCCATGGAGAATGGCCCAGGACTGCTGGGGCCAGGGCACACTCAGCTGGATGGATGGGATGGGGCCGTGGTTGAGAGCGGTGTAGGATAGGTGAGTGGGGCTGGAGTCAAGGCTGGGGCCAGGGCTGGGATCTTGAGGCAGTGCCAGCACGGAGCTGGGGCCCAGGGAAGAGCCACAATCTGCTGCCTGCATGTCCCTGTGACAGACAGTTCTGAGGACAGGGGCGTGTCAAGAGTGGATTGCATTTTTTTCATAACCACAAAAAATAGAAATTCATTTGCTTTTTTTAAAGAAAAGTTGAGATTCTCAGTTCCAGGAACTTAGACATTAACAAAAAAGAATCAGTATCAGAAGATTTGCAGTCAAATTTGTGAGGGCTGTCAGTGCTGCTTAAAAGAAGTGGAACATGCCCATGCCACCACTCAGATTTACCTAGTCAACCCTGGCTCTACTCTCACTCCTCTATTCCCCTTCTTGGGAAACTGTCATAGATGTAGGTGTTATCCAGAGACAAGCTGGGTGTCCTGACAGAAAAGGTGGGAGCTCTTATTTTTGGGGACAGTTCATGTGCATAAAGTTGCACCCATTCATAACTGTTTGCAGAAGTGCAGCCTAGGCCTGTGAGTAGCCACTGTGCAGGAGCTGAATACACATGTGTGAAAAGGCATACGATGCAGACATGGGCTCCTTATCCTCACGTGGAGAGAAGTACAGTTTTAACAAAATTAAGCTATATCTGGAAAAAAACAGTGCCTGGTAAGTAGGTGTAACATGGCTGAATTAACATGCTGCTGGAATAATACCTGTTACATTTTCTGGGGTTTTTTTTGTCTGAACAGGGTGTTGTTAAAAATATGGGTGTGGGATTTGTATTTAAAGTCCTTTTTTGTCATACATCTTTGTCCTATAGGATCATGATATCATAGAAAAGTAGGGCTAGAAGGTATTTTGAGAGGTCATCTAATCTAACCATTTATCAGGGAGCATCCCTGAGACGTGTTTGTCTAACCTGGTCTTAAAAACTTCCAAGGATGCAGATTCTACAACCTCTCAGTTTCAATGCTTAACAATTCTCATAGTGAGAAAGTTCTTCTTAATATCCAACCTAAGTAACCCTTGCTGCAAACTAAGAATGTTGTTCCTTGTCCTGTCCCCTTTGGGATATTCTCTATATATTCATTCTTCAGGTATATGAATACTGTTATCAAATCCCCCTTCAATCTTCTCTTCTCCAGGTTAAGTAAACTCAGTTTGTTCATTATTAGTATACAGAGTATACCTCTTGTCAAACTGTTAATCTCCATCCCGACAGGTGCCCTGTCCGCTGGCCACCACCTTGGCTACCATTTTGGGACTAGAAGTGCCGCCCCTAAACCTTGACCTTTGCCACTTGAAGTCCTGTCCCTCACCCTAGAAGCATTCCTTTTGGAAGTCCTGCCCCTTCACATGGTCTGTGACATCAGAAGTCCCATCCCCTGGCCACCATCTTGGCCACCATGTTGGTCCTAGAATGCCCTGCCCCCCACCCCAAGCACATGGTCTGACATCATAAATCCCACCCCCCCACCACCATGTTGGCTGCCATGTTGCACCCAGAATCCCTCACTCCCCATCACATGGCCTGTGACATCAGAAGATTCAACAACCCTCCCCCAAAACTCACCCACAAAAATGAGCATTAGTAAAGCCAAACTGCTGAGAGAAAACAAGTGACCCCCTAGTGATGGTGATTCAGGTCTGCTCAAATGCCCCTCCTCCTAGGCCTAGGGAGTCAGAAAGTGGGGGTGGCAGATGGGATACAGGGAACCCATTAGAGCAGACTTGTCCAACATACGGCCCACGGGCCGCCATGCAGCCTGCCAAGCCGTTTTCTGTGACCCGGGGTGCTGTGACGGGAAATGAAAGTAAATGCTGCTTACTTTTGTTCCCACTCCTTGTCCCTCCCCCAGCCCCTCAGCAGCTTCCTAATGGCTGCTGAAGGGCTGGGGAAGATACAAGGTTCCCACACACACTGTGTCAGCTTGACACTGCTGACGCAGTGCGGCTCCTACCCTCCCCCTCATTTCATGGTGACCCTTCGTAGCCCTGCCCCTCCCTTCCTCATTTGCACGCCGACCCTGCCCTGCGCTGGTCCCTACCTGCCGCATGGCCTAGAGCAGGTCGTGGTGCAGCGGGCGGGTGGGCACAGTTGCCAGCTCAGAGGGATACTGTGGCCAGGCCCGCAGGAAATGCTGCTGCCACTGCTGCTGTGGCTGTGGCTGGCGGGACAGGAAGCTGGCGCCATATCCCCCCACGTCTGCAGACACCGCACTGGGGGTGGTGAGTTGTGGGCCCCGGGGAGGGAGCCCTGCTGGTCGGGCTTGGGTTGCCCCAGGGGAGAGGGAACAGGGGGGTGTCCCTGCATGTCCCACACCCCCCTGTAGGGTCCCCGCATGTCCCCCTGGCTACTGTACCCAGGCACGCAGGGGTAGGGGCATCCTCAAGGCCACCCAGGTGGCAGGGAGGACATGGCTGGGTCAGGCAGTGCCCCTTGACCCCTACACCTCCAGGTGCGGCCAGACTGGACAAGCCACACGAGTGCCCACTCCTGCCAGCCCACTGGGTGATAAAAAGTTCATGATCCGGCCCCACATTAGTGGGTCCCTCAGTGTCTACGCCTATACAACTTTCTATCTTTTTTTGTAAATCCCAGATGTCTAATAACTTATGTTGCTCTTTGTGATACTTTTTCTAATTTGTTAATACGTTCTTTAAACATGGTATCCAGAACTACACAGGCCTTAGCAGCACCAAAGAAAATGAATGAATCACATATTTGTGATTTTAAAGAAGCTTTATGTGTATTATAGAGTTCTTGGATGTTGATTTAATTTCCTTGAGTTTGGGGTGAATTTGGGATTTTTTATTTTTCTCCTCTCATACTAATTGTCTCAGGAGAAACCTGATAGCAACAGTTTTCAATCACTTGTAATTTTATTTTAATTGCTTTCCCTGAAATTGAGCAGACCATGACCTCTTCAATTGGGAATATGTCTCTGCCAACTTTCAGAAATCCATCCTTGAAAAGTTTAACTTCAGCTGTTAAAAACAGGAGATTTTACCACACCTTCAACTCTCCTATGAAATATCAACTTTCATTTCTCCCCAGGAGAACTTTTACAATCTTTTCTCCAATTCCTGATGAAGGGTGTCTGTGCCCAAAAACTTGCAATTAAAGAATTTTTTTTTGCAAAAATCTAGTTGGTCTAATAAAAGATATCACCTCTACCATGAGCCCTGATTACTTTTGACTTCAGCTGTAGCTTTTATCAGTATCTGCTACAGCATACTTCTCTGTTTTACTTCCATCCTGTATTTTTTTCAACCCAACATGTACAACTGTCCTTCCTGATCCTGGTTTCAGTAGTCTATTACATCCTATTCTATGTCCCATAGATTTTGTGCGGTTATTTTTCTTCAAGCCCCGCCCCTCCCCCCACCCCAAAAGACCATATAAAATCACATGGATATGTTACAAGACAAATGCAATTAATTAAAATTACTGTGCTTTGAATTGGATCCATATCATGAATACAGGTTTAACTCATTTTATGCTGTACATGTGTTCCTGGAACATGTCGCTTAACTTGAATTCACGTAAAAGGAACTCACTTTCCAATGTAACAAATAGGGATATGTTCCAAGACTTCAACTGTACTGACCTCCAGACCCATTTCTACCACTTTTACAAGACAATTTTGGTACTCAACAACAAAGTTACCTCTAAGGTGCGCGTGTGCACAGCCATGCACAAGTAAAAATCTGGCTGCACACAAACTTTTTCAGGCCATGCACCTGCCGGGAGAGGAGCTGGGAGCTGGGCTGTGGCGTGGGACATTTACAGAAGGTAAGCTTCTCCCCGAGGTGAGGCTGAGGCGGGGGTGGGAGCCTGACAGGCTCCAACAGCTCCAGGGAGCTGCTCCATTCCTCCACTTCAACTCAGGGAGCAAGGAGGTATGTGGCATGAGGGCCACGGAGTGAAGCACTTTCCTGGAGCCAGCGGAGCCGATGGAGCAGTTTCCTGGAGCCAGTGGAGCCTGCGCCAGCCCCAGCCTCTAACCCTCCCTTGCCTCACCTCAGGGAGGAGCTGCTGCCTGCCCCAAGTGAGGCTCTGCTGGCTCCGGGGAACTGCTCTGTGGGCTCCGCCAGCTCCAGGGAACTGCTCCACCCCTCTGCCCTGATGCCATGTTTCATAGTTTCATAGTTAGTAGGATCAGAAAGGACCTGAGCAGATCATAGAATCATAGAATTAGGGTTGGAAGGGACCTTGTAGATCTTCAAGCCTGACCCCCCACCTGGGCGGGAGAAAAAGACTGGACTCAAATGAGTCCAGCCAGGTAGTCATCAAGCCTCTTCTTAAAGACCCCCAGGGTAGGAGCCAGCACCACTTCCCTTGGAAGTTGGTTCCAGCTCCTAGCCGCCCTAACTGTGAAGTAGTTCTTACGGATGTCTAATCTAAACCTACTCTCCAACAACTTGTGGCCATTATTGATTGTTATGCCAGGGGGCACTAGGGGAAACAAGGTCTCCCCCAAACCCTTCTGGTCCCCCCTAGTGAGTTTATAGACAGTCACCATGTCCCCCCCCCAGCCTTCTCTTGTGAAGGCTGAACAGGTTTAGGTCCCGCAGTCTCTCAATGTACAGTCTGCCCTGCAGTCCCCAGATCATGCATGTGGCCCTCCGCTGGACCCTTTCAGTGTCGTCCACATCCCTCCTGAAATGGGGCGCACAGAACTGGATGCAGTACTCCAGCTGTGGCCTGACCACATAGAGGGGGAGGATCACCTCCCTGGCTCTACTTGAGATGCACCTGTGGATGCACAACAAGGTCCGGTTAGCCCTGCCAACCGAGACCTCGCATTGTTGGCCCATGTTCATCTGGAGTCAATAATGACTCCAAGATCCCTTTCTGCCTCTGTGCTCTCAAGAAGGGAGTTTCCCATTCTATAAGTGTGCTGCTGGTTTCTACTACCTAAGTGCAGCACCCTGCACTTGTCAGTATTGAAACGCATCTTGTTTATGTCAGCCCACTCCTGTAACCTATCCAGGTCTTGTTGCAGTCTTTCCCTCCCTACTAGCGTGCTCACCTCACCCCAAATTTTGGTATCATCAGCGAATTTAAACAGGTTGCATTTCACCCCCTCATCCAAATCGCTGATGACGAAATTGAACAGCGCAGGCCCCAGGACCGAGCCCTGGGGGACTCCGCTGCCCACTTCCCCCCAGGTTGAATATGACCCGTCCACCATAAAGATCATAAAGTCCGACCCCCTGCCATGGCAGGAAAGAGTACTGGGGTCAAACGACCCCAGCAAGGTGATTGTCTAGCCTTGTCCTAAAGACCCCCAGGGTAGGAGCCAGTACCACTTCACTTGGAAGTTGGTTCCAGATCCTAGCTGCCCTGACTGTGAAGTAGTACCTCCTGATGTTTAATCTGAATGTACCCTCTGCCAGCTTGTGACCATTATTCCTGGTCACTCCTGGTAGTGCTCGGGCAAACAGGGACTTCCCCAGTTCCTGCTGATCCCCCCTGACTAGTTTGCAACAGGCCACTAGATCCCCCCTCAGCCTTCTCTTGTGGAGGCTGAACAGGTTCAGCTCCCGTAGCCTCTCTTCATAGGGCCTGCCCTGTCATCCCCTGATCATGCGAGTGGCCCTTCTCTGGACCCTCTCCATGTTGCCCACATCCCTCTTGAAATGCGGCGCCCAGAACTGGATGCAGTACTCCAGCTGCGGCCTGACCAGTGCCACATAGAGGGGAAGTATCACCTCCCTGGACCTGCTTGAGATGCATCTGTGGATGCACGACAAGGTACGGTTGGCCTTCCTGACTGCATCCCCACACTGCCGGCCCATGTTCATCTTGACATCAATGATGACTCCAAGATCCTTTTCTGTCTCTGCACTGATGAGAAGGGAATTCCCCAGCCTGTAGGTATGGTGCTGGTTGTTCCTCCCCAGGTGCATCACCTTGCACTTGTCAGTGTTGAATCCCATTCTATTTTCATCCGCCCACCCCTGTAACCTGTCTAGGTCTGATTGCAGCCTATTCCTCCTTTGTAGCATGCCCACATCCCCCCACATCTTAGTGTCATCAGCAAATTTGAACAGGGTGCTTTTTACCCCCTCGTCCAAGTCACTGATGAAGATGTTGAACAGTGTGGGTCCGAGGACCGAGCCCTGCGGAACCCCAGTGCCCACATCCCTCCAGGTCAAAAATGACCCGACTACCACTCTCTGGTTGGCAACCCATTTGACTGTGTGGGTGTCAACACCACAGTCCCCAGTTTTTTTAATGAGAACGGGGTGAGAGACAGTGTTGAAGGTCTTCCAAAAGTCCAGAAAGACTATATCCACTGCTACCCCTGCATCTAAGGATTTGGTGACCTGGTTGTAGAAGGCCACCAGGTTGGTCTGACAGGACCTGCCTCTCATGAACCTGTGTTGATTGCCCCCAAGCATAATCTCCCCTGCTGGCCCCTCATGGACATGCACCAGAATAATTCTCTCAAAAAGCTTACCCAGGATCGAGGTAAGACTAACATGTGCCTCTTTGCTCCCGAAAGTGATGTAGGGGAACGGAGCAGTCCCCCAGAACTGGTGGAACCCACACCAAGTTCCTAGTCCCCAATCCTCTGGCCCCTAGCCCTTGCCCCCAAGCCACTGGACACCATCCCTCAGGCCCCCAGGTTCCCAACCTCTAGCCCCCAGTCCTGAACCCCCAGCCCCCTGGCCCCAAGCCCCTAATCCCCCGATCCCCAGGCTCTAAGCCCCCAGGCCCCATGGCCTGCCCTTGGTAAGGAGTGAGGAGCTTACCTTCAGTAAGTGTCCCACGCCGCACCAAGCAGCATGCTCACGGACAGCTACTCCTTAGAGGGAACATTGCTCACCAACAGCAGACAGTACACACAAGCACAGAGTGGTGGTGAATGTTGCCATAATGGGGATGTAAACTACAGAAACATGTGTTGCAGGCAAGGAGCAAGGAGCATAGATCCACACAGAAGACTATATTTTGGTGCGCTTCACTCCCACAGGGCACCACACAAAGCAGCTGACTGTGGGCTTCTACCATACTGGTGGCATAAGAGTGAATTTACCTTGCATATAATGAATTTTTGGTATAAAAAGATTCATCGCATAAGAACAAATTTGCATGTGCAGAACCTGCATAAAGTGAGGGAAATCTGTATTCAAATTGTTTTGCAGAACAAAACTTTAAGATAAGATTAATATTGTGATGCCATTGGTGGGTGGATATGGAGAAATATAGGAGAACTGGGAAAATGGGAGTGACAACATTCTCAGCTGTAGGCCAGTACCACCTCCAACTTTATTTTGCTCAGTGAGCTTTCCAAGTAGTTGATCCTTGGCAAATAATAGTTACTGGTAAAACATCTTAGCATGGTTGCAAGGAACCAAAGCCTACAGACTCCTGGCATGGTTTGGGATAGGAGAATTTTTTTTGCTTTTATTTTATTATGTCCCTCACTGTGGAAATTGTGACTGTTGGTGACTGGTGGAGAGTGATGGAATAGGTTGTATTCAGCAGTTTACGGTATTAATTCCAGTAATAACATACAAAGAGCAAATAGGGGAGGGGAAAAAAAGAGGGAACACATAATTTTTTAATGAAAAAAGTGAATTTCTCAATCTAGTAGGAGAGAGAAAAAAAGAATGTTGCCTCCCCTCTCCCCCCATAGGTATAACTTTCTGTTAATTTGGGGGTCAGAAGCTCTCAGTGGAGAAAGGAAAATGGCCCTAAACAGCTAACAGTAAAAGCAGTAATTATATTCTTTCATTTTCCTTTTTGTGCTTTTTTTCCTCATTTTCTTGGTCTTTTTCTTTTCCTTTCCTCTAATGGTTTTCACCAGTACCCTATATTTGGTAAAGCAGCATTCTGCATTCTACACACGTATACCTTGATTTAACCATTTGGTAGTATTTTTATAAAATGTTCTGGAGGAATAAAAAAATCAGAATGCAGTTAAAGAGGTTTTATGAGGCTGGAGGAAATGTGCCCATTGCTTTCCAATTGTAAAGTGTAATCAGGGTCTTCATATTTAAAATTCATGTAGTAACGTGGTAGTGTTTCTATTGTAGCCATAACTGTCCAGAAGTAAGCTTCTACTTTTAAAGCCATTCCTTTCCTATGAAACTTTTCCCTGCAATCTCCTCGGTCTTGTTTCTAAGGAAAAATACCTGGTGCAATAATTTAATGTGTTTTGATACAGTAATCCTATCATCACAAGCTGACATTTCTTTGAATGGGAAAGGTTAAGTAAAAATGCAGAATGTTCAGTTTCTCTGACCATGTAATTCCTCAACCAAAAGGCAATCTTTATGATGTAGCTACACTATGGGCATCTACTGTTCTGCCCATATGAAAATAGGAACAAGTAAACTAAATGTTATTAAGTTATATTGAGTTACATTCATCTGCAGTAATAAATCATGAACTCACAGGCTAGCCATGGAAAAGACCTATGAGGTCATCTATTCTACCTCCTGCCAGTAAGAAGTTTTCTCTGCCATTTATCATTTTTGAGGCATTGTCCAGTTTAGTGTTATATAGCTCAGGCAATTGGACTTCCACTGGTTCCCTTGAGACACTGTTCCACAATGTAATTCGAAGTGGTGATTTCTTTCCTGGTCTTCAGACTAAATTTTCCTTTGCTTACCTTCAACAGTTCAAAATCTATTTTTGAAAGTTTATTTTTATACTGTCCTTGGTGTAAGAGTGCAGAAGTCAGCAAGGAGGCAATCAGTACAGAAGATCTTAGGCTAGGTTTTTTAAAGGATCCTAGCAGTTGTAGATGCCCAATTATCATGGAAAACAAATAGTAACTGGATGCACAACTCCCTTAGGCATGTTTGAAATCTCAGGCCAGGAACTCACCTTTTGCATACCTCACCAACAGATAACAGGTGCTGTTTATTTATTAATTTGATTTATATGCTGCCCATCCCCCCCAAAAGGCTCCAGGCAGCTTACAATAGAAACAATAAAATATTAATTTACAAAAGAAAATAAACTTCTCTCCTTCTAAGCCCCCAAATTCAAAAGCACCTCACTCCCTCCTGCTCTCCTGCCTCTGACCAAGGTGGGGATTCCCTGTCTATTACCCTTGCCAAAAAACAACACTGAAGGGCACACTTAAGTATCGCCCTTTTGGCAGCTCCAACCCCAGGGCAGCCTGTTGTCTTTTTAAAAGTTCTCAGACCAACTAGGGCCAACCCTTGGCCATGAGGTGTGCCTGGTACTTACTGTTCCTGATGTCTCCATTCCAGGAATGGTCCCTGGACAACAGCTGCAATGATGTTAACATCCCCTATCAAGTGGGAGACTGCTTAAATCTTCAGTACAGAAAGCTCTCAGGCTACCTAGGTCCAATCCCTTTTCAGCTTGGGTGGCCAAATGGGGTGCCCAGTGCTCAGTGTCCCAGCCACTGGGCTCTCCTGAGTACAGACATTATTTCCCTGTGCCCTGTGGGCTGATTATTTCTGTAGGATATTATGTACTCCAGAATAGCTCAAAGAGGGGCACCAAGGAGGACCTAAGCATACTCCATACCGGATAGCTGTGGTAATAGGTGCACCCTGTGGTCCTCTAAGATGAGGTATGGCCATTTTGATCTCAAGAACATAGTACTGCTCAACAAATAAGAGTGCAGGAGAAACAGGTGGGTAATTGGCCAGGTAATGGCATAAGAATCTGTAGTGTTGGTTTAGAGAGGGTGATCCCTATAGGTAAGAATAAACAGACACCTATCTGACATCAGTTGCAGAAAGACTCAAGCCTGTGGCAGAACATTGTAACCTTCCTGATGTTCCACTGCTGACCTTAGAGTAGGTGGTTTTAGATAATGAAACTTTAAAAGCCAACTTGAACTGAAAATTGTGAACAAGAAATCATTCACAGTCTGGACTGTGTTAAGTGTGGACTAAACTAAGACTATGGATTTTTATCCCGCAACCTGAATTAGCTTTTATAACCCCTTTTTCTTTCAATGGGTCAATTGCTTTGTGTTTCTTCTACCCATCTTGCCTCTTCCAGCAGTGGCTCCTCCTTCCCCTCTTGTCCCCCATTTCCCTATCTTTTTGTATTCTAATGACTGATTTCAGTTTAGAAGCTGTGCTTCCTGTAGTCTCTTCATAGCATCTGATGAAGTAAGCTGCTGCTTATGAAAGTTTATGCATCTCTGACTTAGTTAATCTTTAAGGCACAGAACTACTCTGCCTTCTGCCTGACTTCAGACTAACATAGCAATCTACCTCCATAATATATATATACTGCCTCTAATGCAATTTTACTTATTAGCTGCTAGCTGCAGCCATACACAAGGAAACAGAGTTATAAACACCCTCCCTAGTTAAACCCATATGTTCAAATTTTGGGAAAGTAAAAGTATGACCCACAGAGCACCTTGCATTTGGTGGCTACAACAGAGAGCAAGATAAAGCAATTGATCTGTTGGCTGGCTGATCTGTTACAAAAAATACTATGAATAATAATTAACATGCTCATGAAGGAAAGCAGAAATTCTCTAGGCCTTTCCCATAGTAACAAAAGGAAGTGAGGATTCTTTCTGGGTGATTCAACTCCACAAAGGAGACGCTAGAATCAGCTAGCTATCAGCATCAACAGTTCCATTACTTAGACCTTTTAATATCTTTCCACCTTCAGACATAGAGGAGTCTGTGTGAGACAGGGATTGCCCTGCATTTGACAGAGGATAAATAAAAATCCTGACCCTGATCTAAGGAGTTACTGGAAGGAATTGCAGAGTTTGCTCTGACTATGATGATTTTTCCATTAGCAAGAAAAAAGCTGCTCAATTAAGGCAGGGTTTGAGACATGTGTTAATGCTAAATTGATATCATATCACTGATGCTGATTTATACCAGCTGAAGACCTGACCCTAGGATTTTAACCAAAAAAAAGAAACTGAAGTCAGAGAGCTATTGGCAATGCATAGGGGGTGCATGTGGGTAAGCATGGCTGTGCACCCCCTATGCACTGCAGTGCTGAGCATGGCGGTGCACCCCCTGCAAAAAGGCACCTCCCCCACTTGCTGCCGACACCACCGGCAGTGTCTGCAAGCAGTCTGTGATCGCTCCCCCTAAGCCCTCCACCCACAACTGTTTGAGAAGCTCTAAACAGAATTATCTAAAATAGTAATATCGGTAAAACTGGGCTGGAAATGTCCAGGAATATGATGGTTTCTTTTATTACTGAGTGGGTGCATCTACACAAGATGCTACATCAATGTAGCAATATGCTACTGTGACATAGCATCAGTGGGAACAAACCGTGATGCTGCTGCTACATTACCATAGCAGCGTGCTCCCTTGCTATAGCATTGCATTGTATTGCTCCCTTGCATTGTAGCAGCTAAAAATAATCATGCATAGCTAGCACAGTCTGTACTGTTTACAAATGAGAATATTTTCTAGAAGCAAGGGGTTTTTGTTGAGGTCTGTTACTGGGCCAGCTGTATAATCAGGAGAGATGTTAATCAAGTTTCAGGTACCAAGTGCCCTTCCCTAATATTTCCTAGGCCATACTGAACCCTTAGGGTGCTAGGTAAGAGTGTTAGTAAGATGAGTGTGTGATCAATTAAAGAAATTGGATGCTTATAAGTCACCAGGTCTGGATGAACTTAATCTGAGAGGGCTGAAGGAACTGGCCAAAATCATTGCAGAACCCCTGGCAAAGGTCTTCCAAAATTCGTGGCATTCCAGGGAGTTTCCTAGGGACTGCAAGATGGCCAATGTTGTGCCCATCTTCAAGAAGGGGTAACTATAGGCTAATTAGCCTAACTTCTATCCCAGGGAAAATCCTGGAAAAATTAATTAAGGAGTCTATTTGCAATAGGCCTATAGCAGGTAGGATTCTGAATGACAGCCAGCATGGCTTTGTCATGGGCAGGTCTTGTCTTACCAGCCTCGTCTCCTTTTATGATCAGGTGACTCACCACCTGGATAAGAGAGAGGAGGTTGACATTATATACCTTGACTTCCAAAAAGCATTCAAATTGGTATCTCACAATGTTCTTGCGAGAAAATTGGAAGACCGTGGGCTTAACTGTGAAACTGGCTGTGGGGTAGGACCCAGAAAGTTTTAATGAATGGATCTGTGTCATCTTGGCAGAAAGTAGCCAGTGGTCCTGCAGGGGATTGTGTCTAGTCCAGTGCTATTCAACATCTTCATCAATGATTTGGATGTGGGGGTGAAAAGCTTACTGGCCAGGTTCATGGATGACACCAAGTTATGGGGAAGCGTGATCACACTTGAAGATAGGCTGCAGATACAGGTGAATCTAGACAGATACAGGCTTGCAAGTTGGGTGGACCGGAACCAGATGAAGTTCAGCATCAAGAAATGTAAAGTGCTCCACCGGAGGATGAATAATCCCCTGTACACCTACCAGCACTATGAATGAAAGGGACCTGGGGGTAATAACTGACCACAGTATAAACATGAGCTGGCAGTGCAATGCTGTAGCCAGCTGGGCCAACAATACCCTGGTATGCATCAATTGATGCATCACCAGCAAAACCAAAGAAGTGATTCTCCCACTCTACTTGGCACTGATGAGATGGCAGCTGGAATACTGCATCCAGTTCTGGGCACTGCACTTTAACAAGGATGTGCTAAAGCTTGAGAGAGTCCAGAGAAGAACCACCTGTATAATCAAAGACTTGCACAGCAAGCCATATGAGGAAGAGTTGAGGGATCTGGGACTCTTCAGCCTGAAAAAGAGAAGGCTGAGTGGGGAGTTGGTAGCAGCTTACCACTACATCAGAGGTGTACATCAAGGGCTAGGTGAACAACCGTTCACCAGGGCACCCTTGGGAAAAACTAGGAGTAATGGTCACAAACTCCTGGAAGACCATTTCAGGCTCAACATTAGGAAAAAACTACTTCACAACTAGGGTGTCCAGACTGTGGAATAAGCTCCCTCCAGAGGTGGTACAATCACCTACCCTGGAAATCTTCAAGAGGAGCCTGAATGGGCACCTTGCTGTGGTCACTTGACCCCAGTTGTCTTTCCTGCTTGGTGCAGGGGGCTGGACCCGATGATCTTCCAAGGTCCCTTCCAGCTTTACAATCTATGAATCTATGAGTGGACTACACTATAAAAATTCCTTTTTCCTCCTGTTGTAACAAAATGATTTTCCTTTATTCAGTTAGTAGTGAATTGTGTGAATAATCTGTGAAGAGACTTGGGAACTGAAACTATGTTACTATCATGCTATCAGTCAACTTTGGGTTGTGCCTTAATTATATAGAACAGTGGTCAGCAACCTTTAACAAACTGTGGGCCAGAACAAGCTGGTTCTACTCTGACATGGGCTATGACAGGTCAGCAACAAGGAGGCTTTCCCTGAACCTGTGCCAAGGCAGACAGCTGGGAGCCCTGTCCATGCCACCACCACCATACCCTGTCCACGCCACCACGACCATGCCCTTTCCCTACCTGCCCCGACCCCCTAGAAGCTATGCCAAGGCTAGGCAGCTTCAAGGTGGGCCCATGCTTCAGCAGGGTGGGTGGGGAGTGGGAGGGGAGGAGAGGAGAGAAGTAGAGACAGTGCAAGTACAGTTCCTGAGCTCTGGCACAGCTTTCCAATGGCTGGAAGCAGCCAATAACAGAGGCAGGGGGCAGGAGAAGCAGCAGTGGCATGGGAACCTTTCAGCTCCATGGGGCCAACCCAGTTGTATGTATTCTGATCAAATGGTTGTAACTGTATTTACTGTGTGGGTGTGGCCATTAATAAATATTGTAATACTGCTATTTAATGTACAGTTCGTATTACTCATCGCATGACTGGGCGGTGAGTGTCAAGGGCTATAGGCTATACAGGAAGGACAGGATAGGAAGGAAAGGTGGAGGAGTAGCACTCTACATCAAGGAGGAATATACTTCCTCGTTAATTAGCAAGGGGGTAGAGGGGGGGCACTCTGAGGTGCTCTGGGTTAGAGTAAAAGGCAGTCCAGGGGAGAGAGACTTAACGGTGGGAGTCTACTATAGACCTCCCAACCAGGGAGAAGAGCTCGACCAGGAATTCTTAGGTCAGCTTACAGAGGCAGTGAGGGCTAAGGATGTGGTCATCATGGGGGACCTGAACTTCCCAGACATCTGCTGGGAGGAGCAGTCAGCCAAGTCTGATCGCTCACGTTGGTTCTTAGCCAGAGTGCAGGACCTCCATCTAACCCAGGAGGTGCACAGTCCCACCAGGGGAGACGCCTTGTTGGACCTGGTGCTGGCCACGGGTGATGACCTGGTGAGGGGGCTGCGGGTGATGGGCCACCTGGGAGACAGTGATCATCGCTTGCTGGAATTCACCATCCAGCGTAAGGTGGCAAAGGGCTGCAGCAAGGCAACAGCCCTAGACTTTAGGAGGGCTGACTTCAACAAGCTAAGGAGGATCGTTGGGGAAGCACTGAGGACCCAGAGGGGAAGGGAATCAGATGTTGAAGGTGAGTGGTTGCTCCTTAAGGAGACGATTCTCCATGCCCAAAGGGAGGTAATCCCAACAAGGGTCAAAGGGAGCAGGAGGGCACATAAACCCCCATGGCTCACTAAGAGCATCCGGGAATGTCTCCTTGCTAAAAGGGAGGCATATACCCAATGGAGAGATGGGGTCATCGCCAAGAAGGACTATGTTATAGTCGCCCGAGGATGTAGGGGGGCAGTCAGGAGGGCCAAGGCAGAGTTGGAGATAGGACTAGCTTCCCGGATTAAGGACAATAAGAAGTCCTTCTTCAAATACATAGAGGGTAAAAAGAGGGTCCCGGGTAATGTGGGGCCCCTGCAGGACACGATGGGCAACTTAGTCATCACGCCAGATGACAAAGCTAACATATTTAACGATTTCTTTGCCTCTGTCTTCCTAAGTAGGGACCAGTTCAGCCACCTCCCTGCTGGGCCCCCCTCGGGCCCCGAGAGAGACACGCCTGGGCCAAGGGTTAGCGAGGAGTTAGTTAGGGTACTTCTGGAGAGGCTGGACGTGTTCAAGTCCGCTGGTCCGGACGATCTTCACCCTAGGGTTCTACAGGAACTGGCTGAGGTCATTGCGGGACCCCTGGCACGGCTCTATGAGCACTCGTGGTGCTCTGGCGAGGTGCCGGAGGACTGGAAGAGGGCCAATGTGGTCCCTATCTTCAAAAAGGGAAAAAAAGAGGACCTGGGAAATTACAGGCCAGTTAGTCTGACCTCAATCCCGGGTAAGCTCTTTGAAAAAATTATCCTGGCACACATCCAGGAGGGCCTTGTGGGGGAATGCATGCTCAGGGGCAACCAACATGGGTTCATCAGTGGCAGGTCTTGTCAGACCAACCTGGTGGCCTTTTACGATCAGGTCACCAAATCATTGGACGCAGGGGTTGCTGTGGATGTGGTCTTTTTGGACTTCCGGAAGGCTTTCGACACTGTCTCTCACCCTGTCCTCATCAAAAAGCTGGGAGACTGTGGTGTCGATGCCCACACGGTCAAATGGGTCGCCAACTGGTTGGAGGGCCGCACCCAGAGGGTGGTAGTGGATGGGTTCTTCTCGACCTGGAAGGATGTGCGCAGTGGGGTTCCGCAGGGCTCGGTCCTCGGGCCTGCACTGTTCAACATCTTCATCAGTGACTTGGATGAGGGGGTAGAAAGCACCCTGTTCAAGTTTGCTGATGACACTAAGATGTGGGGGGATGTGGGTGCACTAGAAGGGTGCAATAGGCTACAAACTGACCTTGACAGGTTGCAACGGTGGGCGGATGAGAATAGGATGGGGTTTAACACTGATAAGTGCAAGGTGTTGCACATGGGGAGGAAGAACCGGCACCACACTTACAGGTTGGGGAACTCCCCTCTTGCCAGCACGGAGACGGAAAAGGATCTTGGAGTCGTCATTGACTCCACGATGAACATGGGCCGGCAGTGTGGGGAGGCAGTCAAGAAGGCCAATCGTACCCTGTCATGCATCCACAGATGCATCTCGAGCAGGTCCAGGGAGGTGATCCTCCCCCTCTATGCGGCACTGGTCAGGCCGCAGCTGGAGTACTGCGTCCAGTTCTGGGCGCCACACTTCAAGAGGGACGTGGACAATATGGAAAGAGTTCAGAGGAGGGCCACTCGTATGATCAGGGGTCAGCAGGGCAGGCCTTATGAGGATAGGCTACGGGACCTGAACCTGTTTAGCCTCCACAAGAGAAGGTTAAGGGGGGACCTTGTGGCCTGCTACAAACTGGTCAGGGGGGATCAGCAGGTATTGGGGGAGTCCCTGTTCCCCCGTGCGCTGCCAGGAGTGACCAGGAATAACGGTCACAAACTGGCGGAGGGTAAGTTTAGATTAGATATTAGGAGGCGCTACTTCACAGTCAGGGCGGCTAGGGCCTGGAACCGGCTTCCAGGGGAAGTGGTGCAGGCTCCTAGCCTGGGGATTTTTAAAAGGACGTTAGATGAGCACCTTGCCGGGGTCAACTGACCCCGGTGCTCTTTCCTGCTAAGGCAGGGGGTCGGACTAGATGATCTACCTAGGTCCCTTCCGACTCTAGCTACTATGAAACTATGAAACTATGAAACTACTATAGCAATTTATATACTTTGTTTAACGTAACTGTACACCTGCTATTAGCCTTTGGATTTAGTAAGGGCATTTGAGTTGAATTATTAACATGGTCATCCAAATTCCAACATGGGGCAGATATTTCAAATACTTAATAGTAGGAGATCTGACTTAATAGTAGCCCTTTTTAAGAAGGCTTTTCAATCAAGAGGAAACTTTGAAACCATACTTAAAAATAAATCTATTTACACTTGCCTTTCATAACATTAACAAGTCTACTAATTTTATAAAAGCCTACTCAAATGCCCAGCTTGTTTTCTTTTAAATTCTAGTGATAGTGTAAACTTAAATTAGTAGCATCAGACTTGTATAGAAACAGTTTGCTATCAGAAATGTAACTTATGAGCAGGAATCCTGGTTTTCGCTGATTAAAAAAAAAATCCCCAATTTTCAGGTTTAAAAAAGTAACCCAAAATCTATATATAGATAGTTCTGTTTCATTTTGATCATAGAAAATTGGACTTTGGGTTACTTTTTTAACCAGGGAATTAGGCATTTTTTTAAGTCAGAGAAAACCGGGATCCCTGGTTATGACGCAAAATTTCACTTTCTGGCAGTAGTAAGAGGCTGATAGGATGCATCCAGACAAGCCTGCACATACCTCTTCCAGCATCTCAACCCCTTTGAGATGCTGCAAGAGGCATGTGTGGGAACAAAAAAACATTCCCTGTGCTGCAAATTTGCAGCAGGGGAGCAAAATTAGACCCAGGGGTCAAACAAAACCCTGGGAGGAAAAAAAGGGTCAGAGCATGATCCCAGATGAGTGCGTGTGTTCCTCTTGCCCCATCTCAAACCCCTTTGAGATGGAGCAAGAGGCACGTGCAGGAACGAAAAACTGTTTCCCGTGATGAAAACTTGGAGAAAACAAGGAGAAAATTAGACCTAAAAATTAGGTCTAAAAAACATTCTCTCCTCCCCTCCCACTCCCCACCCACCCTGCCGAAGCATGGGCCCACCTGAAAGCTGCCCAGCCTCTGCATAGCTCCTGGGGGGTCAGGGTAGGCAGGGAAAGTGGTGGTGGCATGGACAGGGCTCCCAGCTGTCTGCCTTGGCACAGGTTCAGGGAAAGCCTCCTTGTTGCTGACCTGTCACCAAAGTGACATAGCCCATGTCAGAGTAGAAATTAGGTCAAAAAAACCAAAGTTTAAAAAAGCAGGGCAGGCCATGGTCCTGGACCATGCCCTGAAGCAATCGGAGGATGGGTCCTCCACAGAGATGCTCTGGCTGCCAGAGCATCTCTGTGGTTGGCCCCTCACCCTGGTGCTGAAGCAGCTGCTTCAGTACCAGGGCTCCAGTGCCGTAAGTTAGAGGTTGGGGGGATGGGAGGAGGGGGGAGGGAACTATGGGGGGGACACCTGTCAGCCTGCCTGCTCCCTCAGCCCCCCTGCTCTGCCCGGCCCCACCCCCTGGCTGCCGCACCAAGGCCTCTGATCCCAGCAGTGCCTGGCCCAATCCCCTCCAGCCCCCCAAGGCCCCAATCCATGGGCCCCCACCCCAGCATCCCCAAAGTAAGAAACAGCAAAAAAAACCCCTGGCACTTACCGGCAGTTCAGCTGCCGTCAGGGTCACTGAGGCCCCGCCCACACAGCACAGGGCAGAGGGACAGCCTCAGCCTGGCCCTCCTGCCCCCCACTGCCCTGTGCTGCTTGTGGGGGGGCTCTGCCAGGAGGCCCCAGAGCCTCCCCAGCCCCTGCTTCTAGCATAAGTAGAGGCTTGTTTTTGTTCTGTTTTTTTTTTTTTTAAAGTGAGGGTGCCTGGGGTTGTGGGGGCAGCCATGGGGGTCTGGGGGTGCAAGTGGGGGATGGGGCCAGGTAGGGCAGCCATTGTGGGGTCTGGGGGAGCAGGGGTGGGCTGGGTGGGGCAGCCATTTGAAGGCTGCAGCAGCTGGTGGAAGATAGGGCCAGGTGGGGCAGCAATTGGGGGGCTGGGGTGGGGCATGTGGGTCTTGCGGCAGGAGTGGTAGCCCCTGCAAGGGCCATTTGGCCCCTGCTGGGGTCCGTAGCCCCTGTGGGAGGGCAGCAAAATATATATTCATGTGTTCATGAATTTATGGAACATGTATTTAGAGTTCACTTTATTATTATGACAGAGACACTGGTAGGCTTCCACATTACTTTAACACTGTAGATATATCAACAAAACATTGCCCAACTGATCACTGTCTCTGTCTCACTCTCTCTCTCTTTATAGAGGTCTTTTGTTTTAATTAAGGAGAAACATGGATTTTGGGGTATTTTACAGAGTGATTTTGAGATGTTTTTATCAGGGATTTTTCAGTTTTCCAATAAGGAACACCAGAATTCCTGCTAGGGAAGTCAGTGGCAGGACCCTGCCTCTCAGAGCTGGCACCTTGGACCCAGCTGGCACCTTGGACCCAGCTGGCTGTGGCCAAATGGGGTCAGGAGGACATGCTTTGACAGTTCAAAGCAGGCCACCACACCAGCAACATCTTTCGGGTGATAGCTGCTCAGATGGCTGGGCAGGGGGCATACACGGCAGTAGTGCCACACAGAGGCCAATCCTGCAGCAACAGCTCACTGGCAGCTGGCCCAGAGGGGCAGATGCCTCTACTGACCGTGCAGTCCACATCCGGGTCTGGCAGGTGCACAGCAGGTCACAGGCAGGCAGCAGCCCCCACTGCCAAACTGCTGCAGTGGGTAGAGGATGCAGGGAACTCTCAGGGCTGCTTCAGGAGTCTGTCTGGCACAAGTGGTAGTGTCCCCAGGTACCACCTGGCTGGACCTCAGAAGCTTCTGAGAATGAGTAGCCCTGAGCTACTTGCCAGGGCAGCTTTTTGTACATATCACTGCGGCCAGGACAGGGCAGCTTTTTATATTGCTGGGGACAGCACGGGTACTGGCCCCGGGCTCTAGTTCCCCCTGGCTGCAGGTCTGAGAGGAGACAGGCAGGGTTATTTTGTCCCAAGTGGCACAATTTGTTCCACAACAAAGTGCATGTCTGACCACATGTACTGAGGCAAAAAGCCCCAGCTCAAATTTGTACCACTTCTATTTGAGCTGCTGCAGGCACATGTGCTTGCATGTGTGGACATGCCCATAGAGGCTACTTGCTAAAACATAAATATCTGAAATGACTACTGAAAGGAGGCAGATGGGATGTAAATGCTTTCCTGAATGTTGCCAACTTTTGCTATTATTGAATTATCTGGTATCTTTTATTAAAGCCACAGACCCTGGTAATCTTTGATCTGAGAATCTTGGCTTTTGATTTTAAAGTAATGGAATGGAATAAATTAAAGAAGCGATAAAGAGTTGTCTGGAATCCTTATGTGCTTTCTGTAGTGTTTTTGGATTTTTCCTTCAAACAGTATCTCTCCATTCAGTGTGAAACATTCCTCGGAGAGACTGAAACATGGAATCAAGCTGAAAAAGTAATCAGTAGGTTTAATGGGCTTGTGTATGGAAAACAAGTCTTCAGATGTATCTTCATGCCCTGAGCTGAAACAGACTTTCAGTAAAAATAGTGAAGGTAAACAAAACTGAACTTCTTTTAGGATGGAATTTGATCTCTTTATGAACGAGATTATATGCCACTTCTTGCAATAGCAGGGGCTTGGACTCCAGGGCCCAGGATGTCCCTTCTGATCCCATAGATTTCTAGCCCTTATGGTTGCAGAATAAATCTTAAAACTTGTGATCAAAGCATACCCATACAATCAAGCAGGGGCTATATGTGGGTGGATATGGGATTTGTGGGGGGAATGTGGGTGTGTGGATATGTGTGTATGTGGGATGTGGGGGTATGTGTGGATGTGGGTGGGTAAATACGAGAGGTTTGTGGGGGAAAGATTTTGGGGATGTGAGGGTAAGTGTGTGGGTGGATATGGGGTTTGAGAATAGGTGTAGGGTGTGCATAGTAGGATATAGGTGCACGTGTGTGGTGTGGTATGTGCATATAGCAGTGAGCAGGGCTCCCCCAAAGTTGCACACGTGTGTCGGGGGGGTGCATGTGGGGAGGAGTGTAGAGTTTGTGGGTGGTGTGAAGGAGTGTGTGGGTGGATGCAGTGTTTTGGGGGGGTGTAATTGTTTTTGACTGAGCCATGATGGCCATCCTTTTGTTTCTTGCACTTCCACTGGCAAAATCCAGTCCATCTCTCATGGATTTTGCTTGATTCTACCATAAGTCTGTAAAATTTTTTGGGTATGCTCTCAACTGAATACACTTAAGGTTTCTGTAGTTGAAATCTGCTGCACCTGGCAAATGGTTCCTCTTGTTACATTTAAAACAGTGCTTTCCAAGTATAGCACCAAATTTGGAGCCATGTTGCCTTCTACACTTATTTCACGCCAGCCTCTTTGTTATCTCCTCCTTTTCAGTCTCTTTGCCATTAGAAAATGCCACTCTGTAAGGTGGCTTCTTACCGATGAAAAAAACTACACTGTGAAGTGCCTGTTTTTGGCCTTGTTCTTTCATACCAATTGCATGGATGATACCTTGTGTTGCATTCAGCTTTGCAGCCTGGACCTTCACAATTTTTGGTGCCCTGGACATTTGAGTGCTATTTTCTAGGGAGAAGTCTCCTTTACACAATGGCCTTTCTTCTAATGCAGTGTCTGCACTGTCACGAATAGTCCTCTCTCTAATCAGGGATTCTGTCAAGTTCCCAAAGGTCTATTTTTCCTTTCTCTCTTCAGTTCAGTAACATCTTAATCTATATTTTCTTCTGTTATTTGTTGAACATAAAAAATCTGTATCTTTCAATAGTCTTATTCTTTTTTGGTATGCAGTACTCCACAAATGTGGACAGCATTTTAATTTCATATTTTGACCTTTTTCAAAAGGAACGGTGTTATAAACAGCAAAAGCCTCCCCCCCCCACCCCCACCCCCACCCCCACAATATGCAAGAAGACCGAGGATTTGATTTGATTTTGTCATTTTTCTCTTCTGCTTCTGGAACTGCTAAGTATCACTCAAACCATTGTCTGAATACCTTCCAGTTTTTTGCTGTATTACCTGATAATAGAAAGGCAAGTAAAGGTTACAAAAGCTTCTGTTTACTTAGACTATAACTGTGCAGGCAGATCACTTAGAGTTGCCCTTGTCCTTCTATATGGCTGTATTGCTCCACAAGCTCTCAGTTTCCAACTTCTTTTTCACTTTGGTCCTCAAACTCTTTCCAGTTCACTGACACCATGTAGTAATCACTGGGTTAAAGTAACATAAGCATATGTGAATAAGGAAAACAAAACAATAAGCTTTATTGTAGAACAGTAGACAACCTCTGAATACCCTCTGTCACTAACTAACCAATAGCTACTACCTAACTGAGGGACCATCTTCCAATTTTCAGCTCTTCTAAAATAGGGAGTGTCTCCAAATTTATAACTGTCATCACTACAAGGCCTAGAAGCAATGGACTCGAGAAGCAACAGAGAAAATAGTTTGGACATTAGGACTCTGGACATTACTCTGACTATGAGCATGATCAAGGATTGGAACAGGCTACCCGAAGAAGTTGTAGAATATCCATCCTGGAAATTTTCAAGAGCAGGTTAAATAGAATCTTGGCTGGGAAGGTTTAGTCAGGGGTGATCCTGCCTTGAGCAGGGGGCTGGATAAGATAGGAAAGTAGGTCTGGAAGGGACCTCACAAGGTGACGATTCTATAACCCAATAGGAAAGTAGGTCTGGAAGGGACCTCACAAGGTGATGATTCTATAACCCTACATAGCATCATTTAAAAAATGGACCCACCTGAAAGAATGGAGAGGGCTGCCTGGTAGAGAGACAGAGTTTGTCCCAGCGGGAACACTGTAGGGTCTGAGGGCAAGTGAAGCTGTTTCGGAGGCAGCCCTGTTGGAAGTGGGAGGGCTGACGTAACCCCAGCAAAGTTTTGAAAGAGAGCCGTTAGGAAAAACCCCAGAAGGGCTTGGGCTGGGATTGGCTGAGAGGCTTGGATAAAAGGAGGGAGCAGTTTTCCCCCAGGAGGGAACGAGTGAGAGTGAGAGTGGCTGAGGGACAGGCTGGAGACTGGAGATGGAGTCTCAACACAGCAATTCCTCAGCGAGCCCCTAGGAGTGCCCTGCAGAGCAGCAGAAAAGGCTGCCATGGGAGTGATACAGTATCCAGGTCCTCTCTCCAGCCCGGGAGCCTGCGAAAGCATGGTCAGAGAGGGGCTGATTGTGTGGAGACTCCAAGCCAGGAAAGACCTGCCTGCAGCCTGGTGAACGGCTGGGTGAGCACAACAGAGCTGGGGAGGGGACTGCCAGAGTCTGCCCTGTTTTCCCTGAGGGGTGAGGGGCTCCAGGGGCAGGAAAAACCCAGGGAGGGGCTGTGTTTGCTAGGCTGTGAGGCAGAAGAGTTGCTACAGCCTGCAGCTCAGATACTGCTCCCTGCTGAGCCGGGGAAGGGGGTGAAAGGCAGGGAAAGGCTGTTGTTGCAGGGACTGCAGAGGAGGAGCCACTGCCTGATGCCTGGAGACCCCAGGAGCACAGAGATGGACACCAGCACCAGGTAACCCTGGGTGCGACACAACACGTGCCCTCACCTGAATAGTGGGATCCTGGGGTACCATGTGCAGAGACACAGACAGTTCCACTCCCTGAGACACCCCGCCAGGGGCAGCGCACACGGGATCCCAAGTACACCGTGTGCAAGTGAGAGACTGTGTAAATAATTTCTTGAGGGTTTATTAGTTGGTATATCAGTGTGTTTATTTAATGGTTATTTGTTATGTTGTAAATAATTAAATCGTGTAAATAGTTTGAGAATTGTCTGTGAGGATGCTTGATTGTAAGGGGAGGCTCTCCACTCTGGGGCATTGCAGCAGCTTCCCAAGGGGGCTGGGCAGGGCTACTGGGTACCCCAGGATCCCACTCTTCAGGTGAGGGCGCATGTTGTGTCACACCCAGGGTTACACCTATAACAATTTTTTGCCCATAACGTAGAAAATGTTTGACTCACAAAAATACTTTAACTGTGCTGGCTCAGAAGTGCCACTTTTCAGATATTAATAGAGAATAATTCAGAATTAAATTCTAACCATCCAAACACATCTTTCTGAAGTACCTATTGTTCTGACAATGGATAGCATCTGATTGCGGTTTGGTATAAATAGTTTTAGGTGGAGTGAGAAAATAGTAGAGAAGTCAAACTGCATAAACATCAGATATGGTTCATAGCTCCCAGTGACCACATGAAGGGTGGGGCAGAGTCCAGTATGCAGTAGTAGCTACAGCAGGGACAGAGTCTAATTTTTAGTTTACTCACCCTCCTTTTCCTGCTCAGACAAAAGCAACCAATTCAGCTGTGAAAGGACTAAAACTTTTGTTTTTGCCTGAGCAGGAAAGGGAGGGTGAGCAAGCCAAAGATTAGGTGCTATGCCTGCTCCATGTGGCCATAACTCTCAAAATCTTTTTTTTCCACTATTCTGCCTTCCCCAGAACAAGGTGTGTGGGGTGCCACTTTTCACTTTTATGGGCCACATGGTATTCGAGAAAGTATAGTAACTATGGATCCAGAAATAGCGTGGAAGGCATAGGCTTAAGCAAGTATAAATGCCGGTGTACACCATAGACCATACAGATAGTCTCTGCCCCAATGAGCCTGCAGTATAATTCAACAACCAGGGGAAGGGATAGAAAATATAGAATAAGCCATATGATGGCTTCAAACATCCTACTGGCACCATAGCAGGGTCGTACATGTGCTCTGGGATGCATGGGTAGGTGCTTTAATTACTGCAGTTCTGAGAGCCATGCTAATTAGAAGTACTCAGAGTGTTAGATGCATCAGCGTCCCCATGCTGAAAAATGGCAGCAGGGCACTTTGAACTAAAGCTTATTGAACGAGCTTTAGTTTGACGCACCCACCACCATTTTTCAGTACGGGGATGCTGATACATGTGACACCAGAGGCTGCTGGAGCGCATTAATTTCCATGCTCCAAAAGACTTGATTAATTGAGTCTACTCTGACACGCTGGAATTATAGCGCATCAGAGAAGCTCCTTGCACGTGTAAAGGAGCCCATGCATTTTGTGAACAGGGTGGGATTCTATAAAGTAAGCTTAGATAAAGGGGAAGACATAGCCAGTGGGGAAAGGACACTGAAGGGAGTGGGATGAGGAGAGAAGAGAGGAAGGAAAATTGGAGAACAGTTTGAGTGATTTAGGGCATGGCTGTGCTGCAGTTCAGAAGCTAGCACTAAAGAAAAGTCACCAGCATGGGTACTCCTACCAGTTTAACTACAGTAGCTTGCAGCTGAATGCAGGCTCCTTTAAGACAGCTTTTTGGCCAACTTTTGAAGCCTACATTTAGTTCCATGTTGCCAAGGCTAGCCTGTTACCAGTAGTTTGGCCAACTAGTTTAATGCTGTTCCTCTGATTGTGATGTGATGTAGACATATTCCTATATCACATGACAATTGACATTTCAGGGATCAGGATTAGAGAGCTGAGAAGGTCAGAGATAGAGATTGAAACTGAGGTACTTGAAATTAAACATCCATTGGTAGCATGACCAAATAGCGATTTTTCTGTAAAGAGCACTTCGTAGATCAATCACTTTGCCTGTCCAATCTATAATTAAACTGCAAAGAAGATACTGTACAAAGCTAAAAGGAACATACAGACCCCTTTCCATGAAAATCACATGACCGCTTGGAGCCTTTTCAAAAGGGGAACATATCAAGAGGGAAGTAGCTGGTATATTCTAATTGTTATGTGTGAAGAAGTTGTGAATGAATCAGATGTAGCAAAATGACTCCAAGTTTAACACTCCTTCATCCAGGTTTAAAACTGGAGCCAGTGTTGTTACATCTGAATTGTTCTCAGCTCATTCATACATAACAATTAGAACATACCAAATTCTGTCTCCTTGAAACATTCCCATTTTGAAATGATTCCAAGCATTTGTGTGTCCACACCCTGAATCAACAAAACAACCTGGATACCCCAAACAATAGATAAATAGAGGCTGGTTCTATGTCAGAACAGTACAAGATGCTTTTAAAAGGATTGTGAAAGCACTGCTCAGGTGGATTAACTCAGGTATGCTTCAAGGAAGTAGTTAGTGTTAATCTCTACAGCTTGGGACCACTTTTTTTTTTTTTTTTTACCTCTGGCAGCAAGAATCACAAATGTCATTGTCAGGTATAAATGCTGGTTCTCTAGACAGTTGGCAAAAGGACTGAACATTTTTGGATGCCATAATTGATTTAAGATTGCATAAGTACAGAGTTTTGGACTGGATACTTAGGCATACCATTTGTTTTGGCATAAGGCATTTTATCCCAGTACAAAGTACAAATTCATCTGTCCATTTTGCCTGTCCCATGATAAATCATTAAAAGGTTCACAGGACAAGAAGTACTAACAGTTTATCCCAGGAGATCACAAAATGCATCTGAAGGGTTATCTCAGGATTGCATCATTGAAGAAAAATGGCCATGCCTTCAGCTGCTCACCAAACCCTGGTTAGAAGGGTGATGTGTGTACACACCTTCCTGGCACATTTCTGTTCTGGGACAAACAAGGGCACAAGTTATCCAGGGACAAATGCAATGTCTGTTCCTAGCCTAAGTCACTACACATCAAGAGGGATTACACTGCAGCAGCTCAGAACTGCTTAAAGCTCCCAGGCATGAAATGGGAGTAGCTTTTATGCCACACTTTGAAAAAATGTTCCTCCTTAGTGGCAAACATCTCAACAGATTATTGCAAAGGTGGTTCCTGCCTCTGCCATACCCTCCATACTGCCATACTAGGCATAGCTGGTACCCATAGTTTCACATAGCCTTTGTACTTGGTGGAACATAAGGGCTGTAATTGTTTATCATCGTTGCCGGGAGTCCCTCACGGTCCAGGATGATCACTCCTATAGGTCAAGTAAAGGGTTGTAGATGAATTCATTGATGGCTAAGAAGGCCAATCCTAGAGTCGCAGACATCACAAGTGGTGGTTAAAAAGAGGACTGAACCGCAGATTTCTCGGTCTTCTTTCTTTTCCTTCCATTTCTGTTTATCTGCCTCCAGGGAGAAATGGGTTTCCTCAAAGTAAAGTGTCCCTTCTCTCACAAGGTATCATCATGTAGCCCTGTCTTGGGCTGATTTTTCCCCAATTAGTGGTGACAATGCCACACTTAATGTTTGCCTTGAGGGTGACCTTGAAGCATTTACTCTGGCCCCCATGTGTCCTTGGCTGAATTGGGGTTATAGCAGGTGTTTTGGTAAATGTACGTCAGGCATGTGCATGCAATGTCCTGTCCACCGTAGCTGATGTTGAATAATCTATGCTTCCATGGTGGTCTTTATAAATTGCCAGAGTGGAGGGATGGGGTAAAGGAGAGTTGCAAGATGAAAATAAAGAGCAAAATTCTACAAGAGCCATCCAGAACCAGTTCTTTTGTTCAGAGACTTACGTTAGACAGTGCTGTTTCATTAGAACTCAGACACTGATTGAATTGGACATTTACCAGAATCCTTGACTGAACAAAACAGATACTAGGAATAAAATGATCTAAAAAATATTGCAGGCAGAAGACTTCAGTAGTTATAAGCCCAGCCAGAGGTAAAACTCTTGGAAATATGCAGGAGAATTAGAGAGAGTTTAAATGATACTTCACCTTGTATCTGCAAGAAATAATGAATATAGGCAAAAAGAAAAAAAAAAAAGTAGCTATTTCTATCAATAGCTCATTCTGAAGCCCTTGATTTTTTTACAGTTTTAGTTAACTCCGTCTGAACAGGCCAAGTATGAAACTACTGAAGAAATGAATTATAGAAAATTAGGGTTAGAAGGGACCTTAGGAGGCCATCTAGTCCAACACCCTGATCAAAGCAGGATCATCCCCAACTAGATCATCCCAGCCAAAGCTTTGTCTATCTGGGTCTTAAAAACCTCCAAGGGTGGAGATTCTACTACCTCTCTGGGTAACCTGTTTCAGTGTTTTACTACCCTCCTAGTGAGAAAATTCATCCTAATAACTAACCTATACTTCCCTTGCTGCAACGTGAGACTTTTGTTCCTTGTCACAGTCAACTGCCACCACTGAGAGCAGTCTAGCTGCAACAATCTAGTTCAAGTACTTCATGTAATATTGAAACCTATGAGCAATGTAGTTTTTAAGCAGTGGCAAAAGAAGGTGAAAACTTGATGAGCAGAAGCCTGATTTACATAAATCTTAAGATTTTGTTAGGGTAACAGAGACCTTAATAAGAATCGAGCTTATGATCATGATTTGGAAACATTCAGATTACTGGAGACCCAGAATATCCTGTAACAATTCATTTAGATTTAACCAACCAAAGGAAATCTTCCATTCCAAACTGAAGCACATGCAGGATGAACAGTGCTCTGACAGAGTAGACACTAGGGAATCCAGAATTCTACACCTGAAACAGATGGAAAGCAGAAATTCATATAGACCTCAAAACCAGATTTCACAGAAAGGGCACATGAGACTACATTCACTATAGCAAATCCAATTCAGGACATTATTGCCTGTGGGAAAAATTGCAAAATTTTTGTGGATTACATCACTTTGTAAGAGTTTAAGCAGAAACAGAGTGTACAAACCCTAAAGAAAAAGGATGAAAACAGTGGGTGCACCTACATGTGCACTTTACTGTGGAGTATACTAATTAGCAGCACAGTAAAGCATCACTATCTACATGTGCACTAGTATTATGGTGCAGTAAATTAACTCTCCTGTAAGATAGTACTGTCCCCGCATTGTGGACAGTACTATCTTATGGTGGAGTCACTTACTGCACTGAAATTCTCATGAAGGTGCTGACAGTCGGGTATAAATTGTGTCATCAGCAGGGAACCAGACCCCTGCCTGCCACCTAGCCACATGGCTCCACACTTTAGGCACTCTTGTGCCCTAGCCAGCCCCTCTGTTGCCTGATGCCACCACCTAGAGCCTGGGGCTGACCACCTGAGCCTGCTGCCAGCCCTGGCCTGCTCTACCCCAGCTGAAAGTGCTCCTGTCCCAGGTGCATGTGTAGATACTGCACTCAGGAACAGTTAACTCTAGAACAAACTGCTCCAGAATTTATTGTGTCACATTAAGTTCACATGTAGATGTACCCCGTGTCATTAGCTCAGAGGAATTCCTCATAGGAGCAAAGGACAATATTTCACAGAATGGACCACCAGCTAAAAATAGAATACTTACTTATTTTAAGTTGGACACTGGTACACAAGCCGGTGTGGTGCCAGAAATCATGATGGTTTGCCCTGAAAGAAAAGCCACAAGCAATGGAAAGTAAATGCTGACATTCAGGCCTTAACAGAAATATATAAGAACAAAATCCATGAATATATAACAACTGGCAAACATAATTTGCAAAGTATGCAAAAAGTACCCAATATCGGGTTAGAAACTGTTAGTCCTTTGTCTCATCAAAGCATTTCTATGGTTGGATGGACAGGGTACTAAAATAATGGAAAAAGTCTTCTGAGAGCTACCCTAACTCCTCTAAAATGCCTACCATAGAACTAAAACAGCCCAAGCATCCCATCCTGTTTGTTGTGCCTTATACCACAATACTGGTCAGCTAGAATTTAAGGGTGCCTATACATGAATTAGGAAGCTGCTCTGACATGCTGTATAACTGTGCCCCAGCCAGTCTCCACATCTCATGTATCAGAGTCCCCATGCTTCACGCTGGCCCCAAGCTTTAGATAAAATGTCTCCACCACCATTTCACAGCACAGGAATGCTGATACATGAGACACTCCAGGCATTTTAATTAAATTAAATTAAAGCATCCCTTCCTCCCACTCCCAGAAAACATATGAAAACACCCTAAGAGAGTAAGTGTCATGCTCTTTGATACTGAGGCAGGAAGAAGAGTCCTTAAATTCCATTTCCCCTGTACATGCAAAAGCAGGAAGCTACCTAAGCTATTATGTATTAGGAAACTGAAGCAATCAATAAAAAATCCTCACCATTTTGAATAATCTGTTTCACATTTATAAGCGCTTTTCTATTGCTCTTTTCTGTTGTAACAGGATGATTTTATTCAGATTTAAGCACACTAAAATATTTCCTAGAATTCACTTTTTAAATGAAGGGAAAGCCTTTCTTGAGGTACAACAGAACACCCTTAGGTATCCAGAGAATCTGCCCATTGATTCTTCCCAAGAGTACAGATGAGATCTGTCATGAGAACTTAGTCAAAAGTACAGAGAAGTTATTTAAGAACATTGCCTAAGACCTCTGGAAATGTTAACACAATTTTAGCTGACTCCATTACATATTTAATACAAACGTATTTGTCCCTGAACTGCACTAAATCCTTTAAAAGAGCTATTTCAGGATTGTAGCAGTCCAGGAAAATTCCAGACTTCATTTGGAAAATAAAGCCAAGAAAAAAAAAAAAAGATTAATCTATAAAACAGAACTATGTTAGTAGGCAAAACCCAAAGCAGCCAGATTCAAGGCAAGCTTGGGCTTCATTTCCTAGGGAGAAATATTAAGGGGAGCAGCAGCTTAATGCTAATGGGCAAAATTAGCTGGAGGTTATCTTGTTTATTTTTAATCTTTAAAAACTGCCCTAACCCTTCATGTGAGCCCCCAAATGCCATTTTTTCCATAAACATTTGCAGAAAACGGAAGGGCCTGAATGAATAGGGATGTATTTGATGAGTTATAAAAGTGTATACATCATTGTTATTTAGAAAGCTACTCTTACACTTTATTCAGATAATACAGTAGTTGTGTTTTATATTTTTGGATGAACCATTTATTTTAAATAGATTAATATACAGGTTTCCCTTGCTTTATGTGGGTTCTGTATGTGCAAATTTGCTTTTATGCGATGACACTTTTTAGACCAAAAAGTCGTTATATGCAAGGTAAATTCACTGTTATGCAAGCAGTGTGGTGTAAGCCCGCAGTCAGATGCTTTGTGCAGTGCCTTGTGGGAGTGACGTGCACCAAAATACAGTCTCCTGTGTGAATCTGTGCTCCTCGCTCATTGCCTGCAGCATGTGTTTCTGTAGTTGCCATCCCCATTATAGTAGCATTCACCACCACCCTGTACTGTGTGCTGTGCTTGTGTACCATCTCCTGTTTGGGAGTACTAAAATTGTGTTGTAAGAGTGGTAGAAATGGGTCTGGGGGTCAGTACAGTTGAAGTTTTTGAACGCATCCCTAGTTGTTACACTGTAAAGTGGGTTCCCTTTACTCAAATTTGAGTATTTGCCCTGTTTCCCAAGGATGCATGTACAGGATAAAGCAAGGGGAACCTGTAGTGCTAAACAGAATAGAAAAATCAATAGGAAAAAAAAAAAATCTACAAAAGAAACCAGTAGCAAATTATTCTAAATAAATGCTTCTGGCTTCTCTGCCAGAGCAGTTATAAGCTCCTTCCTCTCCTCACCCCACTGACATGTATGCTTATGGGTCCATTTCCAGCCATGCCCCCTCCTGAAGTTGACAACATTTTGGCCTAGTTGAGCAAAAAAGGTAAAGTGAATTTTTAAGCTAGAAACTCACTAGGAATTTCCTGACATCAACCCACTCCCCTTCAAACCAGGGAACTGTTACATCAGCTGATTTCCACTGCCATGGGACCACATCAGAAGACAGAATGTGTCTCTTTACTAAACAGATCCCATGCTACTTAGTGCTTTATACTGGAGGTCAAAAAAACAAATATCTTACATTGCAAAAGCTGTTGTTTTGGATGCTCACAGTGAGAGATCTGAGTCTTTGCTTGAAGAAAGCAATGGCTTGCTTGTTACCTGATACAGAAATTATTCTCATGAAATGAAACCTCCTTTTTAGTCACCTTAGAGGCCTCAGTCTTGCCATTGATGTTATGTAGGAGGCATTCAGACAAGCCTCAAATTAAACAGATAAGAAAATATGTTTTGTGAATATAATCTCTACATTATAAAATGAGCATACACAGGTACAACATTACCTTCCTGAGTCTGCATACAGTTTGAAACCTTTATTTTGGGTGGTATGAACTGTATTCTTAAAAATGTTGCTGCCAGTCACGTTACCAGAAGCTTCCAGCCAATATATATTTATCCCAAAATTACATACCATCTTTGCTGTGGACTAGAGCACCAGCTGCTCTCAAACTGCTGATATTCTCTGAGAATATCCATGATACTGTTATGTAATATCAATGCAAAAATCTGCAGCACATGGAAAACAGTACATGTGAGAACTAGCTAAAACTAAACCAGTTTGAGACAAAAACACCAGGGCTACTGTATTTACTCTAGCATTCTTTTCCATATGTCATTCATTTAAAAAAGCAGCTATAAATTACATGGGGCCACTGGAGAATCCAGGAACATTGCCAAAGAGTTTGGGTCCAGCTTACCCTGGTATGCATGGATTTTGCATATAAAACTGTATTTAAGTAGATCTGCAAATCAGTTAATGGCTTCTTCTTGGATGACATGCTTTCTGTGGTTCACTTACAATTCTACATAGCACCTGACTGAGAGATCAAGTCCAGAAAAAATAGATCATTAAGTCCTATGATCCATCTTCTCAAGCAGCATCCAAACCACTATTAACTAAAATCATACTGTCTTTTTAAGTAAGGGAAAGGACAGATGGGGAAACTCTATTTAAGATCCAGGTCCCACCACTTGTTTTATCTTTTGGAGAAAACTATTGCTAGGTTCAAGAAAGCCATGATCCTCATTTAGAATATGTCATCTAATCCTTATCATGATGGACCCATTTAAAATACTTGGTAATGGCATAATTCATGTAAACAAGGTAATTGCCTCTTTTTCTCTACCTCCTCACTATTTCTTCCATTTTTTGTTATTTACACATTAATCATTTTATTTTTTCATCTGTATCAAGCAATTACAAACGAGAAAATCAGCTCTCCTATGAGAATCTAAATATATCTACATTCAGGCTCTATTTTCTGCCTATCCGCAAAGGACAAGGCACAGTTGAAGTAAAGGAATTTCTGGAGCAAAACAACTTTGCTTTTTCTTCAGTGCTTCCGTGTCTCATATATTTCTATAAATCAATGGTTGCACCAGAATGACTGAAAATAATAGTAAAGTAATTAATTGCAGCACACAAATCTCAAAAACTCAATCTGGTTACATTTGGATGAGTCCTGCAATGTCTATCCAAAACTTAACCAAAACTTCTGATGTCTCCATTTTTTTGACTCCTCAGTTTCTCCACCTTATGTCTGCTTACACTCCTCATTCCAACCAGACTTTCCTCCACCCCTTCCGCCCTGTTACCAGATTTGCCCATCACCTTGGGGTGTGCTCATTTATTAGGGATACATTTCTAAGGTCTTTGTAATTCTATCAATGTGCTGCTTGGGTTACTTGTGTTTCTATACAGAGCTGTATATTTCCTTTCTGCAAGTCCTCACCCCCAATGGAGCTATCTTGCAGGACTCAGTTTCAATGGGGCTGGGTTCCTCCAATCACCAAATCAGTCATACACACAAATACACACAGATTAACATGACATGCCTCACCCAGCCGGTGATCAGCGTGTACAGGCTGACACCCTCATATGCGAAGAATCAGTTCATCAGAGCAACAATAAACTGCAGTCAGACACATGCACACAGGTAAACAGAATACCTCTGAATCCAGATCTTTAGCTTAGTCTATTATCATTCAATAAGTGACCCCGTCCGCTGGCCATACTGGTGAATTGCAAATACATTGCATAAGCACAAGCACAAGCACAAGCACTCCTTGTTCTAAGTGACAATCTATAGTATTTTGAATGCCTTCCTCTGCTGCAGCTGGGTATTTATACTGCCTTTGAGGAGGGGGATCTTTTCCTTCAATCAAAACTTCAGCATTGATTTTTCCACACTCCACTTTATGTTTAGTCCATACACTAGGAAATTCCTGTACCCATGGATCACTAATGGAGGTTAGGGTGACAGTAGGTGCCTTTATGGCAGCACAATGATGCTCAGCAGCCTTCTACAGGTCCTCCTTTTAACTTCCATAACACCCCATTTGCTAGGTCTACAGTTAGCTGAAATGCCTGGAGGAAAGGAACTCCTAGGATTCCCTTCTCATTTCCCTCATGTGCACAACACTCTACTTTGCCTTTCAATCTGTCAATTTGCAAGGGACCATCCTGCCAGATAGGAGCTTCCTGAATTTCACCCCCATATCCACTGAGCTGAACATGTTTCATGGTGGTTCTCCCTCTAGAGATCCATTGGGGACTTAGAATTTTTACCAAGGATCCAGTAGCCACTAGCAATTGGGCTAATATCCCTTGGTTCCCCACTGTAGCCCTCACAGTGGGTCTCCCCCATACATCACACTGAAGTCTTGCGACCAGCTGGGGAGGCCTGAGGAGAACTGGGCACCCCTATTGATCAGCAGACTCCTTCTGGAGCCTCCACTCAGGAGAGGAGGCAGGGGTCTGGCATTGATAGGGAACAGGCACATGGGATGCACTCTGTACTGAGCAGGGGGCTGATGGGGTGCTCCCTGCATTAACTCTGCTCTCCGCATGGCTTGAAACAATGCATTAATCAGGACGCTAATGGGCTGGTGATCATATTTTCCCCATTTCCTCCCCTAAATTCACTAGCTCTTTCTAAATCATTCTCCAAAGGGTCTCCTTGGGTTGTCATTGCTCAGGGTTGTGATTTCATAGACATTAGGGCTGGAAGGGACCTCGGAAGATCATCAAGTCCAGCCCCCTGCCCAAAGGGCAGGAAGTCAGCTGGGGTCATAGGATCCCAGCAAGATAAGCATCCAATTTGCTCTTGAAGGTGTTCAATGTAGGTGCTTGAATCACCTCCGATGGCAGGCTGTTCCAGACCTTGGGGGCTTGGACAGTAAAGAAATTCTTCCTTATGTCCAGCCTGAAATGGTCTCACAGTAGTTTATAACCGTTCGACCTTGTCATCCCTTGGGGCACTCTGGTGAACAAATGTTCCCCCCAGATACTGGTGGTCATCCCTGATAAACTTATAGGTGGCAAAGGGGAATTAGAATTGGGAGGGCAACTGGCAGAGTGAGGACCATTATTTGCAAAGGTGATAGCCTGCACAGGTTCTGATGTATTGGAGTCTATTGTTCAGTTTTAAATTCACAACATTAATCTGGTTTTGATGTTGGGTAAGGAGAGTTTGCCAATCCTTAGTGTAAATACACGTAAATGTTTACATTAATTCCATTACGCAACATACTAGTTATTGCATTCAATCCATAATAAGATTACATTAAAAGCCAAGTAAGTAAGGGTGTGATAGAAACCTCACATAGCAAGGGAATTCTTAATAAGGGTGTCTGCAGTGTGCTTATGTCTTTTGTCTGCCTTCAGGGTAAGACACCCACTGTCCTCAGTTAATTAAGGAATGTAGAAAAAAAGTAATGCTGATAAATATCTGATTCATTAGATATAACCACAATGTAGCACATATATATTGCTTAATGGGTCATATTGTCCAAAGCAGTTTCTGCAATACTAATCACAATTTTTTTTCCAGTTAAGTTTTTACATGTGAATTTTTTGATGACCAAGTCTCAACCCTAGAAAAAATTGACTAGCACAGGTAATTTAGGTAGACAGGAAATTATGTAATCTGTGTATGAAGTTACAGTTTATATACATAACTCCAAACTTGGATGAGGGAACAGATGTGGCTGCACAAAACTGGGTATTTGAAATAGCACTATTTTACATTTAAAAGATACCTGACCAAGGGTTACTGTGAAACCAGCAGCTTGTCTGGGTCTGTCCCAGTCATGCAGTTGGTCCAATAAAACGCATTACTTAAAAGAATTCTTGCCTCTGCCATATTTCCTGGACTATCACAGCAAAATCATTCCAACACTCCCATTTTACACTGACGTTTTTCAAGTTAAAAATCCATGCACGTTTTCCTGAAGTAGTTTCTGAAATTTGCAGGTACTGTACTGTACTAAACACATTTTTTCACATTTTAAGTATATATCTCTCCCTATAATGTGGGAAGATGGCAAGCGGGTTGCACTAGAGGCCATGAAAAGTTACTGATTTTTTATAGACTCTTTCCTACCTTGTGGCTGCATCTACACGAGATGCTGACTGCACAGTCATTACTGCACAGTCATTTAGTACTTGTATAAACAAGTACTAAATAACTGCACAGTAACCAGAGTTACTGTACAGTAGCACTGAGGAATGGCTTTTTCATAACACTGACTGTGCAGTTGCCCAAGACTACTGCACAGTAGCACCACATCACTACTGCACAGTGGTCATGGGCAACTGCACAGTCAGCATCTCGTGTAGCCTGTAATGCCCCCAAAAATGATTCAAGCATTCAAGAGGCAAAGAGAGTTATGGGAGAAGATAACCTGGCATTTGCCTTTTGTGAGTTTTTAAGAGACATGTCTGCATGTGTGCTCTTCCTACTAAATAATGCATCTCTTAAGAACATTATATGACAGCCTTGCTTCCCTGTTCCCTCATCTGGAGCACCGCGTTTGGCCATACGGTTATACAGGCATCCCACCAACTCCTATGCCAAAATGAAGACTAACTCAAATATGCTAACCTAGATTTAGTTTTGATGTAACTCCAGTTGCACTTAGTCCATTTTGCTGTTCATTTACAGTTACTTCAAGTTAGTTTGGAATAACTATTTTAGCTTACATTTCTTTCTGCTTCCAAGAAATATTAAAATATATAAAATACAGCAAGCCTAGGTTTCTCAGAGGCACATGTGGAAGGCCTCAAGACTTTATTATATGTTTACTGAAAGTGTTGATCCTTCCCTTAGAAACAAGGAATCTCATATAGCTTTTACCTGTATGTTGCCATTAAAAGTAGTCTGACCAGTCCTGAAGGAGTTCATGATTTTTGTTTGTTTGTTTGTTAGTCACAGTTACCATGGAAACTAACTGGTTCTACATAAAGTTTTAATACAAGCCAGCAGAGCTGTAATGGAATACATTCCTTAAAGTGAGTCAATGCCTTTGCCGAAAAGGAAGCACACTGTTTTGGAAATAAGTTCTCAGATGGTGTAGTCTGCTCAGAGGGGAAATAAAAATTGTTCAGAATCAGGTTTCTCCCAGCTCTGCATATTTTAATTATAAGTCAATTAGTGTTACTTTGTTTATGATGGCTCCCATTTTTGCAAGGTCCAATGTACCTCAGATTCCATTGTCTAAGTACGGACAGTCAGAAAGCCCGAGGCTGAATCAATTCAATCTTGATTGAACCGATAAGCACATGAACAGACATTCATTTTTGAGTCAGGAAATGCAGCCACATGCCTCCAGCGGCTCAGGCCAGAAGCCAGAAACTAGAAAACTTCTCCCTCCTTGGCTGCAGCAGGCAGCTTGGGCCAAGTCTACCCACCCACACTGCAAGGGGGGATTTGCAGGGGAGCTGCAAAGCATCCTGGGATGCTGAAGGGAATGTTAGTTAGCTTGAATCTGGTGGGGATCCGGGACAGAAGTTCAATAAACTGATTTAACCCAAATCAGTTAAGTCTGATACTGCATCCATCCAGGGTTACCTTAAACCTGTTTCAGCCATTTTAAAAGTGGTTTATGTGCACTGAATTTCTGTTATGTTACAGATTTGAACTGGTTTCCCATCACTTATACTGGTTTGTGTGTGATTTCTGTTCCTAGCCATTGGGTTCAGTGTCATGGCAGCACTGAGAATTGAGGAAGGGGAGTTGAGGATGCTTTGCACCTTGCAGGTCTGAGTCCTTTATTAGGCACACTACAGTCAGCACATTTTTCCATGAGATCAGCAATTCAAAAGTATGGATAGATTGCCTGCTGTACACCATAAGCAGGTATACATCCTGATTCTGCTCACATTAAATTGGCTCTGGGCTGGTGCAAAGCTAAGAAGCACCATGATTTCATTTGACCACATTGAGCTAGGTACTGACTTATTAAAAATCTTGTGCAGGTTCTTTGCTGGTGCACAGGCAGTTTTTAATATACTTTAAAGTATAAAGCTATTGCCCATATAATGCCTTCTGTGACCTGGGACACTGGCATGTTCATCATATTAAATCAAATGTGTTTATACTATATGTAGTTTAAGTCATATTATATCTATGACTTGGAATTGCTATTACTTTCCCTCCAACTTTCTTTCATAAATGGTTTGAAACTGAGCCATACTCTTTTTTGAAAAATAAAACCAGATGGCAAAATATACTCACTCCCTTGCTATTCAAATCCAGCAAAGATCTACATCACCCAACTGATTTTTCCTCAAGCTCTAGAATAAAAATTAAAATATTTAATAAACTGTATAACCTACTGAGCTGTTCTGTTCTAATAAGTGGTAGATTATAAGCAAAGGAAAAGAGAAAAAGGAAGTTAATTTAGAGCATAACACTGGCCATAGACTGTCACTTAGCTAGCCCTGCATTAAGTCCAGTAATTTGTGTTTGATTAAAGCTTACTTTACAGAAAGACCCACTTCCCTGATTGGATTATTACAATTTAATATCATCTTCAGTGCTAAATACGTGTGCCTTATTTCTAATTGGAATTTGTCTAGCTTTAATGTACCCACTTCATATTCTTGCTATGAAGTTTCTCTGTTGGACTGATCCCCCCTTAGTACCTAGTGGCTGCGTCTACATGAGATGCTGACTGCATAGTTGTTATTGTGCAGTCATTTAGTACTTCCATAACCACATATTAAATGATTGTGCAGTAACAGGCGTTACTGCTCAGTAGCATCCTGGCCAGGTTACCTAGTGACACTTACTGCAAAGTAGCTCATTACTACTGCACAGTAGCTCTACAATACTGCACAGTAGCATGGTGCCATGGTTAGTGCCCAGCAACACTACTGCACAGTAGTAATGAGCTACTGCATAGTATGTGTCTTATGTAGATGGAGCTAGTATTTTTTTCCATCAGGGTATTTTATATATGATAATCAAGTCATGCCATAAACTTTTCTTTTCTTTTCTAAGAATTTAAACCAATAGAGCTCTTTGAGTCTAGCACAGAAAGATATTTTTCCCACTTTTTGAATTATTTTTGTGGTTCTTCTCAGTGCCCTCCCCATATGGACATCCAAACTGTCTGCCACATTCCAGTATTGGTGTCACCAATGCTGTAGGTAAAATCTACCTACCTCTTTACTCAGAGGTGAAATCACCTCCTGACTCCTACATACTAACTCCACTAACACTGGGAACTAATGCCGAGTTTCTTGTCCCCTCTGTTCCCCAAATACTCTTCAGAATTACTGGCTTTCCATTCTCAGATACAAAGCATGCATCATATACTCCTCTTGGGCAGAAATATTTTGTATTGTGTTTTGCCATCAGACTGGCACATGGAGTTATCTTCTCACCAGCATCCCATTCTGTTAACCCTCCTAGAATGGCTCCCAACAGCATGGAGGCCTGATGTGGAATGGCAGTATTCATCCCATGTGAGGTTGAAACATTGGCCTTTAGGATACTGACCCTAAGTGGAGCTGCCAGCTGCATTAGTCATTTTGTTTGAAGCTTCTCCTCTTTTTAAAAGTGGCTGAAGAGCCACATGTGCCTCAGCTTTTACTGGTTCTCCTTGACCATCTGCGGTTATGAATGCTAACAGTTTACAGAATCTGACCTCTTCTTCCACAATCTGCTTGTATATTTGTTGCAAAAATGTTGCGGTTCGTTTCTCGGGAGGCAAAGAACTCTCAGACACACACGATTAGCAACACAAAAGGTATATTTGCAAATAGGGTTGCAGTGGAAACAAAGGACCACTCTGCCCGCCGAGGAAACTTCTCAGCTGGCTTTTATCCCTCTTCTCCTGGGCACATGTGCAGAAACAGGAACTCTTACAACTTATTTCCGGTTCATACAAACATATATGTAAACATGTCACTTCATACGTCCCATGTGCATTATAATTAACTACTTAAGTATGCAGGGCAGATAGGCATATATGCATTAGCTAATTACGCGTGCTCAGAAAAGCCCCTAGGTCATCAAAAGTTGAAACCCTCCCCCTCTTCCGAGGAGACTGTTGAATTATAGCTCCTGTAATCTGCATGACAAAAAGCAGATGGAAACTGAAGGAATGTGAGGGTTGAGAGTGATTTAGTATAACAAAGAGATAGTAAGTTGAAGGAGGAGGGGGGAAATGTCCTTGGTGGTGTTTCTTCTTATCGGGTACGAGATACAAACTGTGTATTTCTAACAATACTCTATTCATTATGCATTTCTAATAATATTTCTAACATATTTGTGACTTCTCTTATATGAAGACATGGTATCATCCACACTATGCATCTCAGTGTGCAGTGATGATGGAAACTGTGACTGGAATTTATTTGCCAAAAAAAATCAGTTTAGGGGCAGCTTAAACTGTTCCTCAAATTCAAATAGTTTAGGCCAAAACTAACATAAAAATAAAATTTTGAAACACTTGTAACAGTACATTTAGGCATTTGTGAAATAAAATGTTTTGATTTTTTTGAGCCTGGCTCACAAATAGGCCTGGATCACAGAAGGGAGAAACATGGTGATCTTCCTTGAAATAAGGTCTGGAACCCTGTGACGTACATGCCTGCAGCCTCAGGCTGTTGAGTCGTTTTCATTCTTTCTGGTTCAGTGAACAATTATAAATTACTTATACAATGTGGACCAGCTTCAGCAAGAGATTGTCACCTCCATAGCCCAATAACCGGGGCAGTCTTCAGCAGAATTCAAGTCTCTACTCTAACATCGGTGGGGAAGGGATTTGAACCCAAGTCTCCTACAGCTCTACTGAATATCCTAACAATTGATTTATGGGGCATTAGAGTATCTCTGGACAATGTAGTGCCTAAATCCAGTGTGAATCTAGCATTTCATTTCCAAATTTCCTTTGCTTTTATTAAAGAAGGTTGTTAAAACGTCGGCACCAAAGCATTTTTTTCTGTTCCCCGCCCCCGAACTGCCAATGAACTGCAGAGTCAGCTCTGCTCATGGGAACCCAAGTTACTGAAGTGACACCCTGCTGCATTCTGTACCAGTTGCTCTCTCAGGGTGAGCAGGATGCATCACACCCAGCCAGGAATAATTCACTTTGTATATTAACTAGGAAGTGAAAGGACACTCTGAAACGTACGCAAGTACAAACATACGTTGTTGTACATATTGTTTGCAGTAAGCAGGCCAGAGATCTAAGGGCCATTTTGAAACACTTTACTTTCTGCTGGTTCTTTAAGTGCAAGTGCTGGCTCACCTTTCAGAGCTTGGGTTGAGTCCCAGGCTTGAGATCCTGCTGTTTTGATTGGTGGAGCCCATCCAAGTTACCAACTGGAGTTACTGCTCAGCCACGCCAAAAAACAGCTTTCATGATGCCGACTGCGCAACAGCATCACATCATGCTTCCTGCCATGTGACACTACTGCAATAGTCATGGACTACTGCACAGTCAGCATCTTGTGTAGACACAGCCAGAAAGCTGAGAAAATACATTTTAATGCGGTATTCTCACTAAACAAACTTCCCCACTCTCAAGCAATGTTCAGTTGGAACAGGGTTTATTACAGGGTGAAAGGGGATAAACACACAACTTTAGAGGAAACCTTAACCACTAAATATTAAGTGAAATCCAGTTAACAGTTTCAGTCAGTAGCAAACTGGGCACAGGGAGCTACCAACTGTCACAGTCCATTGGGAAACAAGATTCATCTAGGGCTGCCATCCATGGGTCTTGATAGTCTAGCCATAAGTAAGAGCTAGGCCCACAAACAATAAAATAGGCATGAGTAGTCCCCAAACTTCTGAACTTGCATGCTAATGAGGGTATGAAAAGACAGAATACACAGCTACCATAGTAGAGCATAACCATAGCTGAACCTACATAACCTGGTTTACATCAAGGAAGTACAAAAAATATACACAACTAAGAATTATTTTAACCATCCTCATAATCCTTCTGTTTATGATTTTACACTGGAACATCAACCTCGTCAAGTACTGCAGTAATAATTTCTCTCTCCCAGGGCCTCAACTCCATCTGAGCTGCACCATCCTCTCTCTGCCCTGCTTGTGTCACAGACTGCCTGAGGCCACAGGGCCCTGCCTACCTTCAAAGAAAGCAGCAATTACAGGCAGCACAAGCAGACACAGCAGCAGCCAGCACCTGGCTGGGAATAAGGTAGGGGCTATGGAGGCTCTTGTGGGCTACAAAAAGCTCCCTGCTGAGCACTGAACACCTGCTTGAACACAAGGGGACACTGCACTGCTCTGCTCTGCATGTCCCTCAAGACTTCTGGCATCCACCCTTATTCTGTTCATGGGTTCTTAGTGTTTTTATGGACAGCTCTATTTTTATGAACTTTCCAGACTAATGTTTTTAGCCCTTTTTTATGGACTGTCTGTCTGTCTATTTATAAGCAGTTGGCATCCCTTGCAAACCAGGACAGCAAAGCAAAGGGAACAGAGCAGCACTCACCCCAGCCCCAGCTGCAGCAACCCCAGGAGAGGTCAGTGCCAGCTGCCTGCAGCCACTGGGCTGCACTGTGCTCCGCCTGTCCCCACTCACCTCTGCTCCTGGGCTGCGCCATGCCCTGGTGCAGGCAGCTCGTGTCGGACACTCCTGGGGCTGCTTTCTCAGCAGCTGAATCAGGACAATGATTAAAAAAAAAAAAAAAAAAAAAAAAAAAAAAAAAAAAAAAATCACCGAATCTAATCACTGTCCCCTGAATTGGCCGAATCCAAAGCAAATACTAGCTGCTTCACACAAGCCAAGTGCTTATAGTTTAGCCTGGTAGGCTGCTGGTTAAGGTAACTTACTAGGAAGTAGGAAATCCAGGTTCTAGGCCTAGATGGGGTTTGATCCTACATCTTGGGGCTTGATCTTACATCTTTTTAACCTCCAATGAGCTTGAGTCCCACTAGGAGCCCAAAGGGTAAGTCTGATGAGTCAGAGAGAAAAGGAGCAACAGTTTGATACTGTAGTCCAGGGAAGCACATGCTGGGAGGGGACAGATGCAGATGCAGCTGTTGCCAGAGTTATTTATGTTTCTCATGCAATGACTATCAAATGCAAAACACATCAACTGTGATGGGAGCAGGGGACAGAATCCATGACTACCCCTGATGCAAGGGAATACTCTCATCACTGAGCAGCAAATTTACACTTTCTTGGCCATTTTCTTTATGGCCCTATCAGTATTGCCAAAATCTTAGATCTGCTCCTCTGGCAGATATTTCTTTTAAATGAATTCCATGCATGTCCTCACTATCTAATTGTCACTAGACATACTCAAGATCCACCTAAGGAATCAGGAAGTTACGCAATTTTAGTCACCTCCCAGCAGTAATTTGAATGTCAATGGACCATAGACACAGAGGCAGCTGATCAGATTCCAATCATGTACCAAGCCAATATGGTGGCATCTAGTAAATCTCTATGGTAAAGTAGTTTTGCAGCTGCTGGTGTGCAGTCTTTTTGTGATAGCATTCCAAAGTTCTGTTTAGGGACCTGTAAGGTTAGTCCTTTAATATGAGTCAGTCTTTTTATATGAGCCCTTCAGTAATATTGCAAAAATGAATTCCTTTTGTGCCACTATCAGATTTAAAAAAAAAATAGATTAAATCAGCCTTTAAGTGTATGACAGCACCTTAGTGCAAATCATTTTGTCTGGTTAATGGCATACCCTTCTGCAAAATCCACATGTCCTTTGTAGTTCTCATCAAAAGAGACATGGTTTGGCCATGTCTTTTTTTCTGAATAAGTAAATTATTCCTGTTCTACTGTTTGTAAAAAGGTAGGTCTGAAGGCAATTTGCTTAATTATTTATTCCAAACCTATCCTGGAGTAATTTATGCTTTTTCATTTCCTCAGATGTATATCCAGTTGGGAACTTCTGTTTAGATAAGAGTTGTTATAAATCTTTCAGTTATAGCACAGGTGAAATGGAAAATTTGGTATATTATTTGGGTTATCTAGCTAAGCCCAAGAGCTATACCACTTAAAACAGATGTACAAAGCCAGTGGTAGCATTACAGTGGCAGCCTCAAGCAGAACTAAGTAAGTATTGTGATGCCACTGTCGCCAATTCCTTTGCCCTACAAACATCCCATATATTTGAAGGATCTGGGCTCTCCTTATCTGAACATTCACCCTTTCTATATCCATGCATGTAACACAGGTAAGACCTCTGCACTGCAGCCAGGCAACTAGGGGCATTTGTACACATGCTTCAGGAACAGAGGCTCCAAGAACATTTATACACATGCTCCAAGAGCTGCTGTAATTAAAGCGCCCAGAGCATCTTGTGTATCAGTGTCCTTGCACTTCAAAATGGTGGCAGGGGCTCATTGAATGAGCTTTAGATAAATACCCCTGCTGCCATTTTGAAGCACAGGGACACTGATATGCAAGATGCGGGAGGCTGCTGCAGTGTGGTAAATGCCACGCTCTAGCAGACTCCATTAATTGAGTGTACTCCAATGTGCAGCAATTACAGTGTGTCAGAGCAGCCTCCCTGTTCATGTATCAGTGCCCGAGGTTATTAACACTCAACCCCCAAGGCAGGGCCAGCTAAGCCCAAACCTGCCGATTGGTTCCAGGGCTGCTCTTAAGAGGCTCTTGCAGCACCTGGCCCTGCTGCACAACAAATGGGCTTCAGTCGGTGTGTAGCTCTCAGCTGTATGACTTCCCTGGTGCCTGCATACTTGCCCATGTACCCAGGTTCTGAACTTTGGACACCTGGTTCAACCTCAGCTTGCTTCCTGACATCCACTTCTTGTAACTTCTGGCTCAGCACACGAACCCTGGTTTGACTTTGGCTCATTCCCCAGCCTCTGCGTCTGGCGACACCTCTAGCTCAGTGTGTGAACCCTGGTTAGACCTTGGCTTGCCCCCTGACTATGGATGCTGGTACCAACCCCTGGCTCTAGTCACTAGGCTTAATACTTCTGTGGACCCTGACAGCACCCATGTACTGAAGACTGCAATGCTGGGAGGAACAAGTTGCCCTTATGTAGAAAGTCATGTGAGGCTTCTGGATTCCAAGGCTTTCCTAACTATTGCAGGTTATTCTGGGTACGCCTGATATTTTCCTCCAGTGAAAAGTATGCACGGGTTTCATTACCTGCTGAATATCATAAGGTTTAGAAGCATCTTGAGCTAGGCTGGGATATTGTTTGGGGGATTTCTGTTTTATGTTAGTACTCTAGTTCCTCTTTTAGGTCCTTTTGCCCTCTTGTTCATTCTTCTAGTTATGAAGTTATTCTGTTCTCTATCTGTAAACTACCCAGAGCCTCTGTGCTTCATAACGGTACCGATGAAAGAGAGTATGAGAGTCAATGTGATGGCAAACATAAATAAATAATACTAATAAGTAGTATCCTGCCAGGGACATTGCCAAGTCATTTTTTAATTATTTGAATGAGTAATTCTCTTTGCATTACCAGAGTCCCAGTAAGGTGCCACTTTATCACTTATCTTTCCCAACCCAGCACTGGAAACACCCTAATAGAGATTGTTTATCTCACCCAATTGAGGTGGAGTACTTTCAGTGACCTTTATATAGTGTTCACTAAATTACATCCTCCTGATAAAGTAAGCTCTTAATTTCAAAAGTTTATGCATCTCTAATTAAGTTAGTCTATAAGGTCTACTCTGCCTTCTGCTCGACTTCAGGCTAACCTGGCTAAGTACCTCTCTCTAGGTCCTCCCTTGTGAGGTTTCCCCAGAAGAGAGGCACGTCCCCTAGGACAGCGGCACAGCATTAATCTGTCAAGCCTTCTGGTTTTAACCAAGTAACTTATTCAATATGATGCCGATTTAAAATTTGCGCATATAGCAGGGTCTGTCCCTGAGGCTAGGACCCCCATCAGCTGACTGAGCTTCTAGCTGTAGAGGTGCACAATGCACAGCTGGGGCTTGGAGTCCTGCAGCTGAGGGGACTCTCAGCCCCAGCAGTGCCTGACAGCTACAGATTGGGTCCTGGCAGCCACATGTCCTAGCAGTGCCCCATGGGGTGCTGCTGCGATCTCCCAGCCCTGGGGATGTGAGGCATCCTGTGGCTGGGAGATTGTAGCAGCTGTAGTCTCCCCCTAGCTGACAATAAAGCACAATGGGATCTAATGTGCAATCCCACAATCATGCTTCCTGCCATGCATGTGTGACAGGACAGAAGGTGCAATAATTGTGTGGCTCACACATTAAATCCCATCATATCTTTACTTACATATATAGATAGGCCCTTGGACTCCCTTTCCCAGGTACCACTTTAAAGTTTATCTTGTTCAAGTTTCACACAGACTCTAATAAACTATATGAATCCATTTATGGTTGGACATATTAAATATTAATTAGTGTCATGGGGTGGGGCCTAGGAGCAGCTGTGAACCCACTAGCACCCCTCCTGCCGTGCCAATTAGGTGATTCAGCACCCTCTTATCCTCACCTGCCACGTCTTTGATGTCAAATGGTTCAATCACCTAGACACTGTGCTGATACTATCTCTATTCCCAGTGGGTGCCCCAACACACCCCAACCTTATGGGCAATGCATGCCTCCTACCTCCCCTTTAGCACACCCCAAGCCTCCCAGTTGTTCCTGGACGTTCTTGGGTCCTTGCCCTTCGGCGCCCCTGGGCTTGTCTTGCACCTGACGCCTTACCCTGGCGCCTCTTTAGCGTCTCCAACCATGTGGAGCCCTCTGGGACCCTTTCCAGGTCCCGCACCCAGTTGGGGCTCAGGTGGCCACAGCCGAGCCTGGCCCCCTGGACCACCATCTGGGTTACTTGCCCAACTGGGGCTTCTCCCTAACTCGCCCCACCAGGCTTCAGCACCCTACCTGGCGCCCCTGAGCTGGTTTCACCACCAGCGCCCCTTGTCTGGGCCTGAGCCGCGCCTCTCGCACTCCCTCTGGGAGCTATGCCGCGCCTCTTGCACCCAGGGCTCAGGTGGCCCGTAGCTGTGCCTGGCCCCCTGACCCTTCCTCCGGGTCATATGTCCTACTGGGCTTGCCCCTCTCTGGGGCCTATGCCACGCTTCTCGTGCTTGTTGCCTCTCTCTGGGATCATCTCCCCAAGGGGCCAACTCCGACCTCAGTGTTGGGGTCTCTGCCCCCTGACACCACACCTCACTGGCACAAACAGCTGTGCCCCACTGGGCACCAGGAACCCTCAAGCTACTGGGGAGACCCTGTGAGGCCTCCTCATACCCCTACGGCCTCACCCGGTCCTCCAGTCGGGGTCAACACCCCCAACACACACCCCACCAGCACAAACAGCTGTGCCCACCCAGCACCACTCACTGTGCCCTCTGGGCACTAGGAACCCAGATTATTGGGGAAGCCCCTGTGAGGCCTCCTCACATCCCTACTAGCCTCACCAGGTCCACCAGTATCACATTAACCAAACTAAACCATAAGCCTGCAAGCCGTAACATAACAATAAGCCTCCTGGCTAAAGCATCTATTCTAGGCCCACCTGGCTCTCTCACAAGGCCTTCTAATCAGGGTCATAGATTCATAGATTCATAGACGCTAGGGTCGGAAGGGACCTCAATAGATCATCGAGTCCGACCCCCTGCATAAGCAGGAAAGAGTGCTGGGCCTACATTACCCCAGCTAGATACACATCCAACCTTCTCTTGAATACCCCCAGGGTAGGGGAGAGCACCACCTCCCTTGGGAGCCCGTTCCAGACCTTGGCCACTCGAACTGTGAAGAAGTTCCTCCTAATATCCAATCTAAATCTGCTCTCTTCTAGCTTGTGGCCATTATTTCTTGTAACCCCCGGGGGGTCCTTGGTGAATAAATACTCACCAATTCCCTTCTGTGCCCCACTGACGAACTTATAGGCAGCCACCAGGTCGCTTCTCAACCTTCTCTTGTGGAGGCTGAAAAGGTCCAGTTTCTCTAATCTCTCCTCGTAGGGCTTGCGGTCTGACCAGCGCCCGATAGAGGGGAAGTATCACCTCCTTGGACCTATTTGTCATGCATCTGCTGATGCACGATAAAGTGCCATTGGCTTTTCTGATGGTTTCGTCACACTGCCGACTCATGTTCATCTTGGAGTCCACTAGGACTCCAAGATCCCTTTCCACTTCCGTGCCACCCAGCAGGTCATTTCCTAGGCTGTAGGTGTGCTGGACATTTTTCCTCCCTAGATGCAGCACTTTGCATTTCTCCTTGTTGAACTGCATTCTGTTGTTTTCTGCCCACTTGTCTAACCTGTCCAGGTCTGCTTGCAGCTGTTCCCTGCCCTCCGGCGTGTCCACTTCGCCCCATAGCTTAGTGTCATCTGCAAACTTGGACAGAGTACATTTCACCCCCTCGTCCAAGTCACTGATGAAGACATTAAAGAGTATCGGTCCAAGGACCGAGCCCTGCGGGACCCCACTGCCCACACTCTTCCAGGTCGAAACCGACCCATCCACCACGACTCTCTGGGTGCGACCCTCCAGCCAATTCTCCACCCACCGGACTGTGCAGTAATCCAAGTCACAGCCCCTTAACTTGTTCACCAGTATGGGGTGGGATACCGTATCAAAGGCCTTCCTGAAGTCCAAGTATACGACATCCACCCCTCCTCCTGCGTCGAGGCGTTTTGTGATCTGGTCATAAAAAGAGACTAAATTGGTCAGGCACGATCTACCTGCCACGAACCTGTGCTGGTTTCCCCTCAGCATAATTTGTCCTGCCGGGCTCTCACAAATGTGAGCCTTGATGATTTTCTCAAAGATTTTGCCAAGGATGGAGGTGAGACTGACTGGCCTATAGTTGCCCGGGTCCTCCTTCCTCCCCTTCTTGAAAATGGGAACCACATTGGCCCTTTTCCAGTCCTCCAGGACTTGACCCGTGCGCCACGAGCGTTCAAATATTCCCGCCAGTGGCTCTTCAATGATGTCGGCCAGTGCCTTCAGTACCCTCGGATGGAGCTCATCCGGGCCTGCCGACTTAAAGGCATCCAGTTCTTCCAAGTGACCCTGCACCACCTCAGGGTCCACGCATGGAAGTCTGGTGCCTTGCTGCTGCCTCCCTACACTCCCAGTGAGAGACTTGTCATGCCTCTCGCTTAGGAACACTGAGGCGAAGAACTCGTTGAGGAGTTCAGCCTTGTCCCCTCTGTCCGTCACCAATTGTTTCTGCCCATTTAGCAGGGGTCCTATTCCTCCCTGGGCCTTCCTTTTACTCCCTATATATCTAAAAAACAATTTCTTATTGTCTTTTACTTGGGTTGCCATCCTCAGCTCCATGGTAGCTTTGGCCTGTCTAACTGCCTCCCTACAAGCACGAGCAGAAGAGGTATATTCCTCTTTGGTGATCTCTCCCTGTTTCCACTTTTTATGTGCTCCCCTTTTGGCCCTTAGTCTGCCCTGGATTTCTCTGGTCAGCCAGGGAAGCCTCCTGGCCCCTTTCCCTCTTTTACCTCGCACGGGGATCGTCTCGCTTTGTGCGAGAAGGATAGCTTCCTTAAGGCACAGCCACCCTTCTTGGGCTCCCATCATTTCAAAACTACTACTCTGCAGTGCATCCTTCACTAATCGCCTGAGTTCGCTGAAATCAGCTTTCCTAAAGTCCAGCACGTTCACCCTACTAGTTACCTTACCCACTCGACGCCTTATGTTAAATTGTACTTTTAGGTGATCACTGTCCTCTCAACCCTCACCATGGTGCAGCCCCTTAGGTGGTCAGGGTGTACCACTCACCTTTGCTCTGCTGGACTCTCCTGCACCTCAGGCTACTAGACAGGAACTGCTAACTAGGCTTTGGCCTAACTGTTTATAAGGGCCTGGCCCTGCCCCTTTTTGGTCATGTGACCAGCCTGGTTGCCCCAGCAACTCACATCTGTGCTGCTTCAGGGAGCTTCAGCAGCCCTATTCCTACTGCTAGTAGCAGGCACCCTGGTGCCCTGCTATAATTAGGATAATTATTCAGCTGGTGAAGTATGCTTCCCATTTAATATAAAGTTGGGAAAAATAATGGGACATCTAATAAGGGCTCAGATTTCTCATATTCCTGTTTACTCAGTTGCCTTTCAGTATAAACTTCTTCTAGAAGAGCCATCAAAAGTACACACTAGAAATCAGGGCTTTACACTGATTCAGTATAGCTAGCTGGATCACCTGTCTTCAGTTTTTTTTCCTTTTCCTGTCCTATTACAAGTCTTTTCTCTCTGCCTTGTTTAAAAGAATTTCAGGTGACTGATGCTTATGGTTCCATGTGGCCATATAGAAAATGTGAATATTAAAATCCCATCTTAAATTATTGCACCAGTTGATATAATGTTTATTAGTGGAGAAGTAGGTAATACTAGCATTCTTTCAATACTTTCTATTCCCCACCGATCACCATTAGCAGTTAATTAAAATGTCCTACTCAAACACTTTTTGATTGAAATGTACTATTAGGAATTGATGTGCAGTCATAAAGTGCTCTGAAGTAGACTTAAGTAACTATTTTTCAAATATATATCCCTAGATTTTGCAAAGCATTGATCAAACTGAATGTCAAAGGGACCACACCCTGCATAATTTAACAGTTTAATTTATTTTTAAGGATTTAATTTAGTGGTGAGCAAGGAATAGGGGTAAAGCAAAACGAAACAATAATCCTGAAAACTGTCACTGCAAAGTTGATGATGGAACAGGATAAGAGAAATGCCCATCAGCTGTACTGGGAATAACTGCCATCCTGCAGCTGAAGAATATAACCAAAGAATTTTCCTTCCCCTTCCCACTCCCACCAAAATGTACTTGATCCAGAGAAATGGATGAGCATAACTTTGTTTTATTTGGCCATGTGTTAATCAAATCACACTGAAGTATTAGAAGAAAGAAGAAGTTACCAGAAGAAAAAAATGTGAAACATTCCAATCAACATAATGTAAAACAAGTGAGTTAATAATGGGCTTTATAGCCTTGACCCTTAGCTACTTTGTGGCACCACAGAGAGAATGCTGGAGTCTAGCTGGCGAGGGCGGATAGGAATGATGTAAGAGAGCATTGCTTGTCACATGAAATATGAGACTGCTTGTTCATCAGGCATCTGAGTGAAGGGACACAGTACCACACGTTAAAAAAAATCTGAGATGTAATATTTATACAAAAAATCCATTGCCCAAGAAAAACTGAAACTAATGAGGCAAAAAAACATAGTTCAGAGCATCAGAAGATTAACCAAGATGGTTCAAAAAATAAATTAGTTTGTCAGCATTCACACCCAAAATACTCTCTTATTCAAAATGGTGGTCGATCACAACACGCAGAACTAAATATTTAATTACCATGAAGCCCAATGTAACTTGTGTCCTTTATGCTTCAAAGATGGGAATTTTACATGCACACAAATCTTCTAAAGAGCTGTGTATATTGTGTAAAACTAGGATCTACCCACATGCAGATACCCAAATATACATATTTTTTCTATGTCTAGTATAGCCTGTTTAAAAGCTCACTAAAATCACTTCACAGTATCTTTGGATCAGATTTGGACTCCGAAAACTGATCCTCTAAATGATTTTCTCATCAAGACACTGAAAAGCCATTTCTGACCTTGTCCAGCCTCTGCTCTCTGAAGTTGTTACCACTGTGGCAACTTGAGACAAAACTGTTCAGAAGGCACCTTGAGGTCACTGTTGCAAATGGACTTGTATTTACATGAGACCCCTCCTGGGACCTAGAGACAACTGAAAAAACCTGTTGGAGCTATACAGTAGCAACAATAAAGTATATAAAATATACACTTGTACATTGGCATCTCTTTCAGATCTGACTGACTGCTTGCTTGGATATTGTTTCAAGCACTAAACTGAGCAGAGATATTAAATCCAAATGTAACCAACTAGTATAGTCCCAAAGCTTCTTCTGAGTCTTTACACGGAAAATAATATACCAATCTTTTATGACAGCATTAATACAGGTATGAGATACTTGAAGTCCATACTCATTGTCACTGCTAATACCTGTGGTCAATAACACAAAATTCAATTCTGAAAAAGTCTAGATTATTTTACAACCTGAGAGCATATCAGTCTAAGAGTTGGATAACTATTCACAGAAGCTACATGTATACAGGTGATATAAAGTTGTTCAACAGCTTGCAAAAGATATTAAAGACCTATTGTTCTAATACTTGCAAGTGAGAGATTTTTTTAAACCTCTGTTATAGAAATGTGGTGGGCATGCCGATCCCTGCCAGCACGCGGGCTTTGGAGAAGAGCATGTCTGACTGGTGTTGGTGAAATGTTTTCACCAATCAGGTAACAGCTGGGAAGGGGCTTACCCCACCCCGCCTGGAGAGTGGGGAGGGGGAGCAAAGAGCCCTCGGACCTGATTGAAGCCTGAACTTGCAGAGGCAGAGCCCTGGAGACATTAAAAAGGAGCTGTGTTCTCTGCATGGAGCAAATGCATTGGGAAACAACTAAGAGAATGGAGCTAAAAGAGCTGGGAGGGCTGCCCAGCAGGGCAAATGCGATTGCTCCTGAAGAGCTCCTGAAGCTGTCTGGTGGCGGTGGGGAGCGGTGGATGGCTCCAACCTCAAAACTGGATTTGGGAACACAGGTAGAGATGGGCCATCTATCTGTTCCATCCTAACCCAAGAACCATTTGAAGTGCACATTGATCGTATGCATATGTAGGGAAGGAAGCAGGGTGGAAGGGAAGAAGAATGGTTGGGGCTCCTTTACACATGCAGGGAGGCTGTTCCAATGCACTATAATTACAGCACATCAGAGCAGACTCAATTAATTGAGTTTATTGGAGCATGGTAATTACCGTGCTGCAGCAGTCTCCAGCATCATGAGTATCAGGATCCCCATGTTGAAAAATGGCAGTGGGGTGCTTTAAACGAAAGCGCATTCAATGAGCTTTAGTTCAAAGCACCCTGCTGCCATTTTTCAGTGCGAGGATGCTGATACACATGATGCTTTGGCTGCTTTTAATTAGCACTGCTCTTGGAACTGCACTAATTAAAGTGCTTGTGCCCCCCCGCCCCCACCTCCTGGAGCACATCTATAAATGCCCTTGGAGATCAGAGCTACCTAGAGAGATACTGTTTCTGAATCAGCACCAAGCACCTCTGTTCCTTTTCTGACTTTCTTGTTCTAAACTTGCTTGTACACATCTGTGTCTGGGACAATCTCTAAAGCAGGCTTCCGAAGCATGGAAGACTTTTTTGCTCGGTATATTTTGGCTGCCAGGGCTGATACATATAGCACATCTGCACCTTACTGTCTCTTCCCATGAACTGATCCTGCTGAGAGCTCTCTGTAGCTTCAGGGTGTTACTGAGTCGGCTGCCCACTCTTTTCCATGCATGAAGGAGATCTGTTTGAAGAAGGACTCTTACCACATACAGATTCCCATGAAGATCGGTTCCTACTCAGCTAAGCGCTTTGGGTCAAATCCTATTCTTGCCTGGATAGTGACAGCTCACTGAAAAGTAGTTGACAAAATTGCAGATGTAACTGGGAGAAGAATATTTAACGGGTTTTTTTTTAACAAAAGGTTATCCATCAGCACCAGTGGAGATTTCACTGGAATCAGTAGGTTTTTGTCTACATGTGGACACTAAGGAAAGTTCCAAGTAATTTAGCTGAAACAGGGATTGTAAGGTACTAGATCAAAGTGGATTCAACCCCTGTCTTGGACATAAGCCTAGCAACAATGAGCTGGGAAGCACCTAAATTACATTAAAATATAGGCCTAAATGAATATTTCTGTTCTGCAGACAGATACTTAACTTCCCTTTCATGATTTGTTACTTATCAATTCAGCTTTGAACAGGACTTTTTAGTGCACTGGATTTGGGTGAAAGATTAGATTTTAAATTTGTTGGAGCATAGAAATCTTCTACTATTAAAATTACACTTCTAGGGTTCTGTTTTTATATGCAGGCCCCCAGTTGCATCACAAGACGAACAGGGCACAGGGATGAATACCTGGTGTGCACCTGAGGCCATGAGACTAAAAAAATGGTAGGCAGTGACATTATTACCTAGAGGCATAGCAGGACAGCTCCACCCCCCAGGGCAGCTGTGCTGCACAGGACGGTGCCTACTGTTCTGGTGCCAATCACAGCAGAGAGGTAAGCCACTCCAGTGGTGACTGTTTTTGTGCCCCCTCCCAAAAAGGGAGTGCTGACTGGGTCACCCCCTCTGTTACAGTATTAATATTACCAGTCATAAAAGCATAGTTCATTACTCGAGAGACATGCATCTGCAGTGAGTTTAGATCATTCATTTCTTTGTAGAAATAAAACATTTACTGCATGTTATATTGCAGTTCAGACATTCCCCCTCTTGTCTTTCCTTGTGTACCTACCTGAATAGGGGCTATCACAATACCTTCTTCATCTTTTTGCTTTCTATTTAAGTATTACTCAGTCTTAACAGAGCCTCAGAAACCCAGAAAGCAACTGTAAATGTTTGCATTCACAGGTTAAAAAATGCCCGAGTTTGGCCTGTGTAAACTTAATTCCACCATCCTCCCCATCACTCCTTTTGTGTTTGTACTATTATACAGCTTGTCATTGTTGGTCATCCCTTGATTCAAGGATAATCTCTACCATGGCTCATTGATGGGTTTTGCGATGACTTAAAGAGTCCAATCCATGAGCCACAGATCCACCCACAGAAGGTTCAGGTCTTTCTGCAAGGGAGAGTAGGCTGCAGGCTGGGATTCCTCTCCTTTTCTTTCCTCCACTCTCTTGTCTCTGCTTCAAGGGCAAAACGCTTTACTTTAGAATGGGCTGCCACTTGGTTGAGGTTGCAGCGCCACTGGTGTTGGTTTGCAGCCAGCTCCTCCCAACTCTAGATGTCAGCATCCATTTTCTTGAGGTATGCCTTCAGTGTGTCCTTGTAATGTTTCCTCTGGCCTCCATGAGATCTCAGGCCATTACTTGAATAGTTGTATACTCTATACAGTTTGTCATTACATGACCACATAATAATGTTTTGTATAAGACTTTTCCTCATGGGTTTAAGAGAAGAAAAGGTGCTCTCTTATGCTGGAGGCATTGGATTGTGATCCAAAAGAGCTGTATTCTAACCTCACCTCTGCCACAACCTTACTATCTTGGGCGAGATTTTATCATAATGGATGTGTACAAGGGGACTTCTTAAGACTGAATGACAATTTTAATTATGACATTTGTGTTTCTGATTTTGTAACCTTAACATTACCTCACATCGTTTCCCATGTTTTCTGCATACACGCACAGAAATAAATGGGCTTATACCAGTATAAAGCTGATGTAACTCCGTCATGAATCAGACTCCACTAATGGTACAGAGTCAGTGTAGTGGTCCTCCAACTGGCATCTGTCAACTGTGTGTCTGGTAATCCTACTTCTGTAACAGTCGTGATGAGTCATGACACATCGCTCAGCCTTTTGGAGTGATACTTCCCGCTTGATTTCAAGCAAATTAGGATTCTTTTAACCAGCCCAGCTGTTTCCTGCCTATCTTGTGGATTCTCTTGTTGTAAATTCAAGCATGATCAAATTTGTCACTAAACAGAATGAATGGCAGAAACAGAGGAGGACAAAATTAAACTGCAAATCAACTCAGGAAAATAAAAGCATTAGGAGCTGTGGATAATGTTGAGAGAATTGCTAGTAAAATAATATATTCTGGCACTTAGGGAACAAAAGGAAACAGCCTAGATATAAAATGGGGAAGTATTATGAAGTAGCCACACCCTTTGAAATAAAACCAGTTTATTTTCATTTTGTCTCCTTAACATTGTCCTAATATTACTTTTTCAAGTAACTAAGCAACCCCCAGTGCTTTTCTTTTGGATTGAGTCACTGCTGTGACTTGCAACAGCTTCTTGATGTCAGAAAGTGGGAAGGTAACATTTTTAATATCTGATGTCATAGTGCCACCTAATGGACCTTTTTGCTACAGTTTCAATTTTTTTATTTTTCTGTTACAACTCACAAAAAATGTCTGTAGTCTTGAAATTTTTCTAGTGATTTTAATGCAACCATGTGAGGTACAGTACAAAAGTCTGAAGCACCTAGTCTTCAGATAATCGTAGGCTAGGTTAAAGGTAAATAATATTTGTGTGTCAAAGCCAAACCCTATAGAAAACAATCAAAGGGTTTGTATTCTTGATGGTTTGAATTAACCAAAATTTAAGTGACAAATGCTTCAACTATTATGCCAACTATAAAATTCTTCCCAAGACCACTGATCCATTAAAACTCCCACCCTATATTGAGATAACTAAGAGGGAAGAGTTTATAACAGGAAGAGTTATAATTAAAGCACCTCTTCTCCCCATACGGCTCCCGGGGCACATGTATAAATGCCCTTAGCATCTCATGTATAAATGCCCTTATCGTCTCATGTGGATGTGCCCCATATTACTTTCGATTTAGTACCCCTACTCTTTGCAAGTCCAGTCATAACATCTGGCAAAGTAGGCTATATGTAGCCAATAAAAGCCCATGCCTCTCTCTATCAGATATTATTCTGCCCTGCCTTCTGCCTAGCTTCACGGTCTAACTCAGCTAAGCACCTCTCTCTTCTGAGAATGGAATGTGGGTATAGCCCTTTCCACATTAGTATTTTACCATGCACCAACAGTCAAAGCAATACAGGCAGTCCTCAGACTTATGACACAATTGGTTCCTGAAAACCTTTTCTTGAGTTGAAATGTTGTAACTTGGAACCAAGTTTCTAATAAGAAACAATGTTGTAAATGGGGGATTGGTTCCTGAACCAAGGCCCGATACCCTGTTTTCACTAAAAATACCCCAGAATTTTGTACTCAATCAATTATAGATGAGTAATATAGCTACATTAATATATTTATATTGTAAATAGCAATCATATTGTTTAGAAGGACTTCTTTGAGGTGACTTTGCTGGACTTTTTGAAGGGCTCTTGGCTGGACTTTTTGAAGTGTTCTTAGCTGGAGTCTTCTCAGGAGTCCTGGCTGCAGGTTTTTGTGGAGTCTTGTCTGCTTTCTTAAAGAAAGTGTCCAAGGGAGTTTGGACAGATGTTCTCCAGGGAGATGAGCAACATAGCAAACTCATTTGCTGGCATGGCATTGCATCAGATCAAGCATTGCATTGAAACTGGCATTGTAAAGTTGAAACAGGGTGTCAATTTATAAATGTTGTAAGTGCGAAACGTTGTAACTTGAAACGTTGTAAGTCGAGGACTGCCTGTACACAACACTCATGATTATACAGCCTGCTAGAACAGTCATAAATTAGAAAAGGGACAGATAAGGCACAGTGTTAAAGCACTAAAGTACTAAAGCATGGTGCAGTACAGGTGGTTACTATGTCGTGTGCATGGTGCATGATTAGATTTTGCCACTACGGTGCTGTAACATCTCACTATAGATTGGGCTGCTATGGCGACATAACTGGAGGTCATGTGTAGACACCCATGTAATTACTACGTCACCATAGGGCAATGTGTATCTACAATGCGTAGTGATTGTGTAGACAGGATGTGACCACCCAGAGAAGCTATTAATCATGTAGGCCTGTTCCAGCAGGATCCTGCACTAGTTGTGTTTGCACAACAGGAGGCCTTTTTATTATTCAGTCATGCACTAAATCAGTGGCGGGCAATTATTTCACCACTAAATCAGGGGAGGGCCACTTACTGATTTTTCACAAGCCGTCAAGGGCCACATGACAGGCAGCCAGGGGCAGATAAATATTAATTTTCTAAATTTTTTAGGGGCCCTGTGGGCCTGATAGAATGGCCTGGTGGGCCACATCTGGCCCACGGGCCACATCTTGCCTGCTCCTGCACTAAATAATTCTGTATGTTCCTGGTTTGGATGCAGAGTAATGAGATCCTGAGCAGCCTCCTGAAGCCTCCCTAGCAATCAGTTCACATTCACTTATCTAAGCACACCTTTCCCCTAACTACACTGACACACACAAGTAAGGGTTCGTTCCACACAAACACAATACAACTCCATAGAGCTATGTGATTTTCATAACATTGGCAGTACAACACTTGGCATTGCTTTTCCTAGCTAAAAAGTAGACTGTAAATTTAAAAACCTGTGACTAATGCTTAGTTCCTATTTGATGTGACCTTTGAGCATGATGGGCACCTATACACAGGCAGCAAGGCTGCTCCAACATGCTGTAATTAAAGAATGTCAGAACAGACTCAATTAATTGAGACTCCTGGATTGTGGTAATTACCATGCTCCAGCAGACTCCAGCTTCTCATGTATTAAGGTCCCCACACTGAAAAATAGTGGCAGGGACGCTTTAACTAAAGTTCATTCAGTGAGCTATAGTTAAAGCGCCTCCACCACCATTTTTCAGTGTGGGGACACTGATACACAAGATGTTTTAGGCGCTTTAATTAGAGTGGGGTTCGAAGCTATAATTAGTGCAATTATAACTATTTATTAGGCCCATGCGAAGCAGCTAATATTCGCTTCGGATTCAGATTTCCATTCTGCCGATCTGAGGGACAGTGATTTGATCTGGTGATTTGAATCACTTTCTCCAAATCAGCCAGGCCAGGCCCATCCCCCTCCCATTCTCCCAGCCTGGCAATGGCTGTCCCGCCTGCCCCAGCTCCTGGCATTTGTCCCCATGGTCTCTTCCCCCACCCCTAGTACTTACCAGCTTGGAGTTGGCTGCAGCTCCCTGATGCAGCCACCAGGGACTGCCCAAATCATCGAAGCTCTTCAAATCTTTTCTCAAGGTTTGGAGAGCTTTGAATCTATTCGGACCTTTAAATTGGTCCCCTGATTCGATTTGGATTTGGAGATTTGGCCACCAAATCAGGCCAAATGTCCTCCATACCGAAGCACCACCCAAAGCTTTCCACAGCCCTACTATTTATTAGTAGCTTGGTTTTACTAATCAGTCGGTGTGTCTACATGTGCAATTATGTTGCATGAATAAACTCTGGGGCTTATTGCTCTGGAGTTTATTGCTCCCAGGTACGCCATTTGAACGTGCATTTGAGAGCAATGAATTCCAGAGCAATAAGCCTTGGAGTTTATTCATGCACAGCATGTTGAAGTGGGTCAGAGCAGCCCTGGCTGGCAGGAGTCCCCCTGGGGGTCAGGCTGCTAACCCAGGGCTGCTTCCCCCAGTTCAGTTTACTGTGGAGGAATTGGCTGGGTCACAAGGATGCTTCGGTGCCATCAGGCAGCCCCCGCACTGAAGTACCCTCAGGCCTCAGCCAACTGGGACATTACTGTGATGTTATTTATGCTGCAGCAGGTTAGTACTTACAAATTAGAGTAAAATAGTTTATTCTAGCCTAATAGGAGTGCATGTATAGATGCCAAGACATTTACTGTGCAGCTAATCAGTCAACTGTGTAGTAAATGTCTTGTGCCCAGTGTGATAAATCCCTGCCTGATTCCAGCTGATTTGTACACAAAACACTTTGGATAGTTCATTGCCTTTTAATGCACAGTGGGTGCATCTACACATGCATTAATATGCCTTTTCTAATGCACATTAAATATAGTACCTCCAGTGTGAAGTACTAAGTTAATGTGCCTTTGCATGATTTTTTAGTGATGCTTAATGTTCAGTAGACCATTTTACTGTACATTAGCATAATGTTATGGTTTTTTTATGTGGTGCTTTAATGCACAGTAAAATAGTCTACTGTACGTTAAAGCACATATGTAGATGCACCCAATTAGTAGTTAGTAGTATGTGCTTAGTAAGTAATAATGAAATTTGCTCCTGGTAAGTAGTTGGCTTAAAACCTGTGCTTTTCATAAGACATATCAAGCCAGCTGATTTTTGCATAGCATCAGATATTCTTCATCTATTCTTGGTTCAACATTTTCCATATTTGAGAATTATATTTTATATTCTTCTTATGCATCTTCTATTTTCATGATGCATGTACATGAGGATGCAATGCAAAAATCTTTGACTGATCCATTATAACCATGTGTTTCATAGATGTCATAGACATTAGGACTGGAAGGGACCTCGGAAGATCACTGAGTTCAGCCCCCTGCCTGAGGGGCAGGAAGTCAACTGGGGTCACAAGTTCCCAGCAAGATAAGCATCCAAATTTCTCTTGAAGGTGTTCAATGTGGGTGCTTGAACTACCTTCGATGGCAGGCTATTCCAAAACTTGGGGGCTTGGACAGTAAAGAAATTCTTCCTTATGTCCAGCCTGAAACTGTCTTGCAGGAGTTTATAACCGTTTGACCTTGTCATCCCTCGGGGCGCTTTGGTGAACAATTGTTCCCCCAGATCCTGGTGAGCACCCCTGATAAACTTATAGGTGGCTATCAGATTGCCCCGAGCCTGTGCTTTTCCAAGCTAAAGAGCCCCATAGCTCTCAGCCTGTCATCATAAGTTCTATAATCCTGACCTCTGATCATGCATGTGGCTCTTCTCTGTACTCTCTCAAGCTTCTCCACATCCTTTTTGAATTGTGGAGCCCAAAAGTTAGTCTTACCTCGATCCTAGGCAAGCTGTTTGAGAAAATTATTCTGGCACACATCCACGAGGGGCCAGCAGGGGATTTCACGCTTAGGGGCAACCAACACGGGTTCATCAGTGGCAGGTCCTCTCAGACCAACCTGATGGCCTTCTGTGATCAGATCACCAAATCCTTAGATACAGGGGTAGCAGTGGACATAGTCTTCCTGGACTTTCGGAAGGCTTTCGACACTGTCTCTCACCCTGTTCTCATTAAGAAACTGGGGGACTGTGGTGTCGACACCCACACAGTCAATTGGGTCGCCAACTGGCTGGAGGGCCCCACCCAGAGAGTGGTGGTGGATGGATCATTTTCAGCCTGGAAGGACGTGGGCAGTGGAGTTCCATAGGGCTCGGTCCTCAGGCCTGCAATGTTCATCTTCATCAGTGACTTGGACGAGGGGGTAAAAAGCACCCTGTTCAAATTTGCTGATGACACTTAGATGTGGGGGGATGTGGGCATGCTAGAAGGGAGGAATAGGCTACAATCGGACCTAGACAGGTTACACGGGTGGGCGGATGAGAATAAGATGGGATTCAACACCGACAAGTGCAAAGTGATGCACCTGGGGAGGAAGAACCAGTTCCCCACCATACCTACAGGCTGGGGAACTCCATTCTTGTCAGTACAGAGGTGGAAAAGGATCTTGGAGTCATCATTGACTCCAAGATGAACATGGGCCGGCAGTGTGGGGAGGCAGTCAGGAAGGCCAACCGTACCTTGTCATGCATCCACAGATGCATCTCGAGCAGGTCCAGGGAGGTGATTCTCCCCCTCTATGCGGCACTGGTCAGGCCGCAGCTGGAGTACTGCATCCAGTTCTGGGCGCCGCACTTCAAGAGGGATGTGGACAACATGGAGAGGGTCCAGAGGACGGTCACTCGCATGATCAGGGGGCATCAGGGCAGGCCCTACGAAGAGAGGCTATGGGACCTGAACCTGTTCAGCCTCCACAAGAGAAGGCTGAGGGGGGATCTAGTGGCCTGTTACAAACTAGTCAGGGGGGATCAGCAGGCACTGGGGAAGTCCCTGTTCCCTCAAGCACTACCAGGAGTGACCAGGAATAATGGTCACAAGCTGGCAGAGGGTACATTTAGGCTAGATATCAGGAGGCACTACTTCACAGTCAGGGTGGCTAGGATCTGGAACCAACTTCCAAGAGAAGTGGTGCTGGCTCCTACCCTGGTGGTCTTTAAGAGCAGGTTAGATGAACACCTTGCTGGGGTCATTTGACCCCACTACTCTTTCCTGCCATGGCAGGGGGTCAGACTACTCAGGTCCCTTCTGACCCTAGAAACTATGAAACTATGAAAACTGGACTCAGTACTCCAGCTGCGGCCTAACCAAGGCCGAGTACAATGGGAGAATGACGTCCCAGAATTTATCTGAGCAGCATCTATGGATGCAAGCCAGCGTTTTTCTCACTTAACTATCTGCAGCATCACAGTGAAGGCTCATGTTCATCTTGTGGTCAGTCATGACCCCCAAGTCCCTTTCATCCATAGTGCTAGCCAGCATAGCACTGCTGAGCCTATAAGGATGCTGCAGGTTTTTCCTCCCAAGGTAGAGAACCTTGCATTTTTCAGCGTTAAACACCATCAGGTTCTCATCTGCCCATTTTCTGAGCCTGTCAAAGTCAACCTGGATCACCCTTCTGTCCTCAGGTGTAGATGCTTTATCCCAGAGTTTGGGGTCATCAGCAAACTTGGCCAGTCTGCTTCTGACTCCAATGTCCACATCATTAATGAAGATGTTGAACAATATAGGTCCAAGGACAGAGCTTTGGGGGACCCCGCTAGTCACAGGGCACCGTGATGATTGACTTCCATTAACCACCACCCCCTGGGTCCAACAACGGAGCCAATTCCCCAGCCAGAGGATCGTGGTGGACCCAAGGCCACAGTTGGCCAGTTTTGCCAAGAGATGATCATGGGATACCGGATCAAAGGCTTTTTTGAAGTCAAGATATATGACATCAATCTCTTCTCTCTTGTCCAGGTGATAGGTCATCTGGTCATAGAAGGAAATGAAATTGGTCAAGCAAGACCTACCCACAACAAACCCATGCTGGGTATCCCTCAGGATATTGCCGTCAGCTAGTCTGTTAAGGGTGGCCTCTTTGATAATCTTTTCCAAGACTTTCCCCAGGATAGAGGTCAGGCTGATGGGCCTGTAGTTTGCCAGATCCACTTTCCTCCCTTTCTTGAAGATAGGAACGACTTTGGCCCTCTTCCAATCTTCTGGCACTTCACCAGATCACCAGGAGTTCTTGTAGATCTGTGCCAGGGGGTGGGCTATGATGCTCGCCAGCTTCTTGAGTACCCTGGGATGTAGATTGTCAAGGCCGGCTGACTTGCAGGTGTCCAGCATATCAAGGTTTTCCTTCACAAGGTCATCATTGATGGAGTTCAGAGAATCTCCTTCACCCAGGCCTCCCTGTCCCATAATAGGCATGAGCGTCCCGTGGGACTGATGGAAGACCGATGTAAAGTACCCATTTAATAGGTTGGCTTTTTCCTGTGTGTTGGTTGTCAGTTTTCCCATCTGGTTTAGCAGGGGTCCAGTGTTGCCCTTGCTTTTCCTCCAGCTCCCCATATATCTGAAAAAGGACTTTTTATTGTCCTGGATACTTGTAGCTAGTTGGATTTCCATCGCAGCCTTGGCTTTCCTGGTTCACTTCGGCATGACCGGACCAGTGCGGAATATTCCTCCTTGGAGGTGGATCCTGTGCTCCATCCTTTGTAGGCCTTTCTTTTTAGCCGCAGGAGGTCCCCTAGTTCCCTGGAGAGCCAAGAGGCCTGCTGTGCCCTTTTGCTGCCTTTCCTCCAAGCCAGAATAGCCTGAGCTTGTCCATTGAGGAGCAATCCCTTGAGGAGCAACCACTCATCCTGAACTCCCCCTCTCCTTGGGGTCGTGGTCCCTTAGGGCCTCACCGACAAGCCTCCTGAGCATTTCACAGTCAGCTTTCCTAAAGTCAAGGACTTCTGTATTGCTGACTGACTTGCCAGCTTCCCATTGATTGTTAGGTCGCTGATTAAGTCATCCCTGGCTGCCAGTACCAGGTCAAGCAGCGCTTTACCTGTCATTGGCCCATAGACTTCTTGAGTCAGATAGAGGTCATCCCCACATGAGAGGAAGCTTTGCGACCTCTTGGATTTTGCCGAGCATTCTGCCCACAATATGTCTGGGTAGCTGAAGTCTCCCATGACAATCATGGACCAGGAGCATGCGGCCTTGGCCAATTCCCTGGTGAACTCCTGATCAAGCTCTTGACTTTGGGTGGGAGGTCTGTAGTAGACTCCTACCATTGTGTCCCCTGTGCCGTGTTCCCCATGGGTTTTAACCCAGGGGGTCTCCAGTCCGCTGTGGTCACCAGTGTCGGCTTGCAGGGACACATAGCTCTCCTTGACATAGAGAGCTACAGCCCCACCCCTTTTGTCTACTCAATCTCTCCTGTACAGGACATAGCCGTCTATACCTGTGGTCCAGTCATGGGTGGAGTACCACCAGGTCTCTGTTATCCCTATAACATTGTAATTATTTGTGTTAAGCAGAAGGACAAGTTCCTCCTGCTTATTCACCAAGATCCTGGCATTTGTGTACAGGCAGGCAAGTGTCCCCTTGCCTTGCCCATAGATTGATCCAGGGCTGGGGCAGGGGTGGGCTTCCTTAAGTGCCTTGGCCCACTGGCTTTGCAAGTGTTGCTCAGCAGGCCAGCAGTGGCAGTAGTCTCCTCATCCCCCAGTGGGCTTAGTTTAAAGCCTGGTGGAGCAGGTCAGCCATTCTGGCTGAAAAGAGCCTCCTCCCCAGTGGAGAGAGGTGGAGGCCGTCCCTTCTCAGCAGCTCTCTGCCTCTCTCTCCAAAGAATGGACTGTGGTCATAGAGGGTACAGCCTTCCTGATGACACCAGCGCCGCAGTCTTTGGTTCACTACCTGGATCCTGCTTTCCCTCAGCCCATAGCCCGAGACTGGGAGAATCGAAGAAAACACCACCTGCACCCCCACCGCCTTTAGCCCTGCTCCCAAATCCCTGCAGCACCTCATGACCTGGCTGGGAGCGCTCCAAGATATGTCATTGGTGCCCACATGGATAAGGAGCATGGGATAGTGGCCTGTGGGCTGGAGGAGTTTAGGGATCTTCTCTGCAATGTCTCGGATGCGGGCTCCTGGGAAGCAGCAGACTTCCCGGGCTAAGGGGTTGGAGTGGCAGATTGTCCTCTCAGTCCCCCTCAGGATGGAGTCTCCCACGACAAACACTTTGCGTTTTGTCTTGGAGAGCGGGGGCGGTAGCTACAGTAGAGCCTGTGTTGCCTGCGGGAGCTGGCAACTCAGCAGGCTCTGCTGGGGCTGCAAGAGGTTTGTACCTGTTGCTGAGCTCTAGTGGGGCAGGAGCCTTGGTGCAGCAGGCCTTGGGCCCCTTGACCACCTTGGTCCATCCCCTTGGCTGGACATAATGGGAGGTCCTCTAGTCCTCCCTTGTCCTGGTGGGAGATGGTGGTCTACCCTCTGCCTCCTGGGGGAGAAGGGCCTGGTAGTAGGAGTCGATCTCCTGCTTGCAGTCCCTGATGGCACACAGTCTCTGGACTGCGGCCTGGAGCTCCTCCAGCTGGCGTGCCAGAGACCCCAGTAGGGAACAGACCCCACAAGGGGAGGTGGCCATGCTCCCAGGTCCCAGAGCCTGAAAAAGTGACAGGCAGCCCCCACAATCGAGAGCCAGGGGCTCCGTCTGCATGGAGCCCAGAACTATGGGCTCTGTCTGGGTGGCAGCCTCTGAGGTGCCGGGGGTGGGGGGGCCGCAGGCCCTGAGGAGGCCCTTGGGGTGCAGCATGTGCCCATCCAGGTCATGCTGCTGATGGGCTGGCTACAGCTGGGACTGGCTTCCCTAGGGTGGAGGCGCACAGGCAGGGCCTCGGGCTTGCCCTCCAGCCCGAACTCCACGCTAACTCACATGCCAGGCAGACAAGCATGCCTGTTTGCATGGCCTGTTTGCAAGTCTCCAGTCGTGTGGCTGCTGCTGGGGGTCGGCGGAAGGGCTCCGCAGCAGTTGGGGGTCGCTAGTGGGCTTCAGGGTGCGGGGGCGTGACAGGCTTTCACCCTTGTGTCTCGTGCCACTCCCTAAGCCTTTCTTACAAAATGAGCAATCCAAGCTTTTCTAGTAAGTAGCTGTACATGTGTATGTAGTTGTATCATCACATAATTCTTATATACCAATATAGAATGTGTACAGTTCACACTCAGTTTTTTTGTAATATAGTTTTTCTTTGTTAAGAAAGCCCAAAATCATTCCTCCACTATGTCCCAATATGTTATGCAAAATACTTGTGAAAAGTTGAAAATGTTAGCTATGAATAATTAGTCATTCTTTAGTTATTGCCATATTGCCAATCACTCCGGAGTGATTTTACTGTATATGACATTGTATTAAAATACATTAAAAATAATAAGGTTGCAAAAATCAAGCACTCAGCAGCTCAGAAACACTAAAATTAAGATTGCCTATACACAGTTTACTTAGCTCCCTTGAGTATATTCATTATGATACAGCCTTTAGTTCCATAATCACATACTATTTCTCTACACACATACTATTTTCCTACAGGCTGAAGAAAACATCCTTACTTGGCAGCTGCTTGTTTTGTCAGTGTCTTGTTTTATCCTCATTGTGCAATTACTGAAAACTATTGAAGCCCTGTTCTGAAAAGCTAGATACAGACTTCAAAAATTCTAAGGCAGAATTGATCCAAGTTATGCAGTTTTCTGTAGGCAGCATAGTTTAGACTGGTAGTGAACAGAACATACATTTGCACTTTGGTGATGGGAGAGGGGGCAAATTTTAGACCAGTTCCACCATTTTTAAACCAATCTATGTGTGCTGAACATCTGTTGTTATGGATTTAAACCCGTTTCTGATCACTTATACTTAGAAGTGTAATGTCTGTACTTATCCAAAGTGAATTACTAATTTCCTCATAGCCTCTTTCACCATGCTTATCACTCTGTCATCCAAGTGATTGTTAAAAATGAGCTTACATCCATAATGGACCTGTCAGGTAACTTGGTCATTATCCATTTTATAGGTAATACAAACTCATTAATTTCATAAGTCTCTGCTAATTTGGGTTTTCTAATTTGAAACACTCGTGACCAGATTTTTCTGTTAAATTAGCATAATGCAGCTTTTTACTTGGTTAGAGCACAGATCTCATTGTCCTCAGCTGTAGCTATGAAGGCTCAGAAGCTGGTGACTGACACAGCATCCTCAGCTCCCAATTTGGAGGGGGCACTAGACTGGCGAACTTGGGGAGACTATACTATGGGACAGCTGCAGCTAATGCTCCCGGAGCCTGTACCCATGCTGCAGCAGCAGCCACCACTAGAGTGCATAGAGCAGGCTGTGGCAGATAAACCTCTTCTGTCCATCCCTCTCTCTCCACCCTGTTCTGCCCAGGGTACTGAAGGAGCTTGCTCCATTTCTGTCAGGTATGCAGAGAATGAGGAATGCACATTTAGTGGCCATCTGTTAAAAGTTTGTTTTACATTACTTGTTTCACATCACTGCAGAACACTGTGGCAGAGACAGGGTAGAAACTAGTCCTCCAGGCCAGTTTTCAACCACCTAACCAGTGGTGTTCAACCTTCCGGCCCTGTGGAACAAATGAGTGGTATAGGGCCACTCTGTGAGCCAGATCCCATGTGAAAGCTCAGTCTATTAACTGGATCCTGTATGGGGTCTGCACACAGGGACAGTCCATGGGTGTAATCTAAACCATAAGAACTTCCTCTTTCTTCCTACAAAGGCCTGCCTCATTTACTACATCCCACTTCTGCAACAAACAAGACAAACAAGGTATTTGTCCTACAAATAAAAGCATTGTAACCTACAGACCTGAATGTTCTCTGAATGCTGTTCATCCAGTGCACTGAATCAAGTAGGGATCCTGTAGGGGGAAAAAACCCAATAATATATGACCATGTACCAGTTTTTCCCCTTGATGTTCAATGTGTAAGCCTGCTCAGTGTGTGCTCCAAATGGCAAAAGGAAATCACTGAATGGAGATTGGTCTAGCAGTTTGGGATTTCATATCTAAAAAAGGATTTTGAAAAAATATGTGCATGTGCATGTGGGTGTGTATGTGTGTAGGGAGAACCATAAAATGTTCATGAGCTCTAGAAAATGGCTTATAGTGAGAGATTTAAAGAATTCAATCTGCTTGGCTTCTCAAAAAGGAGAGAGGTGACTTGATAACAGTGAGTACCTTCACGAGGGGAAAATACTGGGCACTAAGGAACTCTTTAATATTGTAGAAGAAGGAACAACAAGAACAAATACCTGGCAGCTGAGCCAGGCAAATTCAAATGAGACACGAGTCATGTTTCTAACACTGAATGTGATTACTGGAACAGACTCCTAAAGGAAGTGGTAAATTCCACATGTGGCTCTTCAGCAGATGGAACAGGAACATCTGCCCCTTGAGCCAGAGATTGTTGTCCTCTGTTTGCGCCTGCCAGCCACTAGAGGGAGATGAGGCACAAATTTTGCATATGGATTTCCTAGATTTTGGCTGACAACAGAAGCATTTGCAGACCCAGCTGGTTCTAAAGGGAATGTACTTGAACAGTAACAGAACCTACAGCCCCCTTTACATTTGACCTATATTTCTCTGTCTCCTCCAGCCCATCTTCATCCCATCTGTTCTCATCCCTGTTCATCTCCTCTGCATTCACTCCACATCCCAGACCCACTCCCTATTGACAGTCCAGCAAGAACAGTTTGTCCACTGTCAGTCACTGTAACCACAATAGCCACTCAGCACCAACGCAGTCCATAGCTGGTGTGAGAAGCAATTGCATGAACATGTTTTTGCTGAGCATGTGACCTGTGGGTTTTTTTCAGAAACTCATAACTTGGTAAATCTTTGGAGGCACAAGAACTTGTTGACTTCAATAGGACTTCATGCACACTGGAATAAATGCAATATGTATCATCTCTCAGAATTTAATTTACAAGTAATTATATGCTGGATGTTTTTTTCCTAACTTGCTCTTTAGCCTCATCCTTGGCTAAAAGAAAATAAATATAAAGTCTAATTACTGTAACATTGAATAGATATTGAAGTTACTCGGGGTTTCATAGTTTTCATAGACATTTGGGTTGGAAGGGAGCCCGGAGGATTATCGAGTCCAGCCCCCTGCCCCAGGGGCAGGAAGTCAGCAGGGACCATAGGAGCCCAGCAAGATGAGCATCCAATTTACTCTTGAAGGTGTTCTAAGTGGGTGCTTGAACCGCCTCCGGCGGCAGTCTATTCCAAACCTTGGGGGCTTGGACAGTGAAGAAGTTCTTTCTTATGTCCAGCCTGAACCAGGCACAGCGGAGTTTGTGACCATTTCATCTTGTCATCCCTTGGAGGGCTCTGGTGAGCAGTCGTTCCCCCAGATCCTGATGAGCACCCCTGCTAAACTAGGGGTTGAATCTACTCAGCACTGTTCTGCAGCATGCAGCACCTCAGAGAAGCATATCCTTAGATAGACATCACTTTCAGTGTTTTAAAAACTCTCTCCTTTCTCAAACACCAAAAAAAAGCACCTGACCATATCTAAGTCAGGGTTCCTAAAAGTAGTGCCACATTTGAGCCACAGTGTTTTGGAGAAACAGTGTCAGCTTTTATCAGCAAAGGTTTTATCAGGTTTTCTTTTATAACACATCAGTCTGAAACTTGAGTTCTACAATATCTTAAAAAGAAAGAAACAGAAGAGATCTTTGAAATACTAAATGTATTCTTCTTTGAAGTCTTCCTACTACTTGGATGAAGGGGGGGCCTTTTCCTCTTGATGGAGCACAGGTGGTTACACACCAATCTATGTGGGGAAAAAAAGAATATCTAAAGTGAGGATCCTTGAATGAAGAGCATACAATGATGAAAGGTTTCAAATACGTCTTTTGCACACGGACATACTATAAAGTGTGTGTGTAAAGTATCTCCCTGGGCTTTTCAAAAATTGGTTAGAAAAGAAAAGGATTTGAGGTAAGACTCTCTCTTCTTCTCCACCTTTTTTTCACTAAGATCAAGTTTTTACTATGTACGCATTGCACATTTAGCTCCCCTATTCCCCATCTCAACCCATGACTGAGCTAAGCAGGCTACATCCCTACTATATAACTTAGTTGTGTCCTTCCCCAACCCACCCTATAACATGTAGTCACTAATAAAGTAAATCTGAAAAAGCTTATAAATGCTTGTGAAATTTCATAGTACAGGTAATACACTGAATAGAAGCCCAAAGAGGCATGAAACTTGACACTTAATAACAATCATGGTAGGAATTAGGAGTCAGTAGAAAAGAATAAGGTTTTCTTTTGCTTTAAATATTATTTTTAACCTATTTTATGTCTTATTGACAATTCCGTCACTGAGCCTGACTTTCAGTCAAATAAAAATAAGAGATCTCTTTCCCAAAGCATCTACAATATAAGTTAATACAGCATGTTCTGTATCAACACGTTGTTGAGATTCCCAGTATTTCTTAATAATTTCTCATATTTTGAGCTCCTTGGAGTTATCTGTGTACGTGTAGTTATCTTTATGTGTTTTGTATTGTATGAGGGATGTCATTAATAAAGCACAGAAAGGGTAGGAGGGAAGTGGTATTCTAGAGCAAGGATTCTAAAAGTGAAACATCTTCCCGATTATAATGTCAGTATCTTGTGAGTTCAAGGGTTTCCCAACTGCCAGTGGAGAAGCAATGGTCATTAAAAAAATTATGAGATTCTAAAAAAGCACTCTCCCTGTGTCTGATTCTAGAAAAGGGCTCCCGTAGCACACCCCCCCCCCCACTGTGGCTCCCTAACATAATTATCTGTGGGAGCATTTCATCTGATGGATTTTGATAATTTAATTAATAGAGCTTAGTCCTCAGAAGGTCCTGACTGGGCAGATTAGCTGTTTGTGTGTAGTACTGAAGAGCTGGAGCTCACAGGGCAGTTGGAATGGAAAATAGCCACTGAAGCAGGGGGCAAAACACTAATAGAACAACAGCAAAAAAGTACAAATAAAAGTAAAAGTGAGGCTGGAAATGGGAAGAGAGGGAGAGAAGAAACAGAGTAATTAGGAGATAGAGGCAAGTGAGCTGGGCCATGCCACGGGGACAAGTGGGAGAGAAGACAACAGACGAGAATTCCTACAAGGAAAACTATCAAAAGAGGGTTACCAGCTACTGAGTTTGGTGCTGTTTGATGATTTTTTTTTATTTGATATGTTGAAATCAGGAGAAAAAATCCAGAATAAGGGAGGCTGTGCAATGTCTCTCTCCCTCCCGCTCTCTGTCTCTCCCCCTGCCTCTCTCTCCCTTCGTCTCTCTCTGTCACTGAAATAATTTTCAATGTTTTTTTCTTCAGAAAGGATATAAAATAAGTCTTTTTCCAAACAGGGACAGCTTTTCTGTTTTTTCAGTGATTTTTTTTTGTAGTTACAGTAATATGTTGCTTTGGAAAAACATCACCATGACAAGTAATCAATTGTAACACTGGGTTTACAAGGCACAAACACTGTTATCTTTCCCTAAATACCTATTGCCACATTAATGACACAAACAAATTTTGAGCATGTCCATGAAAGATATACATTGGATTTTAGATGCAACAAAAACTCTGCTAAAAAATTCTAACACTGCAGGATGGGGCTGTCTTTTCTCTGAATCCCCTACAGGTGGCTAAGCCATTCAGAATGAACCTTTGCAGCTGTTCAAGGTGCTGTTGCCATTTTCAAACTCCTAACTGATCATTTTGGACTAGCCAGCCCTCCAAACTACAATGCTGGTGGTATGCAAGTATGTATACCAGTAGGCATATACAGAGACTTATGCAGATATATTTGACAAACTCATAAAAAAGCATTAACTTTGCAAGCCAGCTGCCACACAAATGACTGTGGCTTATGCAGAAGTAGCAGTTATAGGTGTAACTTCTTTGCCTGAAGCTGGATCTAGGGGAACATTTTCATTGGTATAATACAGGGCAGTCCAACAGGTGGCCTGTGGGCCACACGTCACCCATGAGGAGTCAATTTGTGGCCCCCAAGCTACCACCCAGCCACCGCTCCCTCCATCACTCAGGCTGCAGTAGCAGTTGAGGTCTTGGGCTCCCCCACCCTTCCCTGGTTTCAGCTTCCTGGGTGGTCTGGCAAAGTGCAGCCCACAGTGTTGGGGGAACTGGTGGCCTGGAGTGCCTGCACAACATGGTACAACAGGCCACATGGCATGGGCAGGGGGCCATAGTGTGTGGTCCTCGCTGGTGCAGTCTGTGGTGTGTGTGGCAAGTAAACCATATAGCTGCTGCTTGTTTTCACTGGTGTGAAGGGTGATTACACCGGTGTGAATTGTCACTTTTCTAATCTAATCAGAGAGAAGAGAATGAGGAGGAGAATGACAAAATTAAGAACCTGTTTCTAGAGAGTGTTTTCCTGGTGTAGCTTTTCTTTGTGAAGTGGCATTTCAGTGTTTCAACTGGCAAGAAATGACTGTTTCATAGTTTTATAGCTGTTAGGGGCTGGAAGGGACTTTACAGATCATTGGGTCCATGGGTGACTGGTGCCTCCTGAATCTGGCTGGGCACCAGTGGCCAATCACTGACCGGTGGAGGGAAGGGGTCTCTGAGTGGCTGATCACCAAATGGGGGGTGGGTTGGGGTGGGGGTGGTCCTCCAGCAGCTGATTGCTGGCAGAAGGGTGGAGGGGCCAGTGGCTTATTGTCGACCCTGGAAGCGCCAGCAGCAAAGCTGGAAGTGCCGCCAGCAACACCAGAAGTGCTGCTGGCTCTTCTCAGGGGGAACACCAGCTGGTACTCTCCGGCCGGTGAAGGCCAATCTCAGAGAGAGCACGTGACCCCCCGCTATGTCCCCTCTACAGGTCTCCTATGGGTGCAGCCCCCCTGCACTTGGGCAAGTAAGACTGCTGGAATCAGATGACCCCAGCAAGATGGGTGTCAAGGCACTTTTTGAAGATCACCAGGGTGGATGACTGTACCACCACTGGGGGGAGCCTGTACCAAACCCTTGGCACTTGACTTGTAAAGAATTTTTTCCTTATGTCTAGCCTGAAGTGATTCTCAATTAACTTGTGCCCATTATTTCTTGTCCTCCCCTGGGGGGTCTTGGTGAACAGGCCCTGATATACACCCTTGATATACTTATAGGCTGCCACCAAGTCCCCTCTGAGTCTTCTCTTCTCCAGGCTGAACAACCCCAAGTCTTTCAGCCTCTCCTCTCCTGGTCTCTAGGCCTCTAATCATGTGTGTGGCTCTCCTTTGGACTCTCTTGAGCTTCTCCACATCCTTTCTGAAGTGTGGCACCTGGAACCGGATGCAGTACTCTAGCTGTGGTAGCACCAAGGCCGAGTAGAGAGGGAGGGTGACATCCTTAGCCTTCCTCAAGATGCCTCGGTAGATGTGTGCCAGTGTTTGATTAGCTCTGCCAGCTACAGCATCTCATTGGTGGCTCATGTTCATTTTGTTGTCTATCGCAACACCCAAGTCTCATTCTGATGTGGTGCCAGCAAGCATAGCACTGCTGAGACTGTAAGTGTGGATTAAGTTGTGGATTATTTCTCCCCAGATGGAGCGCTTTACATTTCTCTGTATTGAATGACATCGCCCACCTCGTGAGCCTATCCAGATTGGCCTGTATTTCCAGCCTGTTTTCAAGCATACCCATGGTGTTGTCAGCAAACTTTGCTAGTTTGCTTTTAATAACTGAATCCAAATCATTGATGAACATGTTGAAAAAACTTGCCTTCTTCTCTAAAAGGGAAGTAAAGGTCTTGACTCTGGTGGGACTTGAACCCACAACCTTTGAATTACCTTTTTAACATAGAAGTCCAACATGCTGTCCATTGCACCACAGAGCCACCTGTGCTGCAGGCTTTGTATGACCAGTAGAACTTTAAGATGATGAAGGGCAATTCAGTGACCTACATAAAGCTTCCCCCAGAGCTGCAGAGTCCCTTATTTATTTAGAAGTAAGTGGCCATCACCCAGGTCTAGCCACTCACGAAGTTTCCTGACATGCGTACAGGACCTACACCTCATGCAGGAGGTACTTGTTCCCACGAGGGAAAACGCCATACTGAATCTGGTGTTAGCCTCTGTGGATGACCTGGTGGGGGATGTGCTAGTACAAGGGAGGCTAAAGGACAGTGATCATGAAATGATCCAATTTGCTCTTCAGAGAAAGGCGGGGAGGGTAACTAGCACAGCGCAAATGGTTGACTTTAGGAAAGCCAACTTCGATATGCTCAGGGCAGTAGTCGGGGAGGCACTTGGAGCCCAGGGTGTAGCTAGTATGAGGGTCCAGGAAAGGTGGTCCTTCCTCAACAAGGCTATCCTTGAGGTGCAGCAGAACGCAATTGCACTGCACAGGAAGGCGGGAAAAGGGTCCAAGAAACCTTCATGGCTGAGCGCGGCTATCCAGGCTGGCCTGAGGGCAAAGAAAAAAGTGTACTGGCAGAGGAAGCAGGGGGCAGGGACCAAGGAGGAGTACACCTCCCTGACCCAAGCTTGTAGGGATTTGGTAAGGGAGGCTAAAGCAGCACTGGAGCTTAGATTAGCTTCTGGGATTAAGAATAACAAAAAGTCCTTCAAATATATAGGTAGGAAGAAGAAGTCTCGGGGTAACATCGGACCCCTACGGGGCAGGGCAGTTGGTGACGGACGCACGAGAGAAGGCAGAACTCTTCAACAAGTTCTTTGCCTTCTTGTTCCTGTCCGATGACAATGGGGTGCTCTCAGGTGATAGCATAGAGAGGCCCAGGAAGGATGCGAGTCCCCCGACTGTTAGTTCAGACCTAGTTAAAGATTACCTGGAAGGCTTAGATGTGTCCAAGTCAGCCGGCCCGGATGACCTTCATCCGTGGGTGCTGAGGGAATTGGCTGGTGTCATTGCGGAGCCATTAGCACGGCTGTTTGAGGACGCGTGGTACTCGGGCCGAGTCCCTGAGGACTGGAAAAGGGCCAATGTGGTCCCTATTTTCAAGAAGGGGAGGAAGGAAGAGCCTGGCAACTACAGACCTGTCAGCTTCACTTCTATCCTGGGGAAGGTCTTTGAAAAAATTATCAAGGGCCACATTTGTGAGAGCCCTGCAGGGGAAGTGATGTTGAGGGGTAACCAACATGGGTTTGTGCCAGGCCGATCCTGCCTGACTAACCTGGTCTCTTTCTATGACCAGGTAACAAAGAGGTTAGATGGGAGGAGGAAGTCGATGTCATCTTCTCGGACTTCCAGAAGGCCTTCGACACAGTGTCCCACCCAATTCTGGTGGGCCAGCTGAGGGGCTGCGGCATTGACCAATGCACAGTCACATGGGTGGCAAACTGGCTCCAGGGGCGCACTCAGAGGGTGGTGGTGGACGGGTCGATGTCGACCTGGGAGGATGTGGGCAGCAGAGTCCCCCAGGGCTCGGTCCTTGGGCCGGTGCTGTTCAACATTTTCGTTAGCGACCTGGACAAGGGTGTGGAGAGCACCCTGTTCAAGTTTGCTGATGACACCAAGCTGTGGGGTAAAGTGAATACACAGGCAGGCAGGGACCACATCCAGGCAGACCTGGATAGGTTGGAGAAGTGGGCAGATCTGAACAGGATGTGGTTCAACAAAGACAAGTGCAGAGTGCTGCACCTGGGGAGAGGGAACCAGCATTATGGTTATAGGTTAGGGGCTGACCCTCTCAGCAGCACAGAGGCAGAGAGGGATCTTGGAGTCATGATTGACTCCAGGATGAATATGAGTCACCAATTCGACGAAGCAACAGGCAGAGCCAACCGCACCCTGTCATACATCAACAAGGGCATCACTAACAGGTCCAGAGAGGACTTGCTCCCTCTCTATGCGGCGCTGGTCAGGCCACAGCTGGAGTACTGTGTCCAGTTCTGGGCCAGAGGAGGGCCACTTTTGTGGCTGCCTACAACCTTATCAGGGGCCACCAGCAGGGACTCCGGGAAAATCTGTTCATCAGGGCCCCCCCTTGGAGTCACTAGGAACAATGGCCACAAGCTGAGGGAGGATAGGTTTAGGTTAGATGTTAGGAAGAACTACTTCACGGGAAGGGTGGCCAGAGCCTGGAATAGGCTTCCCAGAGAGGTGGTGCTCTCACCTTCCCTGGAAATCTTCAAGAGGAGACTGGATAGGCACCTGGCTGGGGTCTTATGACCCCTCCCACCCCCAGTGTCATTCCTGCCCATGGCAGGGGGTCAGACTCGGTGATCTGGCTAGGTCCCTTCTGACTCATGATTCTATGATTCTATGAGTAGAAACTCCTAGTTCCTGTCTGCTACCAATCAGGTGCTAACCAGTTGGCCACGGGCAGAATCACTGCTGAGCTTGTCTTAATGGAGGTGCATCACTGCCACAAGATACTTTTGTCACCTGATATTAGGCTTGCTAAAACTCAGGGTGTCTCTATTTTGTATTCCAACACTTGATCGACCACCTTCATTTACCCATGTTAATATGGATTGACCAGGGAAAGTTCATAGCAGGAGAATTTTCAAGAACGTTCATCTGTTTTCCATAGTGAGAAAAAGCTATCTGTCAGCCCAGTTACTGCTATGGGCCTTAGTGGTGTCAACGTGCTTCATGAGATCCTGCCTATCCTTGACTGTCATGGTTCATAATGTCTTTCATCAGACATTTAGACCTTTAAGCAGCTGCAGAGTGACAGTGGGTTAATCGTTTGACATACTGAAAAGTAGATGGCAGATGTTAGCTGGAAGATTTGAGGCAAATGAGTAATACCTGTCCTGAATTACAACCATCATGTGCTGTATTCCACACAACACTTACTGGAGCAAGGGAGACAACCTCACTGAGAGCTGGGAAGCAAACGCATGCCATGACAATCATCAACAACATAATGTCCAGGAAACCATGTAACCCTACTTCAAGGAAAGGATACAATCTTTTAGACATGCTGTTGGGGTGTTCTGGACTAGGAGGTATTGGGTTTTTGTTTTCTGTACTCCATTATGAATCTTAAACAGAATTGTGCATGTTTGTGAAGAAGGAGGATTGTGTATGATCAAACTGAAGGGTTTGTTTTGTGCGCTTGGTGTGCTTTTAGTAGTGTTGTATTGTTACGGTAGGCATGATGGGCCAGAGACGTGTCAAGAGGGTTCATTAGTTTGTTATTATCTTGTATTGTTATTTTTTAGCTGGGAGAGATGATAGACCAGCTTTCAGGTACAAAATACCTTTTCTCAGGTGATCTGAAAGTTGGTCCAACACCTTTCCAGTTATATACCTGAGGCTACCAAATAAATCCTTTTTGTGTGCTTTCAAAAATTTTAAACACTGCACACCTTTAGCATTGTATACATAGCCAGTTTGGTTGTCTGGGTCTGCAAGCCTAGATAGGTTCATTATCTACATGAAGGATTTGTTACAAAACCACTTAAAGGGCATGCTTCCAACCTTGCATACAGACAATGAAGCAGCTTAATTCAGTAGTCCCAGGTCTCAAGGTGGACTTTGCATTTACAAGAAACCCTGCTTTTAGCCCCTCCTATAACCAAAGGCCTAAGCAGTTTAATTGGCAATTTGCAATTCATGAAGCACAGCAATAATGTCTGCATTTTAAACATTGTTTATCTCTAGCTTTAAGTACAGGACCAGTTTGACTATCTAGATCTTCAGGTCTGGGCAGGTTCATTATCTCCAATTCAGGGTTTGTTGTATATGCTTCCAGGGATTTTATGAATTTTAGCTATTGTTAGTTTTAGCTTCAAGTCCAGGGCTGGTTGAGTGCCTGTCCCTTCAGCGCTAGGCAGGTCCACTGTTTGCATAATGGGTTTGTTGTGCATGGCTTTTGGAACCCTCTTTAGATATCTGTGAATGTCACAAACAGCAGTGCTTTGGCTGATGGATAAAACTATAACATCTTTATTATATAACCAAGCATGACTTCATTGTCCTTAAAGTGCAATCAGCATAAAAATTGACAAAGGTATAAAGACAGAGAATGTATAGGACAGGAGGTGAAAGATAGGCCTGAGGGCTGAATCTGTCCTGTGGAGCCCTGTCACATGGCCCCCAGTGCTGTCTGTAAGTCTCAGTGCCCAGTCTGGCCACTTTGGGAAAGCACCGCAACACCCACTCCAGCATAAAGGCTGTAAGCTGGATCTAGTGGTACTGTCTGAAGCAGGCATTGCATGCAGCATGGACCTGGAGCAGCAGAGCAACCACCATGTGCAGCACAGGCCCACAGCCCTGGAGTGGCCACTACATGCAGTGCAGCCCCAGGGTGGTGGAATGCCTGCCATGCGCACAGTGGTGGACTGATGAGGGGGGGAGAGGACCATGGCCCTGGGGCACCGGCCTGGGGGGTGCACCGGCCAGGCTCTTCAGAGTTCTTATCACACAATGTGACTTTAAGTATTGCTACGAGAAGGAAGGCAGGGGACACAAATGCAAGCATTGGCCTCTGGGCACTGGAGACCCACGGTACGTCACTGCACGCACGGCTCCAGAGTAGCCAGAGCAGGACTATGCCACATGCAGCTTCATAGACATGGGCTGGATCCAGTATACAGAGCGGGTCTTCAGGAACAGATAAGTTTACACCCCATGTGAACAATGAGGCTTTAAGGAAAGTATAAAGAAGATTTAACTTAATGGCTTGGCTTAGGACAGCTTGCAGCTTTCCCTTGTGGGGGTGCTACTCAGGCATGCTGTGGACTGGAATAGCAGGGCAGCAACCTAATATATGTATCTGATGGGTAAAAGGACCTGCATCTAGCCTGGTAGGGGAAATAGCTAGGTTAGGGAATTCCATTGCCTGTTCCTGGTAAAACGAGTTCTTCGGTGTCAGACAGTGGCATAACTGAGGAGGGCAATCGGGAGAAGGGGAGAAGGTACCAACCCCAGACGTTTACATGGGGTGTCAGAATAGAGCCCAGGCTTTCCTCAGTTACATGCCCCCCAGCTGTAGGAGAAACAGCTCGGCACCATCCAGCCGGAGAAGCTAGGCAGCACAGAGTTCTTACTAGGGTGGGTAAGACAACCCTCCTTCCCCTGCTACCCACTCTGCAGTACTTGGTACAGGTGTCCCCCAAGGTGCAGGGGAGTTTTTCCCAGGATGTGAAACTCATTAGGGGTCAGAGGTTGTGAGCCAGGGTATCTAATTAGCAACCCTTTCAAAATGTTTCTTGAGGGAATGCGGGAGGAGTGGGAAGTTAAAGGGATTCCTGACAAAGGTCAGGCAAATGGTTGTACTAGCACTTTTGCAGGCAGTGCTTGTAAAGGAGGACATGTACCTTTGCCTGTGTGAGAAAACAGCAAGGAAAGTACCCACCTGGATAGCTAAGGGGAATCCTGCAAGATATACATTACAGCTGTTCACCCTTGAGCCAGCTGCAGGCAAAGAAGTTACACCTGTAACTGCTACTTCTGCATAAGCCACAGTCATTTGTGTGGCAGCTGGCTTGCAAAGTTAATGCTTTTTTATGAGTTTGTCAAATATATCTGCATAAGTCTCTGTATATGCCTACTGGTATACATGCCTGCATACCACCAGCATTGCAGTTTGGAGGGCTGGCTAGTCCAAAATGATCAGTTAGGAGTTTGAAAAATGGCAACAGCACCTTGAAGAGTCAAAGTCTGGCATAGCAAAAGAAAAATCATGGGATGTCTAATGTCCAACGCCATCTTCCACTTCCAATCCCACTGCATGCCATGGGTCTTGCATGGGATATCTGCTATACGCTTTGAATGAACTTCCCTCTCCCCACATGTGAAAGTGATGATGGTTTAGACATGACTACTTCATACCAGTGAAAGCAAAAGCAGTTATACGAAAGCAGTGACATGTCAGCATAAATCCCCTTGTCTAGACAGGCCACAAATGATTAAAACTTAATATACAACTCTGTATAGTGGATACAGCCTTGACTAAGTAGGGAACATATTGACAATCAGCTTCGTGACCGTGTTGTAACCAACAATTCGCTTTGAGCTTGGCGTTGATGAGGAATGAAAAAATACTGAAAGAAGTGTATATGTGTCGAGGCAGGATGAGGGATGTAGGTGAAGGCCGAGTGGGAATAACAAGATGGCCTTCAGGATAAGCTTATCAGGAAACAGCTTGAAAAAACGCGCTTGGTTCGGCAAGACAACAAGATGAGTCGCTGTCAGACTGCCAAGAGTGTGTTACAGGGCTGGTTGACCTGTATGTAACTTATCAATATATAAAAAAGTCTGTGCTTTACTCTCATTAAGAACTAGCTGCCCCTTGCTTTTTCTCCCATGCCATGCAAAACAAAGCGCTTCTAACAGTCAAACAGTAATCCTGTCTAAATTTCCTTGTCATCTGGGGGCTTGGCCGGGATGTGTCCTTACACAGACCGCCCCAGGTAGGACCCTTGTCTTGGCTATTCGACTCTGTTGCTCCGAGAAGGCCATCCTCGACTCGATTCTTCGTCTCTGTGGCTTCGACACCCCGGACCCTGAGCTACCATCCGTCTGTTTGGCTCTGGAAAAATCCCTGACCAGGGTGAGTACCTGCCTGTTTCAGTGTCAGTAAGTCCTAGGCATGACAATGGATAGCGGGACCTCCAAGGTCCCACAGCAGGATCCTGCCCGGTTTATGTATCTAAAATATGGGTCCCGGTCAACGCAGTACTTAATTAAATGGAACCGGTATACCGATGGTGACCACAAATTGCGCTGGCCCTTAAATGGGTCGTGGGATCATCATATCCTCAAACATCTCCAAGAAAATTTGAAAAGCAAGCACCCTGTTCAAATGGAAGCCTGGTACCTATGGGAAGACAAGTCCGAAAAGCGCCATAAGTGCTCCCGTGCGGCTTCCTATAAGGATAATGAAGAAAAGCTTAAGAAACAAATCAATCACCTTCAAAATCAAGTTAAAGATCTCCAATGTCAAGGGCCGACCCCGTCTGCCCCTTGTTCACCATATCTGGCTAGACTTTACCCAGCTTTGCCCCTGCTACCGCCCACTGGTTCCAAGTTGTTGGATCATTGGGTCCCACTCCCGCCACCACCCACCAGTTTCGCAGCCTCAGGCACTGCTGCATCCGCTGCATCAGCCACTCCGACAACTCCACCAGCCCCTGCCCCTGGCCCCTCGTCTCCCATTACTACCGTCACTTCTAATTCTCCTACGGGGGACCGGTTTGAAATTGATGTCCCCCTGGACCCCCAAGATGGGTGGACCCTACATTCAGTTTCCCTAGACTGGCAAGATACCCCAACCAAATTGACCCTCCAGAACCAAAATAACGCTACCACCAAGGTAGACTGCCAGAGGGCCCTTGTAAGGAAGACTCGCCGAGGTGGAAAGCTTGTTGGGATGCAGTATCCCTCTGAGAATACCCTGTGCCAGGGAGGCAACCCGTAGTGGTCCACGTCCCCTTCTCACCATCAGAAATCATCTCTTGGTCAGCTACCTTCCCTAAACTCCGTAATGACCCTACCAGGTTTGCTCAAAAACTCCTAACCCTCTTTGAGGTTTATAAGCCAACCCACAGCGATATTCAAATGCTCCTCAATGGTCTTGTTCCTGGAGACCAGAAAGACACCCTCCTTAAAGCAGCCAACTGGCCTCCTCAAGACCCCTGGCAAAAACCATCTGCCGCACCTCTATAAACAGGTCCTTAAGACTGTCCCCAGGGTCTCCCCACAAAAAACAGACTGGTCCAAAATTTCAATCTGTAAGCAAAAGCCAAAAGAACATCCTGCCGACTGCTATTCTCACCTGGTCCAAGCCTTTAAGGCACACTCTGGCAATCAAGACCCAGAAACTAGCCTCCCTGCCATGATTATTCAAACCTTTGTTTTAGGGCTGTTATTTAGGATCTCCAAGTCCCTGCAAAACACCGTGATCAGGTGGAAAACTAAACCCCTCACTGAAGTTTTGGCTGCTGCCACTCACTTCTATACTAAAGCCCAACAGCAAAAAGCGAAGGCTCAGGACAAACTGATAGCTTTGCAAATCAAAGATCTCCAAGGTGGCGCCAGACCACGGCACCCTGCAAGACCATTTCGCTCGGCCTGACCACCCGGTCCCTCTGACATTCCCAATGATGTCTGCCGCTACTGTAAGCAAAAAGGCCATTGGAAGAATAAGTGCCTGAATAAACCCTGGGGGCCCCCACTCTCAACTAATGCCCCTCCATTTCAGCCAGGTGCCACCAAGCTCCACCGCCTGGACCAGCTCTTCTCCAGTCCTTCAAAGTTGAAGATCCATATTAGAACAGCTGAGAAGACCCAGAGACTCTAGCCCCTTTACTTTCTACTTTTTCCGATGCTACAATACCTGTTACTGTGGAAAAACAAACTGTTCCCTTTCTTGTTGACACCAGTGCTTCTTTGTCTATGCTTAGCTCTAGTTTTGTTTCTAAGGTTCCCGTTTCTGGTGAAGTAATCACTGCTTTAGATATTAGAGATCATCCCATTGACCACCCCATTATACAGCCACTTTCGTTTACGTTTAGTCCCCTTACTGAGCAACATGCCTTTTTGCTGAGCCCTTCGCGTCTGTAAATCTGTTAGGGAAAGACCTCCTTTGCAAATTGCAAGCAACAGTTCACTGTTCTCTAGATATAGTCTTCCTCACATTACCCCAGACCCAAATTCCTGCCTTGATGCTAACACTAATGGAACAAGAACCCGAGCCCAATTCTTCCTCGTTGCAACAGGAACTATTGGCTCACCTTCCTGAGTCCTTTTGGTCCCACTCCACAACTGATGTGGGACTTCTCAAGGGTGCCATCCCAGTTTCTATCAAGTTTAAATCAAAAGTGTCTCCCCCATCAATCCTGCAATACTCGGTATCAGTTGCTGCCTCCAGAGGCATTGCTTCTGTAATACAAGGTCACCTAAAACAAGGTGTCGTTGTACCTACCTGTTCTTGTTGTAATACCCCAATTCTTCCAGTCCGAAAGAAGAAGAAGTGTACACCTGAGGGGTTACCTGTTTATAGTTTTGTCTAACATTTACATGCTATTAACAATTTTGTAATTCCCTTGACAGCTGTGGTACCCAACCCCGCCACTGTACTTTCTCAAATACCTGCTTCCGTTCTTTATTTTTCTGTGGCGGATCTCTATAATGCTTTTTTTTTCTATACCAATTCACCCCGACTCTCAATATTTATTTGCTTTTACTTACCAGGGCTGGCAATACACCTTCACCTGTCTGCCTCAAGGTTTCCATGAGTCGCCCACCACATATAGCCAATTTCTCAAGTCTGACCTCAATACAGTCCAGTTGCTTCATGATTCTGTGCTAGTCCAATATGTAGATGATTTACTTCTCTGTTCTGATACCCTCACTCATTGCCAAGTTAACTCTGTCACTCTTATAGGACAACTTGCAGCACGGGGCCACAAAGCCTCCCGCTCTAAGCTCCAATTCTGTCAGACTTCTGTTACCTACCTGGGTTACACCATTTCTCACGGTACCCATCGCCTGTCTCCTGATTGTCTTTCTGCTGTTCTTTCCCTTCCATGCCTGCAGACTAAACGCCAACTCCGTGGTTTTCTAGGTGCTGCCAACTACTGCCGACAGTATATTCCTAATTATTCTGAACTTTCCAGACCTCTTACCCTTCTCACCTGTGACTCTTCCCCTAACCCGCTACCCTGGAAAGTTGTCCATGAATCTGCCTTCTATCAGCTCGGGCAAGCCCTTTCTTCTTCCCCCGCTCTTGGTCTGCCTGACTATTCTAAGCCTTTCACTTTCTTCTGCCACAAGCACGAAGGCACTGCTTCTGGTGTCTTGACTCAGCCTTTCAGACCCTCCCCATACCATCCTATTACTTACTATAGTGCCTCCCTTGACCCAGTTGCTTCCAGGTTTCCTTCTTGTCTCCGCGCTGTTGCTGCTGCCGCTCTACTAGTTTCTAAAACCAGCAACCTTGTCCTTGGGTACCCCCTTACTGTTGCTGTCCCGCACGCTGTCCTCACCCTCCTCCAACGTGGCAGGACTCAGCACTTGTCCCCTGGCCATCTAATCTGCTATGAGGTGGTTCTCCTGGCTGTGGACCACGTGACCCTTATCCGCTGTGATCCCCTCGATCCTGCCTCTCTTCTTCCTTCACCCTCAGACAGCCAACCCCATTGACTGCACTCAGCTTGTAGACTTTGTTTCTCTTCCCCGTCCTGATCTTTCCGATACCCCTTTGGCTAACCCTGACCTCATTTTCTACGTTGATGGCTCCTGTTTTCAAGATAATCACAGCATTCTCAAAGCTGGCTATGCTGTCTGTTCCGATCATACTGTTATTAAATCTGCTCCTCTTTCTGTTACTAGTGCTCAAGCTGCTGAACTCATTGCTCTCATTCATGCCTGTCACCTTGCCACTGAACAATCTGCTAATATCTATACAGACTCTCGCTATGCCTTTGGTGTCTGCCATTCTTTTGGTCAGATCTAGAAACAGCAAGGTTTCTTACTTCTGCTGGGACTCCCATCTCTCACCATCGCCTTATTACTGCTCTCCTGGATGCTATTCTCCTTCCCTCCACCCTTGCTGTTCTATGGTGCAAAGCGCACACTGCTACTGATGATCCTGTGTCTCTAGAAAATGATAGAATGGATGCCATGGCCAAGACCGCCGCCCTGTCAAAACTCTCAGCTCCGGTCCTTCAGGCCGCTCTCTACCTCTCTTCCCCTCTTTCCCCTGTCTCCAGGATGCCGCTGCAGACACCGAAAAGGACGCCTGAATCTCCGCAGGCTGCTCTCTCCACTCCGATTCCTTGCGGTGGCACCCATCTGGTCACCTTGTAGCCCCCAGGGCCTTGCTATCCCTCTTCACTCAAATGGCCCACTCAGTGGCTCATTCAGCCAAAGGGGGGATGGTATCCAAAGTTGACTGCCATTGGTATGCCCCCAGTTTTTCTGCCGTGGCTGCCCATTTTTGTTGCCAGTGTCCGCAGTGTCAGCAACACAATCCTGGCCAACCACCCCACCAGCCACATGCATTCCACAGGCCTTTAGGTCTTTACCCCTTTTCCCATCTCCAGATGGACTTTATCGAGTTGCCCAGGTTGGGACCCTGGACGTATGTGTTGGTAATTGTCTGCCTTTTCAGCAGTTGGCCTGAGGCATACCGATGCCAACAAGCTCACTGTAGCCAAAAAGCTTCTTTTTGACCTGCTACCCTGCTTCAGTCTACCCCTTTCCCTAGACTCAGACCATGGCTCCCATTTCGTTAGTCAGGTGGTCCAACATGTTTGCAAGGTCCTTTCCATCCGATACCAGCTCCACCCCCCAAATCATCCTCAGAGTGGGGGTAAAGTGGAACAGAAGAACTTTGATATTAAGCTTCGCTTGGCAAAGACCTGTGAACAAACTGGTCTAAAGTGGTCAGAGGCCCCCCCATTATTACTTTTCCAAATCCAAAATTCTGTTCAAAGGTCCTCAGGCCTGACCCCTTTTGAGATTGTTATGGGTCGACCCATAAAGGGACTTGCCGCACTTCCACCCCAACACCTGACTCACCTCCATGATTCTTTATTGACCTACTGCAAAGGGCTCACCAAGGCCCTCAAGGTTATCTCGTTGCAGGTTAAGGCCACAGTGCAACACCAGTCTTTAAATGGTGGCTCGGTTGTCAATCCGGTCCAACCGGGAGATTGGGTCCTAATTAAAGTCCACCAGAGGAAGAACTGCCTGCAGCCTCAGTGAAAAGAGCCTTTCCAGGTCCTGCTAACCACCTCAACTGCTATGAAAGCTGCCGAGGTTTCTGTTTGGGTCCATACCTCCCACTGCAAGAAGGTAACCGCCCCGATGAAGTGGAAGGCTTCTCTCACCAGCAATACCTCCATGAAGATCCAAAGGGTTCCCTGTGAGTAAAGATCAAACAACGAAATCTCGAAGAGGTTCCTTGTGAGTGAAAGTCAGACAACGAAAGCTCAAAGAATAGCCTACCTGGCTAGCCAAGTTTTACTTGACACTACAAAGTTTTGTTCTATGTGTTGTTTTGCCTTTAGTAATTTAGCATGAATTATACTAGCCGTTGGGAAGTCGCAGATAATTACATAAATTTAGAAACTCCCCAGGGGGTAGCACTGTTTTATATTCTTGTGGTCAGCATTTTATTGAAGGTAGTGTGCTGGAAGCCAAAGTTTTAGTCAAGGGTAGCCCTTCAAAGTTCCAAAGGATAGCAACATTTGGGACCCCACTCGAATAGGCCCCAAGATGTTACCTTTTATTTTGCTCTGCCTCATGCCAGGAGTTTTAGTTAAGGCATGGGAAAAGAACAGTATTATGTTCCTGGGGCATAGCATTGCTAGTGCAGGCAACCTTACAAAATGCTGGGTGTGCATACATGGGCCTACACACCCAGCCAAAGAAATCCCAATGCTTGGGGTACCGATGGGCATCCCCAGATGCATCTCAAGCAGGTCCAAGGAGGCGATCCTCCCCCTCTATGCGGCACTGGTCAGGCCGCAGCTGGAGTACTGTGTCCAGTTCTGGGCACCACGCTTCAAGAGGAATGTGGACGACATGGAGAGGGTCCAGAGGAGGGCCACTCGCATGATCAGGGGGCAGCAGGGCAGGCCCTATGAGGAGAGGCTACGGGACCTGAACCTGTTCAGCCTCCACAAGAGAAGACTGAGGGGGGACCTAGTGGCCTGTTACAAACTAGTCAGGGGGGATCAGCAGGTACTGGGGGAGTCCCTGTTCCCCTGAGCACTGCCAGGAGTGACCAGGAATAACAGTCACCAGCTGGCAGAGGGTAGATTTAGGCTAGATATCAGGAGGCGCCACTTCACGGTCAGGGTGGCTAGGATCTGGAACCAACTTCCAAGAGAAGTGGTGCAGGCTCCTACCCTGGGGGTCTTTAAGAGTAGGTTAGATGTACACCTTGCTGGGGTCGTTTGACCCCAGTACTCTTTCCTGCCATGGCAGGGGGTCAGACTAGATGATCTACTCAGGTCCCTTCTGACCCTAGAAACTATGAAACTATGATTCCCCTTGAGGATTGGGGAAACAGTACCAATACCAGCTTTGCCAGATTTTCCTCCCACTCTGATAAAACACAGCAGTCAATCCCTAAATGGTGGAAAACAAACGAGACAGCTGGAGACCATCTTCTGGACTTGAAGCAGCCCTCTGTTATAGATCCAATGAAAGTGGTAGGATGGGCGAAGCTGATTACTCAGTGGGGCACTACCCCTAATGCTGGGTAACCTTCAATTAACACTCCCATAATACGTCTGGGGTCCTGCTAGGAAACACGTCCTTTCAGTGTACCAGCGGGTCTCTCACTATCCATAGAACCCTGGAGGATACCCATAGTCTAGTAATGAACAAGTCCGAATTATACGTGTTGTTAGATTCTACTTCTTGTAATCAATTGATATCTCAGCGCAGGTTGGTAAGAAGCCAACGTGCCCCTTCCTATGCCTTACAGGTCAATCAGAAGTGTCGAATTAGAAAAACAACCTGTAGAGGCCTCAGCACTATAGCTGCTCCAGGCTTGTTCTGGCTGTGCAAGAATGACGCCCACAAGATTTTGCCATGGCATTAGGTCAGCACCTGTACTATGGGGAGAATCATGATGGAGTCTGATTTACACCCAAGCCTCTCTCGGCATGAGGTGTCTAATCTCTCACCTGGTTTGCCCAGACATAGGCGAGCTGTTGAAAACCCACTGGTTCGCCAACCCACCGGATTCCATCAATTTAGTGGGGCATTTCTCCCTTACTTAGAGGTAGCTGATTTAAAAAGAACCATTGTAAACATTTCAGAAGGAGGAATTTTTTAATGCCAGCACCGATGCTTTAGGAGCTCTTAATGATAAAATCACCCAGATAGGGCAAGCGGCTACCAAAACCGTATGGCTTTGGATTATCTCTTAGCCACCCAAGAGAGGTATGTGCAGTTGTGAATCATACTTGCTGTGCCTGGATTGATCAGCACCAATGAGTGAAGAAGGACCTCCGCACCATAAACAGACAGTTGCAAGTGGTCTCTGAAGTTGCAAAGGAGAAAACTTTTGATTAGTAGGGGTGGCTGCCAGATGTAGGAGGGTGATTTAAATCCCTGCTAAAATAGTGTATTCTGAGTTTATTATGCATTTTTGCTGTTTTTATTATTAGCCAAATGATTCTGTGTTGCTTACGCTGTTGTTTATCAAAAACTGCTCAAAGCGTTTCTAGACTCTCTAGAACCAAGTTACATATAACAGTGCTCAAGAAGGTGGCCTATAAGTTCAAATGACAAGAAAGTGTCAAAGGCCTTATGAATATAAAAGTGTAAGCACAAGTGCTTACAAAGGAGGGAATGATGAGAAATGAAAAAGTACTGAAAGAAGTGTATACGTGTCAAGACAGGATGAGGGATATGTAGGTGAAGGCTGAGTGGGAATAACAAGACAGCCTTCAGGATAAGCTTATCAGGAAACAGCTTGAAAAAACGCACTTGATTCAGCAAGACAACAAGATGAGTCGCTGTCAAACTGCCGAGAGTGTGTTACAGGGCTGGTTGACCTGTATGTAACTTATCAGTATGTAAAAAAGTCTGTGCTTTATTCTCATTAAGAACTAGCTGCCCCTTGCTTTTTCTCCCATGCCATGCAAAATAAAGTGGTTCTAACAGCCAAACAGTAATCCTGTCTAAATTTCCTTGTCAGCGTCTTGGCCACATGTATAATTAGCTCCAGCACAGGTAATTACATGCCAACTACCGAACTTTTTTGCAATTGCAATTCCAGGCAGTAGTTAGGTACAACACAGCTAAGGCCAAGCCTTCAAAAATTAGGCATCGGCCTCTCCCACCATCTAACATCAGGTAATCATTCCAAAGATAACCAGATTTTTTAAAGAAATGACAAATATGATTTTTATTGTTGTTGGCTCTTCTGACGGTTGGGTGGCCCTAGTTCTGTGTGTTCCCCTGGCTCTCTACAACATGGAGAGATATGCATCCACATGAAAATAAAGTCAAGGAAGGAAAGCTGAGATCCCAAGGTCCCATTGCACCAGGACTTGAGGCAATTGCCAAATAATGCAAGGCTCAGCCCAGGCATGCCACAGCCATGGATACTTTACACTTGGTCCTGGGGGCTGCAGGCACCTAGGCAGGCACTTTCAACAGCTCTACATTTTTTTAAAATAATAACAAATAATAATTTATTAACAAAAAAAATCCACGAGTAATTTATTAACTGACAACTCATAATAATTATTGTAATAATAATAACGGAACATTAAGTAATGTTTATCCATGACATGACTTTGGGAATTGCAAAGTGGGGCGGGGGAAACAGCTCCCCTGCGATCTTCCACCCCATCACTGCTTTGCTAGGGTCCCTGGGCTGTCAGCCCTGGGGCCCCAGTGCGCAGGCGCAGCCAGGAGCCCAACCCTCGGGCAGATTCGTGCAAACTCCCTTAGAAACGTGGCAGGGCTTGGAACTCGGGGAGAGTTGCTGGTTGGCCACAACTCTATAGCGAATCTCCCTTTTGTCAGCCGCGGAGCTGTCACTCCGGGTTAGTTTCCGGTCGGCCCAGCGAGAGGGCGTGGCGCGGCGGAGGTAGCGGCAGCAGGGCCTGGCCGGCGCTGAAGGAGACTCGAGGACACGGGCGGGTGTCGGGCGTTGCGGCCTGTTCCCCGCCCCATGCGCAAGATGCTGCTGGCCGCGCTCTCCCGCGTGCTGCAGGGCCCGGCCGCCGCCCGGACGGTGAGTGAGGGGGGACACAATCGGCCTGTTACGGAGCCCGGCGGCCCAGACTGATTTCGCCCCCCGGGTTCGAATGGTACTGCCGGGGGGGGGGCGCGCGAGCCTCCCCCCTTATGGAACCCACCGAGCGGGGAGGGGACTGGGGGGGGGGGCGTAGGGGGAGTGACGCGGAGGGGGCGGGGCGGGGCGGGCCTGGCCTCGTTGCAGGTAGGGGCCTATGCGGGGGAGTGGGTGTCCAAAGGGGTCTTTGCAGGGAGCGTTGGGCTGCCCATGAAGCGCCTGTGCCTGCAAACTGTGCCTGAGGGAATGAGGGCGTTTCCAGCAGGATGGAAGTATTTTGAAAAAGATAATATTAGGGGGAAAAAAACCTTTGTAGAGGTAGGGCAGTGGGGCTGAGCCAGGAAGCCACATCCCCAGGGTCCTCAAGGTTCAATGCTGGGTTGGCGCCAAGTGGGTGGGCGCTGTCTGATCTGGTCTGCTCTGCTCGTGTTCCCCCTTGGCACTTGTGTTTCCAGCCTTTGATCTCTGCTCCCATCCCTGTTTTTGTTATTATTTGTCCCAAGCACTCAGTAACACATCACTAGTGACCCCCTGTGTTAAAGGGGGTTATAGTTTCTTTGGCGGACCTGGCCCAGGAAATCCCGAGGTATTAAAAGGCCATTTAGCGTAGGACTGCCATATGCCACCTCCACCCACTGACGTCACATGGGAGTCCACCCTGTGCATGCCCCCCTGCCTTGCCAGGCCCTGTGCGCGGTGTTGGTGGTGGAAGAATGTCTCTGGTATTTTTCTAGTCACAGTCCCAAGTGCAAACTAGCACGTGGGCAGCGGCTGCCTCTGGTCCAGGGGGATACCCTGAGTCCCGCCAGGTTGAGAGCTCTTGCTGGAGGTGTCCACTTGTGCAGAGACACCATGGACTTTCATAAGCTGCTTCCCCTGGCAACAGGTGCTGTAGCTGATGGACACTTAGAGCTTTGCAAGTGCTGCTGAGCCAGACAGCGAGCAAGGCCAGCATCACTGTCCGAGGCTGAAAGGTTGTGCAGAGTCGTGATGCTTTCTCTAGCCGGTGAAAATGAGAATTTTAAGAAGGCGCCATTCAAAATCGACCTGCCACACAGGCAGGTGATGCGAAAAAATCCCTGTTCCAAAAAGGCGCAGTGGTCTGCTGTGCTTCTTACATTGAAGTTGTTGTGGCTGATTGTTCTCCCTGGGGACTTTTCCACACTCTTGTGGAGTTATTTAAAAAAACAAAAAAGAAAGGAAGAAAATGTCATCTCGGATCTCTCCCCTTTCCTCCTGCAGCATCCCACACTCCTAATCTTGTCGCTTCCTCTTGTCTCTCTTCTGTATTCCCAGTCACTTGGCTTTGATCCTTCCTTCATTTTTTTCATGTCCTCACCTTCATGCCATCCTGTTATGCTATCCTGTTATGCTATCCATGCTTGTGGGGCAGTTTCTTCTTTCTGCCATGTCTTCTCCAGATATTTCTTCTTCATTCTGCCTTTAATGCTGTATTTTTCCCTTCTTTTGGCTTGTGTTTGGATTGTTCAAGACAACAGGTAATTAACATATTCTGTCTGCTGAACCTGGTTTGTAAAATGAGATATAGATTTGCAGTGGTGTGTTATATGAGCTACTTTTGCAAGTGGCTAGTAGCAGCGGTAGTGTCCTCCACTGTAGTGACAGAACAAGTGTGCCACGTGGCTACTAGTTTGATGGTTCGGTTCATTTGGAATGAGGTGAGCATCTGTCTTTGGCAACTTCCTACAGTTGTTGCAAAAACTTTTTTGAAAGGCTTTACAGAGTGTCTATCCCAGTCAACCATTCCTTCACCCCACTTGAGAGTGGTGAAGGGAAGTAAGGGCCAAAAGTGAGGGTCAACTTGAGGCACTGAGAGCATTGTTGTAAGCAGCAGGAAGGTGTTTGAGCTCCTTGTGTTTGGCTACTCAGTCTGCCTGAAAGCCGTATTCAATAAATAGGGAGGTTCTGCTAGTTTAAACAGAATGTCAGCTCAAAGCATCAGCAGAACAATATGCAACAAGGTTCAAATACTGAACTTGTTAATGAAAAGTAAATTATTAGTGCAGGAAAAGGAGGTTCAGTCTTTCCTGAGTGCTAACATCAGTAGTTCAGGAAGTCCATGCTGATCTTTTAGTTTAAAAGTCCCTCTTCAATCCTAGCAATTGTTAGTACAGGCAGTCCTCGGACTTGACACAATTGGTTCCTGAAAACTGGGTCTTAAGTTGAAACGTTGTAACTCGAAACCAATTTTCTCATAAGAAACAATGTTATAAATGGGGGATTGGTTTCTGAACCAAGGCCCGATACCCTATTTTCACTAAAAATACCCCAGAATTTTGCACTCAATCAATTATAGATGAGTAACATAGCTACATTAATGTATTTATATTGTAAATAGCAATCATATTGATTTGGAAGGACTTCTTTGAGGTGACTTTGGTGGACTTTTTGAAGGGCTTTTGGCTAGAGTCTTCTCAGGAGTCCTGGCTGCAGGTTTTTGTGGAGTCTTGTCTGCTTTCTTAAAGAACATGTCCAAGGAAGTTTGGACAGATGTTCTTCAGGGAGATGAGTGCAGCAAACTTGTTCACTGGTGTGGCATAGCATCAGATCAAGTGTTGTAAAATGGAAACTGACATTAGAAAGTTGAAACAGGGTGTCAATTTATAAGTTGTAAGTGTGAAACATTGTAACTCAAAATGTTGCAAGTCAAAGACTGCCTGTAATGAAAAGAAAGGGATTGGAGGACTAAGGTGACAGATGGCTAGACAATCACCTTGCTGAGGTCGTTTCTTGGTGGTGTCTTTGTGAAACTTGATTTTGGGCTTTCCCTGCTTCGTCACAGTGTATTAGGAGTTTCTCGTGTCTGCAAAAGAATATATTTAGCCTCCTTGTGTCCATCTAAGGTTTTTGAACATGGAGTTAGAAAAATCCCACCCTACCTTATTATGCTGCCTTCACAACCTGTTCTACACTGATGCTGTACCTTATGTAGCCAGGGCCCTAGAGAAACTACTATTATGGATTGCTCATTGTTGCAGGGCAAGAATCTAGCGGAGAAATGATATCAGAGGAGAGATTAGGTGTTATCATGTCTGACTTTCATCTCTTCCATCAGTTTTATATCCCTCTTACTCCAACAGCAGTAACTTTTGACATATATTAGAATTGGGCCTGTTGGGTAGAGACCATGCTTGAGTCTGGATAGGGTCCCTGATAAATAGGAGAACTTTAACAAGAACAAGGTTTTAGCTGGTTAAAAATCGAAGGTGGCAGAAGTAATAATACCTAGCTCTAATATAACATTTGCACAATGTATTTCAAAATGCTTTGCAGAAGAGTTAAATATAGCTACAGAAAGCCTAAAGCCCAAGGTGAAGTGATTTGCTGAAGGTCATTCAATAATTACTGTGATGGATAGGTAAGGTATGGATGGAAATAACAGTGGAGAGATGGACTGTAACTAAAAATGGGTCACGTTCAAGGGCTGGGAAAAGTAAAATGTAGGTAAATGAGATGGAGGGAATGTCCTAGCATGCCTTTCTGCCTTCTGTGCAGCACACCCATTTGCCCATATGTCATCCAGTTCCTAGCTCATTTTAGCAGATATGCATCTTATGACTTGGTAAATTACTGGATAGCACTGAATATATTTTTGGACATACTATGAAAAAGGAAATCCGGTGTTTCTGGATCACGTTTCTGCTCCTTCTCATTTGCTTTGCAGGACCAATGAAATTCCTGTCTGCTGTTCGGATTTGCTCACCTGATTTACCAGTCATAAACTTGCAAGATTATGGAATGAGACCATGAGTAGGAGCAGAGAATTATCTTTTAGGTGTCTGCCTTTTCTTCTTTACCCTATGGCTGTTTCTGTTGCAACTCCACTTGTTGCTCTTTTCCTCTCTTCTCCTGTGTTGTGTATGTATACCATATTCTCAGCTTTCTTTGTTGTTATTCCTTATGTTCACAAAGGAATAACTTTGCTAGCCACAAAGTTAAAATATATTTCAATTGAGGACCATGAAACAGTTTAGATTTTGGATTTCTAGTTAATGCCCATTTGAGAGCTTGGGTTAATGTGGATGACAAAGTTGGTTTGCTTATGTTCTGTCAGGTCTGGAGTGCAGAAAGTGCAAGTGGCAAACAGCCCTTTCCTGCAAACAGAAGAGGAAAAAGTAGCTTTACGAATTACATTATAAAAACATTTGTGAAATTTTCCAAACTTTGAATTAATTAAAACAGGATAGAAAACAGGCTTTTAATTTTCTTTATGGGTGAGATTCTGTACTGCTTTTGTTGGTTCATGATACAACTGTCAGTTGTGCAAAGGTCAGAAACACCTTTTAATTAAGAATTGTGACTTTACCTAAATACACTTCAGGTTATTTAACATAAGCTAGTACCAAAGGTACAATATTTAAACATTTATTACGTTGTTTTCACAATGATAATCTTTAGCAAAGGCAGTGAACATATGGGCTCTTATAAGTTAAAGTGCCATTCTGTTTGTTAAATGTATGTGGTAGATTCCCTCTGGACCTGAAGAAAGGGCAGCTTTTCAGTGGTCTTTCTCTCCAACGCGGCGCAGCTCTTGTAAAAGCGGGTTTGCTGTATAACCTGTGAAAAGACAACTTGTCAATTAGCTTGATATGGCTTGCCTCAGAGATGGTATAACTGCCAACAGATCCTCCTAGGTGTAATAAATTTACACCTGTGCTTTTATTCAGCAACTATAAGATTTTTAGGCTCCAGATTTGAAAACTTTTAGGTCTAATTTTTTCTGGGCTTAGGAGTTGTCACCTATACCTAAGCATAGTAAGTATTAAAGCACTTTCAAACAAGAATAGCACTTACTTTTGCCTTCAGCCTGCATTGGTGTGAATGCCTTCACAAAATTCTAGGCGAGAAAAAGCTAGGCTTGAATATGCATCCATGGATGAGTTAAACTAATCATTTTATTTCAATGGAGGTTTAGTGTGGTACCTTTTTTGGAACTGCTTTATTATGTTTGTTGACTCTCTTTTTCTTTTGTTTCCTCCAACTGCTGCTACCCTAGGGAGCTGTTAGTGAGGTAAGGCCTACAGTAATTCTATAAGGATTTGCTTTTGTTAACTGGAGTGGCCATACATTAACATTTTTCACACAAGCTTACTAAAGCCTTTTGATGTAACCTTTAACTCTTGGCTTATTGAACTCCAGAAATAAATTGTGTAGAAAGCACTGATCATGTTGCTAAATTTTGCTCATTTAAATTAGTGCTCTGTATTTATTCGAATGGCTTCACATTCACTCCTCTTATGTTAAGGAAAGATTAAAATATTTTAGGCTACCTCAGAATGGTTTAGGATCTAAAGGATTTTCAGATTTAAAAATTGAGGGTTATTTGTTCTGTTCTTCAATCTAATTCTCAGTTTGAGGGGCCAAAACAATAAAACAATATTCATTTTAATACAAAATCAATTCTGTATTCCTTCTGCAGACTACCGGAACAGACCACAACACTTGTGTTAAGTGACATCAGTGATATTGGTGCTAAGAGGCAATGAATTTGGCTGAGGATTTTAACTAAACAAAACCAGGAGATATCATTTTGTCTATTCAAAACATTTAGAGAAAAATCAGCATTTATGAAACATAAACCAAAATGAATGCCCAACATCTAAGCCATTAAATTTTAAAGAAACAAGTAGGAATAAAATGAGCGTCAAAAGGTCCATGAAATCATGAAAAAATTAATTGGGAGTGTATCCTGGGTTGTGTTAGAGCACATAAGGTTTTGGTTATTCTGGATAAAATGTGGTCGAGTGGGATGTGAAGATTGAAAGGTAGGGTAGGAATAATTGGATTACAACTGCTAATGCTCTCTATACTGGCAGTAACTTCAAAATAATTTTGGGTGTAAGAGAGATTAAAATTGATAAAATAACAGTTCAAGACCTGTAGTTACAACATTAGTTTATATTAGTAGAAACTCCACAGAATTGCAGTCCAAAGACTGCATTTTTCTTAAGAGCTCACTGGTGCTGCACCCTGGCTTTTTGTGTGTGCTGCCATTTCCTGTACAGAATATTTCACCTGCTTGTATTAGAATTATAAAATCAGTTAAAAGGTAGCATAAACTGTTTTAGTGGATTTTTGGGAGTCTACAGTCATAGCAGAAAATAAAAATTTGTAGGATTTTTTTTTAACAAAGAAAAATGGAAATCTACAGGATCTGAAGGGAAGGGGGTGGTTAAGGGTTGAGGGATAAGATAATTAAATACTATATAGCCCTTACAACAAATAGATATTCTAGATTGTAGATTGTAAGGCTGGAAGGGACCTCGGAAGATCATCGGGTCCTGCCCCAATGATCTATGAGAGACCTTTGGAATTGAGAGAGATAAGAGAGATGAGAGACCTTTGAAATGATAAATGTATAACAGCCTGGGCTTTGGAGTCAAAGACAAAATGTATTTTCCGTGCTGCATGTACAGTGCGTATGTAGATAATAATCACATCTGCACTGTTGCTTTGTTGTTACATGATGTGGCAACATAATTTATGGGTGCGTATTACACAGGAGTACAAGGTGTAAATTAGGTTCCTAATCAGTGCACACTTTTAAAAAAATATATTACCAGTTCTACTTTAAAATTTCCTTCTTGAACTTTTTCTCCCAACCCTTTGTTCCCAATGATGCCTCACCCTTATTTTTATTTTGTTTCCAAACTATGGCTATAATGCCATCTTCACTCTTCATTCATCCATCTGTTGTTTCTCCACTCTAGTTCTTGGTGGTCCCTAGAAGTGAATAATTGTAATCCAAAAATCCTTCCAGGTCAATCAGACAGGTCTTGGAGAGGACAGAAGCTGGTAACTAAGTGAAATGGCAAGAGCTGTCTGCATTTCTGAAATTTCCTGCCTTCCTTATAAAATATTGCTGTTTTTCATGGAATTAAATTCATACTGCTACAGAGCATTAATAAAGAAGTTTGTCTCCATTAACCTGCTTTCTTGCCAGGTGACTTTTACAGACAATGAATAGATAGCTGTCCTTCCGGATGGACAGACAGTCTTACTACTTATGTAATATCTTCAGAAACCTAATCTTCTTTTTCTTTAGATATTGGTGACTATTTTAAATTTAAGAACACACCCAGTCTTCACTGTTTTAAAAGAAATAAAATTCAAGTTAAAAGGAGTTCCAGGATTTAAATAGTTATACAAATTAATAAATCCATTATTACCCTGGGAAGACACTGAATGGTGCTTAATTCACAAATCACTTGTGTTAAAATATTATATGTATGATATAATAATGACTGGATGTTCTGTAGTTGATGACTAGTTCTGAGCCTAAGTAGTACATGCCTGTATTTATTTTGTTTTCAAAGGTAGCCCGGGTGGTGGTGGCATCTCGTACCTATGCAGACTTTGCAAGCGAGGCAACATTTGAAATTAAGGTAAGTAGATTGAATATTTCTGAGACTTAAGTATAAGGATTGTTGTTCATCATGCCATGGTAGGGCATGTGTATTGCCTTCTCTGCAAAAAAGCCTATTGTGTTTGTCCATAACCAGAAAACTTTGCTTGGGAGGATTTCAAAATTGATACCTGTTCAGTATGTGAAAAGCATAAGCACTTTATAAACTTTCCTGAGACTTATTAACCTTCTACATAGATTTCCGTGGGTGGGCAGGGATAGGATACCTGTATGGGGTAGGATTGAGCTGACAGTAATTATTGCCATAGTTTTAAGCCCTTTCAGATTTGATTCTGTGCCCAAATGTCACCAAATTAAAGTGTCAGGAAGGGGTGCCCTTAATGTGCTGCTGTTGCAGCCAGATGGAACTGCCCTGCTCATCTTGGGCACAACCAGATTGAGAAGGGCTGCGGCAAGAGCTCATATTCCTGCCTGCATTAGGCAGGAGGGTTCGCTCTTGTTGCAGCTCTTTTCAGTTCTGCCATTCCCATTCCTCCCAGAAACAGAGGCACATGAGACATTTCTGCTCAACCAGGAGCGAACCAGGAAAGCCAAGGCTGTGATGGAACTCCAACTAGCTACAAGTATCAAGGACAATAAAAAGTCCTTTTTTAAATCTGTGGGAAGCCAGAGGAAAAGCTAGGGCAACATTGGACTCCTGCTAAACCAGATGAGGCAACTGACAACCAACACACAGGAAAAAGCCAACCTATTAAATGGGTACTTTGTTAGTCTTTCATCAGTCCTACAGGACTCCCCTGCCCACTACAGGACAGGGGGACCTGGGTGAGGGAGATTCCCTGCCCTCCATCAATGCTGACCTCATGAAGGATCACCTTGACAGGCTGGACACCTTCAAGACGGCCGGCCCTGACAATCTACACCCCAGGGTACTCAAGGAGCTGGTGAGCACAGATCTTCAAGAACTCCTGGCTCTCTGGTGAAGTGCCTGAAGATTGGAAGAAGGCCAATGTGGTCCTTATCTTCAAGAAAGGGAGGAAAGTGGATCCGGCAAACTCCCATCAGCCTGACCTCTATCCTGGGGAAGGTCTTAGAAAAGATTATTAAAGAGGCCATTCTCAACAGACTGGCCGATGGCAACATCCTGAGGGATAGCCAGCACGGGTTTGTTGTGGGTAGGCCTTGCTTGACCAATCTTATCTCCTTTTACAACCAAGTGACCTATCACCTGGACAAGGGAAAGGAGATTGATGCCATATATCTTGACTTCAGAAAAGCCTTCGATCTGGTATCCCATGATCACCTCTTGGCAAAACTGGCCAACTGTGGCCTCGGGTCCACCACAATCCGCTGGGTGGGAAATTGGCTCCATGGTCAGACCCAGAGGGTGGTAGTTGACGGAAGTCAATCGTCACGGTGCCCTGTGACCAGTGGGGTCCCCCAAAGCTCTGTCCTTGGACCTATATTGTTCAACATCTTCATTAATGATGTGGACATTGGAGTCAGAAGTGGACTGGACAAGTTCGCCGATGACACCAAACTTTGGGGCAAAGCTTCCACACCTGAAGACAGGAGGGTGAGCCAGGCTGACCTTGACAGGCTCATGAAATGGGCGGACAAGAACCTGATGGTGACCTTACAACAACAGGCTGAGAGCTATGGGACTGTAACCTGGAAAAGCGCAGGCTCAGGGGTGATCTGATGGCCACCTATAAGTTTATCAGGGGTGACCACCAGGATCTGGGGGAACGATTGTTCACCAGAGCGCCCCAAGGGATGATTAGGTCAAACGGTCACAAACTCCAGCAAGACCGTTTCAGGCTGGACATAAGGAAGAATTTCTTCACTGTCCGAGCCCCGAAGGTCCGGAGCAGCCCGCCACCGGAGGTGGTTCATGCACCTACATTGAACGCCTTCAGGATAAATTTGGATGTTTATCTTGCTGGGATCCTATGATCTCAGCTGACTTCCTGCCCTTTGGGCAGGGGGCTGGACTCTGTCTTCCAAGGCCCTAATGTCTATGAAATCTATGCTTGCTTCATATGCTTCTCTGTCTGGGAAATGCCATTTGGGGTGGGATCAGGAAGGGCTGTGATGGGATTGGCACTCCTGCCTGCTTTAGTTGTATCAGATAACCATAATGCAGGCAGGAGTGTGTGCTTCCTCGTCTGACTTTGCACAAGGCACACAGGGCAGTTCCACCTGGTTGATGTGGCAGCAGCACCCTGGCTGAAAACCACTGTTGGACCCTATTAAAATTGGCTCCATGTTCTCCTGTGAAAGGTAAAACACTTTAAAATTTTGCTTTGCTCAACTCCTCTGCTAGATCTGAGCTAGAGGAATTTTGAGCGGGAAGAAACTCCAGAAATTATGATGATGAAATGCATTGTCAACATTTTGTGATCATTTCAATTCTGTCCATGCCTGACAGGTAGTTGAGTACTTTATAGTAAGAATGGAAGTCTATTCCCAGCAAAAGCAAAATCTTTTGTAAAAGGCACCAAGGTTGGAAGTGGCACAAATGCTCAATCTGGTGTATTTAGGTTTTATTTGGGCTTGAACTTGAAAATAACCAAAGATCTAAATGGGCGTTAATGCTAATGTGGCAAACAGGAATATGAAGTTTATGGAACTACCTCCTTGACTGTCTTTGCAGAAATGTGATCTCCATCGCCTGGAAGAGGGACCTCCTGTCACAGCAGTGCTGACTCGGGAAGAGGGGCTTCATTACTACAAGACTATGCAAACCATTCGCCGCATGGAGTTGAAGGCAGATCAGCTATATAAACAGAAGATTATTCGTGGCTTCTGCCATTTATATGATGGTCAGGTGAGAGAGCAGCTAAGCAGCTTCACAAAGTGTGCTTTTGTTTTGCTCTGATTAGTGCAAGTGTCTGAATAAGGGGAAATAACATTTTAGCAACTTTCTATGAAAAATATCTTAAATTTCAAATGATTCATTAATGCTCCGCTACTGCTATTGTACGTAAGAACCCAAGCTTGGTCTGTTTTACATGTTACAAAAAAATACCTCCCTATCTTCCTTTCACTTCTGATTATGCCTGCTCTTTTCATGAATAGAAAGCCACTTGAGTGCTGCTCTCTTCACACCTACCACAACTGGCTGGTTACATGGGCAGAGAAAGCCACGTCAGCTACAATTCTGTGCTAGCTGTAATTGGAATCATAGAAAATGAGGATTGGAAGGCACCGCAGGAAGTCATCTAGTTCAACCCCATGTTCAAAGCAGGACCACTCCAAATTAAATCATCTCATCCAAGGCTTTGTCTAGCTGGGTTTTAAAAACCTCCAAAGATGGAGTTTGCACAATCTCTCTGGATAACCTGTTCCAGTGCTTTACTACCTGCCTAGTGAGAAAGTCTGACATTGTTGCAACCTCTGCCTTCACAGGACCTAGCCCTAATCTTATCTTTGTGTAGCTCCTTTTGGATTCACGGAGTTGCCTCTGCATGGTGCTTCTATTTCCCTTTATATATAGATGCAAGTCCTTGGTCCCAGCTCTCAGCTACAGGAACTATTTGTAGGAGTTTCATGTCTTTCACTGTTGTCACGCTTACTTTTGTCTTTACCACAGGAAGCTTGCTGTGTAGGACTTGAGGCTGCCATAAACCCCACAGATCACTTGATAACAGCTTACCGAGCCCATGGCTACACCTTCACACGTGGAACGCCTGTCCGAGAGATCCTTGCTGAGCTTACAGGTCTCTGTCCAATAAAATGGCACTGCTGCCACTGCTGTGCTGTAACTGCAGTTTGACCTTCCCCATATTTAAATTGTTGCTCTATGAAATTTGTTGGGATATGGGAAGTCAACTCAGTAATTTGACAAAATAGGTCGTTGTCATTGTGATCTCTCATGATACCTTGTAATACTCACCCTGTAAGTGTAATATTCAGATAAAACCTCTTATTTAGAATAATGTAAACTGTAGCTCTTTTTTCCTCACCATCACTTCTGAAAGCCTTTTTAGATACCATAAACTCTGTCTTATTTTTGAAGAGTATACCTTGTTATGGTAGCTTTCTCTACGCCATCTGAACTGTAGCAACTATACTGCTGGCCCATGTTTTACCCATGCTGGGTTTACAGTCTTACCATGTAGACTAGACTGTTTCATTTTAACTCTGTCCCTGAGCCATACATATTTCTGTCTTTGTCTTCAGAGGAGATGTGGTAGAGTGCTTTGTCTATAATTGCAGGAGTGAATTGCCAAGGATGACTTGCTTGGAATGTGAGATTCCAATCATGCTAGTTGCTGCTGTGCAGATGGGACAGCTAGGACTAAACTTGTCAGGAAAACATCATGGTATTCAAATTTGGTTCCTGAAAGATAAACTTGGTTGTGGCTAGTGCTATTTTTATATCAGTGTTGGTTTTTGGGCCACAGAGAAATAGGATCTTTTACTTTGCTTGATGATAAGGATGAGGTATAATGGGATGCTGGGCTTTATCCAGGATCACTCAGTAAGTGCCTTAAAATTTCATTAAGGTAATTCAGCATTTTAGGTGCTGATAATTACTTCTCCATTGCCACTTTCTCTGTTTGTGGTACTTACTGAAGTGTCTTGTAATGCAGTTAAAATGTAACACCTGTGAGACAGGGACACTATTTGCCTGGTTCTGATTGGGTATCTAGGGGTACAGGAGCAATGTAAGAATTATTTTGTGCTAATAATTAAGCTGTTGACTTTAAATTGTAGCTTAACACACTCTGCAATAATATTATAAACTTAAATTGAATATGTAAATTAGAATACTTAAATTGTTTTGGACCAGTTATTTTAAATTAAGAAAAAAATAGATAGAAATCGTCACCTAACTGAAGTGAATGCAAGTTTGGCACTTGGTTCCAGAAGGTAAGAATTTCCTACTAAATGTCTTTTGAAAATACCTTTTTTAGTGATTTAACAAAAATCAGATCTTGGGAGATTTAATTTAACTCCTTAAACAGAATGGATCTAGCTGTACCTGGTTACAAAAATCCCACCAAGTTCAGAGTCAGGCCCAACATGGCCAAAAGTCTGAAGTTGTTTTTTTGGGTTTTTTTTCAGGTCGAAAAGGTGGCTGTGCTAAGGGAAAAGGAGGATCGATGCACATGTACGCCAAGAACTTCTATGGTGGAAATGGCATTGTTGGTGCTCAGGTATGTGTACATGATACGGGATGTGCTTTTTAGCGTCTTGCAGTTTAGTTTTGCTTTAGTTTTGTGAGTTTCTCTTTTTTGCTGTAAGTTTACTTGCAGCCGCTGTTGCTCTGTGTAGCTAATAAAGCTGTACTGTTTATTTACTCTAAATAGGGTTCCACTTAAACATTTGCTAACTGAAGCAAACAGAATGAGGCAAAGACTAAACTATTGCCACTGTGTCTCTAGGAAATGGCTAAAAAGCCTTTATAGCTACACTTTATCTATTTCATTGATTTTTTTTTTTTTTAAATAGTTCACAATTGGCTTTCTCTAACTTTCTAAGTAGTGCTCTTAAATGTCAGTTTAATTTACTAAAGGCAATCAGGACTCGTAATAGAGAGTTTTTTTATTAGACGAATGAGATTTTTGCAAAAAAAAATCTTTACTTGCAAACTTTCGGGCACAAACACCCTTTGTCAGGCATTGAAGAAAAGATTGTAAAAGTTCTCTTGGGTAGAAATGAAAGTTCATGTTTCATAGGATTTCACAGAGGAGTCAATAGATGGAAAACTCCTCTGGGCAGTCAATTCATAGCTGGTATGAAGTCTCTCACCTGTGAGGATGTGAGATGATGCAGATTACCTTGAAACAAAAGCAGAAGCAGGATCACAGGTTTCAGGTAGTCACAGTTGCTTCCTGCTTGGGAAAATATAAAGATTTAATTTACTAGATTTGTATGTTCTGATTTCACTATAGGTTCCTCTTGGGGCTGGCATTGCCTTGGCCTGTAAGTACTTTGGCAAGGATGAAATCTGTGTAACTTTATATGGGGATGGTGCTGCCAATCAGGTAAGATTTCTTGATCAAATCGAATTGGTACTTACGTGCATGTACAGTCCTCTTGTAGATGTGGTGTTTATAAAGAGGTTAGCAGCCTTGCAGAACCAGGTCCTTTATCTTTATCTTCAAGAAAAAACAGCATGGAAAGCGGCCATGCATCCTTCCTAACCTTTTCTTATGAGGTATTCTTTACCTGGGATGATTGTTCAATCTCCATGCTCACTGTCCCCTGTTGCATTTGGTAGTTGTAGTCCAGGCAATTACATTATGCTAAGTTCAAATTAATCTTTTATATCAGTGACTGGCAACCTTTAACAAGCTGTGGGCCAGGATAACCCAGCCCTGCACTTAACCAGTGCATCAGTGGTAGGGGGTTTTACTTGTACCTGTGCCAAGGCCAGACTGCTGGGAGGTCTGCCAGTGCCGCTTTTCTCAATGCCACCGCTCCCAGACTGCAGCAAAGGTACGGCTTCTAACCAGTGAGGAGCTGTATCCAGGCCAGGGTCCACACTGTCACTGCTTACAGACCCCTGCCACTCACCTCCCAGCTAGACACTGCACCTGTGCTGCAGCCAGGGATAGGGAAGGAGAGGGAGAAAGGAAGTGGGGAGAGAGAGCAGTGATGTGGCCACAGTTGGAAGATGCCTGGCTCTGGCACAGCCCTCTAGTTCCACAGGCCAGATCTGGCCCCCTGGGTTGTATGTTGCCAACATGTTTTATATACAGCAGTGGTGGTTTTGTTCCAACAGCTGCCTGAAACTGACATCAGAGAGATCAAATGGGACAGGGTTAGATATTCTGCACTTTGAGTTGTATTTTATGCAGTGGGTAGAAACTCACTGTTTGAGAGTCTGAAGCCATGTGTACTTCTGAGCAACTGCCATAATTTTTTTGTCCCTACCTGTCTGCTGTGTTATCTGGGTTTTCCATGTACATTTAACATACATTCTCCAAAAGTGGTTTTATGACAAAACAATTTACCAGACATTAGGGAAATATGCTTGTCTTTCATACCTGACTGGAAAGCCAGTGTGGTGGCAGGTTGAGCAGCCTAGTGAGAAGCCCAGTTTTTATGTATTCAGAGCACAAAGATTACTTGGATTTCTGCCTTGCCATCTGCTTGGAGAGCATCATGCTAGCATGCTTGTGTTATAAATGTAATGTTCTACTTCTCCCCAGCTATTCCAGTAGCGGAGGGGAAAATATTTTAGGTCTCTTTCGCTCTAGTTTCCTGGATCCTGCGAGGCAGAGAAACTCTTTAGTCTGTTTCTGTTTCTCTTCATCTTGCACGTGCTGAAGGAAAGGCTTTTTACTTATTCATATCGCTTTTGTCACTTTGGATGGACTTAGCCTGTGAAAACCTTTGTTTCTTGCCTGTGGTACTAATGAGAGCTTCCTTAGCATTGCATTGATGTTAAGTCAGAAGCTTATTGGCAGCAGGAAAAAAGCGAAGAGCAGCAGTAAAACTGATCACTCGCATTCAATTGATTCCGATTTGAAAACCCACGGCTTATATTTGATTCTCATTTTGGAATGTTGTCTTCTCAGCTATATGGGCTGGACATTTAACAGTTAAAATAAGCAAGTTCTAAATAAGTTTGAGGCTTTAGGACTCCTGTCAATTTCTATGAGAGGCTCCACTGTTAGCAAGTGGAGCTCCCAAGCCGTGAGGCTTCCTGGGTCTTTTATTTGCATTAAGTCATTGATGCAATTGTGTTGGAATGTTTTATTTAGCTGAAGTAGTACCACTGCATTATTAGTTAAGTGTGTAACTGGACGTGGAGTTTATGAATGCGATCCTAAAATAGTTTCAATACGTCCATTCTAAGAATCTTGCAACTGGTCTATCATAGCAGTATCTTGGGTTAAGGGTAATTTTTTAAAATGAGGAAATATTAAGTCAAAGTTCTGACGAAAGATGGGTCTTCTACCTTGTAATTTTCTTTGTTTCAAAGTGAAGCAACTCCAAATTAGTGTACTGTAAGTGTTACCACCAACTAGATTTCGTTGAAAGTGAATGAGCCCTGTAAATAATTTATTTCACATTTTCTTTTAGTGTCAGCATTTCTAGAAGTATAAAGAGGAACTTTACTTACTACTTAACTGCTCTTTCTTCTAGGGTCAGGTATTTGAAACTTACAATATGGCAGCCTTGTGGAAGTTACCATGTATTTTCATCTGTGAGAACAACAGGTATGGAATGGGAACGTCAGTAGAGAGAGCTGCAGCCAGCACGGACTACTACAAGAGAGGAGACTACATTCCAGGGCTCAGAGTGAGAGCAATTCCTTCTTTTTCTTATTTTATAACATAGTATGAACTTAGAGGCCGCAAATTCATACTTCATTACTTAAATTAGATATTCTGATACAAGTTTTTATTCCATCTACTTAAAATGCTATTTTTTAATAGGTTGATGGCATGGATCTTCTCTGTGTGCGAGAGGCAACAAAGTTTGCAGCTGAGCACTGCAGATCTGGAAAAGTAAGTTACACAGTATCCATCGTTTACCATACCATACCCTACGCTACTATTAGCAGTTGCTGAAACTATTTTCAGCAGTATCAGTGAGTTTCTCATCTTAAATTTGCTAAAATATTTATGTTAGTATTTCACAAAGATATTTCACAAACTACTGTGTTTTAAAACAAATGGTAAACCATGTACGTAAGGCCCTCGAGTTTCGCTTGTTTTAAAATATGTTCTTCAAATATGTTTTGAATGATTTCAAAACACAATTTATTCCCCAATTAAAAGATAGAGGCAAAAAGTTAAAACCTTGTACTTTCAGTAATATAAAATGAAGTAAAGTTGTAAGAACAGGTATGGAGAAGTCTGAAAACAAAGTATACACAGCAGTGTAGACAAAATTGCTTGCAGAGCGTCAACACTGAAGCATTTTCTACTTAAGATATGCATTGGTTCTCATAGAATGAAGCAGCAAGAACAACCTATCAAGGAAAGTTGTGGACATGGCTTCACAAAGTTACATCCAAGGTTCCACTTGAAGTTGCTTCAGGAGAATGACAATTTTCTGTTTTGCAAAGTAGAATGATTTAAATTGGTTTGTCATCAAGTAGAAATCATCCATTTTAATCAGCCTTTCCCCATTTGTACTTCTTATTTCCAAAGAAAAGCACATTCTTATTGGTTGATACCCATGTTATAACATGTTGCTTTACAACTAAACAGTCTTAATGCCACATTTTGTCTCTGTGTTCCCCCCCCCCAAAGGAAGGTGCGCACAAACATTTATACGAAATACATTCAGATTCTTGCACATTTAAACATTTTATTTTGCTAGAAAATAATGAATGTGTTGGTTTGCTTACTTACATAGTTAACCTTTTGCCTAGTATCTGTTAGGGTAGTAACAGAAATTTAATCCTGAGGAGGTCCTAGATGGTGTCTATTTCCTGAGTTGCCCACAGGGAGCTTAAGCTCTTGAAGCACATGAACATGTTGTACCACATGTGTGTAAAACTTGATCTCAAGCTGGCTGTTTCTCCCCTGTTCCTACCTCTTCTATAGCCTGCAACTTGATTTTTTTTTTTTTTTTTTACAGAAGCTCATGCATTCAGCATAATTATTTTAAATGTTTTAAGAACTTACAAGAGGTTTAGGCCTTAACATGTTTGGTATTAAATTCAGGTTTAATTTTAAGAATTTGTTTTTAAAAACAAAACTTTTGAATTGCAGAGTTGGAAGTGACCATAAGGTTCACATAGTCCAGCTCCCTCCACAGATGCAAAATGTGCTTTACCTGACCCATCCCAGATAGTTGTCTATATAGCCTCCTCTCAGAAACCTCCAAGGAGGAGCTTCCACAGCTTCCCTAGGTAGCTTGTTCCATTGTCCTGGTGTTTTGTAATAACAACGTTTTTAAACATTTATTTTTTCTCTATCCAGCCATGTTGCAGGAGGTCCTGTGTAATGCAAATAAAGCTAGGAAAGAGAGGGGTAGTTGGATTCATTATACACAAAATGCTTAGCTGATGTCAATACATATTACTTGCAAGGGGTAATATGTGATTATTAGTCTTGAGCAGGGTTACAGCCCATGGGCCAAGTCTGACCTGTGAAAAGATCTCACCTGGCTTGCAAAGGTCCAGCCTGGTGTGGGGAATGGTGGCATAGAGCTGTGCTGAGCTGTCCATGTCCTACACTCCACCGCCTGCTACATTGTCACATCTGCACTTAACCCCATTGTAGAGGGTTGGAGATCAGCAGCAAAGGTCAGAGCAAGTAGCTGGCTGTTCTGGGAGGCAGGGACTTCTGCCTGCATTGCAAAGGGTGGTCCACACCAACAAAAGATTCCCAACCCTTAGTCTTGAAGGTTATGATAAACCTGTAACCATTTTTTTTTTTTTGGTGTACAGGGACCTATTCTGATGGAGTTGCAGACATATCGTTATCATGGACACAGCATGAGTGACCCTGGAATCAGGTAGAGTGAAAATAACTGTAAACTTTAATCTTCTTTGGTTAATCATAATAGGCCTGCTGAGTGGAAGAATTCACATTTTTTCCCTTGTTTGTCTTCTGTTTGTGTACACCACTAAAATTTTTTAAAAACCTAAATTGCGAAACATTGTAGTGTTACAAACATGGTAGTTTTACGCTTCATTCTTAAATCTACATTTGGGTGCCTTAAAGTTACAGTTGGAATCTTTTTAAAAGACTTGATCACACCATTTCATTTCACTTTATTTCCTGTCAACCAGTGGTGCTATCACACTTTGCCATCTATATTGCACTCATCCTAGTAACCGCTGATTCAGTTGTTTCAACTTCTTTCCAGTTACACATCTGTAAACTCCTGAGTGGATATAACCTGAACATAATGGAGTGGTACACACATCACTGGGAGTCTTGTTTGCTTGTAGGCCCCAAATGTGGTATGAAAGGAAAATTTCTGAGTCCTTAAACCAGACATAGGCAACCCCTGGCATGAGAAGGCATTTTGCTTGGCACACACGCCTTGGGGCAGTCAGTGGGGAAGCAGCTGGGCCTTTGCTCCCACAGTAAGGATTGCTGCCGTCATGGCTCCCTTGCCATTCACCCCTGGCATGCCAAGTTCTTACAAGTCAAGGTTGCAAGTGTTTTTTATACTCTGCTTAAAAATGTTGCCAACCCCTGCTTTAAACAGTCATCTTTTTGTTCAGTAGTTCTTTATTTCATGTTATTTTGCTTAACTTTATATTCTTCAAACTGCACTGAATCAGTCAGCCCTTGTCTCTCTGGGGTACTGCACTGAACTTCACTACTACAACTACATCCTTATCATGTATAATGTGTGTCTTATTTTTCTCCTAGCTACCGGACAAGGGAAGAAATTCAAGAAGTGAGAAGCAAAAGTGACCCTATTACTCTGCTGAAGGACAGAATGGTTAACAATAACCTTGCTAGTGTTGAGGAATTAAAGGTATTGCTGAGACTGTGGGCTGAAACCTAGCACCAATGAGCCATGCATTCCCAGTGATAGATTGCCAGTAGCTATCTCCTTGCACTGCATGAAAGGAAGTAGGAAAAATACTCATTTTTTTTTCCAAATTAAAATGACTGTTCTAACTAATGGCAGTAAAACTATATCATATAGACCAACTTACAAGTTTGTAATTTAGGGGAAATGTTTTACTGGTTATATGTTGAGAGTGAAATACAGTATTTCCCCCTCCTCCTCCACTTGGGGTTATAAAAGTTTTCTAAGTGGCCTTGCAAGCCCTAGGGATTAACTGTGTTGAAGACGGGGAAAGGTTCCCCATTTGGCAATGGCAGAATTCTAACAGGGTCCCAGCAAACCCATTCTAGTATCTCCATGCATGTGTCTGCAACTGCCACGGTTAAACTTTTTGTACTTCCTTTTCATCCATCTGCTTTTTATCAAGATGCATGAACAAAAGAAAAGCTTTTGCTTCACTAGTCAGTTCAACAAATCTGGGAAGAGACACAAATCAATCAGAAAGATAAAAGCTTCCATATAGCAATTCAGTTCTGAAAGACAAAAACATCTGGTATGAATTACAGCTTTATTAAGTTCCTTTAAATTGTGTGTAGGTTTGAATCAAAAATGAAAAAATTATTTAATTCTGTTCCCATTTAAAGGTTCCACCCACCAGTCTTGAGAATTCCTGCTAGTGAACCTTTTATTTGAATACAGTGCTTCCAAACAAAAGTAAATGAGGATCAGAAACACTTGCATGCTATTTTTCATACAAACTGGTTATTTTCCTTGTTTAAGAACAGTTGGGGTAGGATGTACCATCTTCAGTAGAGTTGCACCCACAACCTTGTAAATTGTGGTTGTCTTGAGCTTTGCTTCAATTTTGTCCTTTAAGCTGAAAAGCTAATAATTGTTAAAGGGAAACTTAATCTTTGCAACTGTACCTAGTAGTAAGTTTAGCAATGCAGAACTTGAAGTGTTAAAATTATGATACCATATGAACTAGAGTTATTTTTTTTTAAAAATATAAATGATTATTAGTTGGGTTAATTACCACAGTACAGTCTCTGCAACTGTCTTAACAGTTCCCAGGAGTACCAGATTTCCACAATGTCAGAGGAAAAAAAAGGCCAAGGATACTGCTGAGTGCTTGGTGTGCTTAACTGTTTTTGCAGCCGCAGACATTACTGTTAGGTTTGAAGGCGTCTCTAGCAGTGAGCACTGCAATACCTTAAGACTGTGTAATCATGATTTTCCTGGAAACAGTGAGACTAATATACACTTCCTTTTGGCACCGTCTTGGAGTACGGTTTGAACTAGTTAAGGCCTTCATGTTTGCTTTTACCTCTAGACAAGGGCCAAATCCTGAACGTGTGAATCTCTTTACTCACTTAAAGAGGAGGATCTCTTAATGGTTCAAGTAGCATTTCTGTCTGGACAGTTAGGGGCAGAAACATTAGTTCTACACTTATAATTGGCCTTTTGTATTATCTGCTTAACAAGTTGTCTTGTTCTTTTCATTTAGGAAATTGATGTAGAAGTAAGGAAAGAGATTGAGGAAGCTGCTCAGTTTGCTACCACTGATCCAGAACCACCTTTGGAAGAACTAAGCAGTCACATCTACTGTAATGAGCCACCTTTTGAGGTGCGTGGCCCCAATCAGTGGATCAGATACAAATCTGCCTGCTAAAGCAAACATAATTTACCCCAGGAGCTTGTTACATATGGCTTTTTTATTGGGATTAATTTTGTATTCAGTCTAAGAACTGTAAACTGCTCATTTTTAAAGTTTAAGTTTATTTAAAGAGCATAAAGTTTATTTTCACAGAGAGGGCCATGTTGCTGTGGATCGTGTAAAGATAATGGATCCTACTTCAGAAGGAGCTGAATTAAGTTTATAGCAATTTAAATAACTGTTGCTTTACCCGGTTTCTGTGGTTTTTTTGGATTGCTGTATTTATGAGTTATACAAACTAAGTGTCTGAAATAAAATCATGGTATGTACAGTACACAGATATTAACTGTTACATTAAAGCGGTGTGGCTGTTTGCTTTGTGTATACAGGGTTGGTGCTGTCACTTGTTAACAGATTCAGGCTCTAATTTATTAAAAATTATTAAGGAGCATGATTATCAACAAAATGTCCAGTGGATATAAAAGCTTGTAGTGTTGTTCTGGGGGGTTTTTTAACTCAAAGAAACATTGCATCACAAAGAGCAATTTTTCTTTTGGTACCATAAAATGTCGATTTGTTTTAATATATACAAACTGCACATGTAACATAACATATCACCATCACAGAAAATTCAATATTATCCCCTTTAAACTACTTCACACTGACAAATTTCCTTTTAATCAAGTCTGTACCTTTGGGAGCACAATTGTACAACACATTTAAAAAACCAATTCGAATACAAGGTATGTATTTAAAATACAGATTTCAAAGTGCAAAATTAAATACTTTTTTTCTGCTACAGTTATTCTTATATTGACAAGTAGTCAAACTTATCAATTTTTTGTAAAAATGTAATCAAGAAATTAAGTGCATCATTAGAAGTGGTATTGTAAGAATTAAAATATTAAGCATCTAGCAGGTAAAACTGCTAACACTGGCCACATATAGACATTCAGTTTCTTTCTACCAGGAGAGTCACTGCTCTCCCAGTAGAAATTATGAGCATTCAGCTGTTCAGAATTTTTCTCCCAAAAGTGGCCTGTGCAGGAGAAAAGTAACTTGGAAACAACTGGGAGTCCTGCAGCATGCCAACATGCTTTGTTGCTAGCTCTACCCCATCCTCCCAGAGGCAGTGTCACTTGGGCTCTACTCCCCCAGCCAAGCAGAGAACCCCTTCCCAATCCTCTTAGTGTGCTGCTGGGAGAGAGTCTGGGTCAGCGAGTCAGGGTCACTGTGCCCTACTGTTATCTCTCACCGGGGAGCCTGTGGTTAAGTTTTTCTACCACGATAAAGCAGGGAAAATTCTCCCAGATTGCTTGAATGTGCGTATGAAGCCACTGTCTTCAAGAAAGCTGTGCTAATATTCACTGTGCATTATACTAATAGTTAAACAGGGCATTTGGTTGTGCAAAATCCCCAGGACCAGTATACATACAGTATATACAATCTTTAGCATAAGAATTACTTGGAATGTATTTCAGTGTTTCATTCCCCTTACTTGCTCTCTCTGTCAAAGACTTAATCTTCTGTGTCTGTGAGCTTATCACCCATTTGTCTATGGCTTAATATTGCATTCCAAATTCTGCAGACAAGACCACCACTATAAAAAAATGAAAAGAGAGAATAATTACTGAATTAGGTGCCATCTTTTAAAACTGAATACAATATTTGCAATTATGAAGTGCCTGGGAGTAGTAAAGTAGATTGTTGGGTTTGGTTTTTTTTCTGGATAGCTCCTATGCTCACAAAAACTTTTTAAAAAGGGATCTGGAAAATCTACTTGTTAAAAGGAGAGAGTTGGCCAAATCAAGCTGGGAATAAGGATCAGTATTGGTCACTATTTGATTACTGGCCAATAAATGGTTCATCTTAACCTCAAAAAGATTAAGTTGAAAACTTGTTCACTCTTTAGGTAGCAAGTAATTCTTTAGCACTTCTTCCTTACTAGCTCAGGAAGAGGTCTGCCACTGAACAAAAGGTAAATAAGATTGACAAGCTAGACCATATCCAGCAAACATAACATTTTTATCCAAAATAAGCCTTGGTGTCCAAACCATCACATTCCTCCAGCCCTACATAAATAGCTCTTGCTTTTCTGTTGTTTATAGTATAGGCTTACCAGTTTACTATTATAGTAAACTTCAAAGACTATTTAAAGACTTCTTGTTATTAAATAAGTTAATGATGAAAAGGACCTCACACAAAAAGTTTAAGACAATAGGCAAATGGCTACCAGATTTCTAGAGGTATTCAACAATTCCTTACCGCAGTTTGAGGTATCTCAAGTCTTCTTTACTGATATTATTAAGGACATCGTTGAGAGTATAATCCTCTTCAGCAAACTGAAAAGCAAAGTTGTTCTTAGAGTAGTACCTCAGTGATTGCAAACTGATTTTAATAAACAACAAATAGGCTTTTACTTCTGCTCTGTGGACTTTGTTGGTTTTTTACCTTCTTTATTGCATCTGAGTCCACTCCTTGCTCGTTCAACCAGTTGATGAGCTCTGGATCTACATTCTGTCTGACATCTGATAGAAGGTCTTGCAATTCTGTAACAGACTCTGAGTTACGGTTAGGCTGTCCTTTGCCTGTCCAGGGACATAGAACAGTAAACACGCAATCTCAAACTATTCCAAACCCCATATTAAAGCCAGAAAAAATTACTTAGCTCATTTGAGTGTTCCATAAAAAGTTCTATCTAAATCTTTACTTGTTGGAACTGAGCAGGTAGCAGACAGCTATATCCTACCTGCAGGCTTGGACTTCAACTGAAGCAGGTGCAACTCCAGGGTCCGTTGCTCTAGAGTTTGTCGTAAGAGGGACTGATATTCTTTTTCCTTCTGAACCAAGTTTTCCAAAAGCCTGTTAGGCAAA